>NC_044982.1:114658058-115020066 GCF_008728515.1 Papio anubis | reverse complement strand
CGGCCGAGCTCCACCTGGACACCAACCTCAACATCCGCAGTGGGGATGAGGTCCACTACCACGTCACAGAGTGTCGTCGCTAGGGACAATTGCTCCGGGCCACTCAGCCAGCCACAGTCGTCTCCCAGCAGTACTTGCTGCATGGGGCCATTCTCTACGGCCACAATGGCAGCCTCAGACCCCGCAACACCCTGGCCTTCTCAATGGAAGCAGGGCCAGTGCACACAGATGCCACACTACAAGTGACTGTTGCCCTAGAGGGCCCACTAGCCCCACTGAAGCTGGCCCGGCACAAGAAGATCTACATCTTCCAGGGAGAGGCAGCTGAGATCAGAAGAGACCAGCTAGAGGTGAGGAGCTGGAGGTGGTGAACGGGGTAGTGGACCAGGTAGAGGGCCTCCCGCCCAGCCTCCATGCCAGGTACACATGTGACTTGGGCTGTGGCTGTGGTAGTCCCAGATTGTGTGTGTGCACATGTCTCAGATGTGCTCCTGTATATGTTGTGTTCCCAAGAGTTTTTGGGGAGCCTGCTGTACACCCATCCTCCTGGGAGTTGTGTGTGCCTCTAGAGATCTTGTCCACTCGTGTCCATGGCGTGGCTGAGCATGCAGATTCCTGGACCGCACCCAGCCCTACAGAATCTCTGAAGTGGAGCCCGAGAATCTGCACTGCAGTCAGTTCCCTGGGAGGGCATCACGAGTCCTGAACTTTGGGGATTGCTGGCTGTGGAGACAGACCACTGCGCCTCAGACCCCCATGTATCCCGCTCTCTTCTCGGAGGGTCTGTCAAGGCTTCTGCCCACCCAGGAACCCCCCAGAGCAGCCACGGGCCCTCCAGCGAGCTCACTGACATGCCCTGTGACCTCAGGCCAGTTCTTGCCTGCTCTCAGCCTTATTCTCCTACACTGCTCATTTCGGGGACCCTTCTGGTCTGCATGTCTGGAGCTTGGGGCCCACGGCAAGCCAGCAGATCTGGCATCAGGAAGGCCTCATGGGAGGAGGCAGTGTTTGGGCCGGGCTCTGAAGAGCACAGGCCATTGGGAGCAGAGAATGGGGAGTGGTATTCCAGGCAAAAGGAACATTCCGGGCAAAGGCACAGAACAGGAATGTGAGTTTGGGGGTGGTTTAGCCTCTTGTGGATGGCCCATCAGGTGAGGGAGCCCGTGTGGCCTTTGGGGCATGAGCTCTGTAGGGCCTGTGTTGGGGGCACCTGTGCCTCTAGGGGGGGTGGGGCGGGGCGGGGCATGCTCCGATGATCTTGGGTGGTAATAGCAGGGGTTGGGGAAGACACTGCCAGCAAACCAGCCACAGGCCTGAACAGATCCTGAGCAGGGGGGCATGTGTGTGTACATGTGCACACGCGCATGTGTACATGTGTGACTGTGTCAGCGTATGATGAACTCATGTGTCTGTGTCACTGAGTCTGGGGATATGTGATTATGCACCTCCCCGGGGGAGTGCATCTCAAGCTGTGTGACTGACCCCCTGTAACCGTGTGTGGGGTGGGTATTAACATGTGACCAGCAGCCGGGGCAAACCAGTGAAACTCCATCTCTACACAAAAAATTTAAATAATTAGCCGGGCATGGTGGCACGTGCCTGTGGTCACAGCTACTTGGGAGGCTGAGGTGGGAGGATCCCTTGAGCCTGGGAGGTTGAGGCTGCAGAGAGCCGTGATTGCACCACTGCACTCCATCCAGCCTGGGTGACAGAGTGAGACCCTGTCTTAAAAAACAAAAAATGTGACCAGCTGCATGTCTAGCTGCTGTGTGTGTGAACCCACATGTGTGTTTGTCTGTCTAAATGAGCAGTGGTATCTGGAGGAATAAGTGAGGCAAGATCAAGCCTGTTCTGGCTGCTTAGGGCCACGGTGGACCCCTGTGAGACCCCCTCTGTGGCCCCCTGTGAGTCCTCATGACCTCTGTTAACCAGGCAGCCCAGGAGGCAGTGCCGCCGGCAGACATCGTATTCTCAGTGAAGAGTCCACCGAGTGCTGGCTACCTGGTGATGGTGTCTCGTGGCATCTTGGCAGATGAGCCACCCAGCCTGGACCCTGTGCAGAGCTTCTCCCAGGAGGCAGTGGACGCGGGCAGAGTCCTGTACCTGCACTCCCGCCCTGAGGCCTGGAGCGATGCCTTCTCGCTGGATGTGGCCTCGGGCCTGGGTGGTCCCCTCGAGGGTGTCCGCGTGGAGCTGGAGGTGCTGCCTGCTGCCATCCCACTGGATGCGCAAAACTTCAGCGTCCCTGAGGGTGGCAGCCTCACCCTGGCCCCTCCACTGCTCCGTGTCACCGGGCCCTACTTCCCCACTCTCCCGGGCCTTGGTCTGCAGGTGCTGGAGCCACCCCGGCATGGGGCCCTGCAGAAAGAGGACGGACCTCAAGCCAGGACCCTCAGCGCCTTCTCCTGGAGAGAGGTATGGCTGTGAGAGAGGCCCAGGGGCTGCAGCCCAGCTCTGGGGGCAGAATGGAGGGAGCCCCAGGTACTCCCAGTCTGGGGGTTATACACAGAGAGGAGATGGGGAGTCGCATTTCAGAAGCACCTGTGCTTTAAATACCATATCTCTTTTCTTCCTCACAACTCCTTGGAGCCAGAACTTATGGTCCCCATTTTCCACCAATGGAAAATGAAGCCCTAAAAGAGTCAGCCTCCTCCTGCACCCAAAGGCAGGACATGAAGGGTGCTGCTGGGGCCTGACTAGCCCTGGGCCTGCCCGTAGGTGGAAGAGCAGCTGATCCGCTACGTGCACGACGGGAGCGAGACACTGACAGACAGTTTTGTCCTGATGGCTAACGCCTCCGAGATGGACCGCCAGAGCCATCCTGTGGCCTTCACTGTCACCATCCTGCCTGTCAATGACCAACCCCCCATCCTCACTACAAACACAGGCCTGCAGGTGAGAGTATTCCTGGCACCATCCCCCATGTCTGCTTCGAGAAAGAGGCCAGCGTCCCCTACTTCCCAGCACAGAGCTCCCCCTGTCTGAGCCTCAGTTTCCTCCTCTGCAAAATGGGGACGCTGCCGCATGCCTCACGGGGTTGTTGGAAGGAGAGTTGTGAGATTGTGCTGAAACAGAACACAGGTGGGAGGTTTTGTTATTGGACGCTTGCAAGTAAGGTAGGCAGACTTCTGAGCGGCCACGGGTGGCTCTGCTGTTCCTTCTCCTGTGGCTCAGGACCAGAACTCCCGACAGAATCACTTACAAGCCCTTAAGGGCAGGCATCAGGGCGGAAGCCCTTGTTTCCCACCTTCACCCAGCAAGTGAAGGCTACAGCTTGGGTCCCCAAACTCCAGCACAAGGCTGTTCCACACCCAGCTGGACAGTGCAGGGGAGGCCCTGGAGAACTTCACTCAGGCAGAGGTAAGGGCCCCACTCTGCAGGTGGAAGTTGAGGCCCAGACATGGGATGGAACTTCTCCATGGTTGCAAAAGTAGTTCTGGTAGAACAGAAAGGGCATAGCTTTACTAAGCCCACATGGCAGGGCTTTGAATGCCGGCTTCTGGGGTGCGTCCTCCTGGGTCAGCAGGAGCCACTGAAGGTTCCACAAGAGGACTGACTTGGGCTGTCTCTGACATGGGGCACCTGGGGCAGGGGTTGCAGGAGAGGCCTTGGTGGTCTAGGATGTGCCCATAGGGGGCAGCGTGGTGGTGCAGAGGCCGCAGAAGAGTGGGACACAGTGCTCTGGAACCACAGCCTGGGACAGCTGTGTGGCAATGTGGCCACCAGGTGGTGCCATCTACCTGTGTTTGCTCCAGAAGCCCAGTGCTAGGGTCCGGCCCTGCAACATTATGGCCCCTCCTGCCAGGGCTGGGCCTGAGGGCTCCTTGGGGCCGGGGCAGGGAGCCCAGGAATGCCAGAAGGCTCTGTTTCCCGGGCATGTGAGTCCCACTGCAGCTCTGCCTGCAAGTAATTGACCCAGCAAGACTGGTACCAGGACCTCAGGAACAGGCGCCTGCTCTGCTTGCAAGTGGGGGGCCTGAAAAAGGGTCCCCTTCACCCAACATGAGGAGGGCCCGTAACTGCTCTGGAAGCACCTGGGCCCATCGCAGCGCTGATTCTGTGCTGCAGAACATGCCAACCATCAGTCCTCCACTCTCCACGCCACCCACTCCTCTCTCAGCCGGAGGGAGGGCCCGTTTCTAAAATCACCATTCCCACCTGTGCCCCACCCTGGCCAGGCACACACGGAGGCTCTGAAAGGAGACCCCTGCCCCACCAGTGAGACAGATTAAGGAGCACTGTTGGTCGGCGTTGGGGATTTCTGGGGGTGAGAACTTGGTGAGGGTAAGAACAGGGGCCTTCCTGGGTAGGGGACACAAGCTGGCCTTGAGGGACACGCAGGACTAGGGCAGATGGAGAGCAAGGAAGCTGGGCCTGGAGGGTGACCTTCCCTGGGGCCTTCCCTGGGGTGACAGGGAAGGTGAACGTGGGGAGGGCCCTTTGTGCAGGGGAGCCAGAGCGGTGCCAGCCTCGATGCCACCTGAGGGCCTGAGACGCAGCAGAATTGGAACCCTGGTGGCAGCCCAGAGCCGGGGAGGAAGGGGTGGGTGAGCAGGGCAAGGCAGAACCTTCACAGGCCTGTGTCCCCAGATGTGGGAGGGGGCCACTGCGCCCATCCCTGCGGAGGTTCTGAGGAGCACGGACGGCGACTCTGGGTCCGAGGATCTGGTCTACACCATCGAGCAGCCCAGCAACGGGCGGGTAGTGCTGCGGGCGGCGCCGGACACCGAGGTGCGCAGCTTCACGCAGGCCCAGCTGGATGGCGGACTCGTGCTGTTCTCACACAGAGGTGGGTGCTGAGGGCCGGGCCTCAGGTTCCTGCTGCCCACGGGGTTGCCCTGAGATGGGGAGCCAGCTCGGGCCAGCTGGACCCAATGCCCCTGTCCCCAGGAACCCTGGATGGAGGCTTCCGCTTCGGCCTCTCCGATGGCGAGCACACTTCCTCTGGACACTTCTTCCGAGTGACGGCCCAGAAGCAAGTGCTCCTCTCGCTGGAGGGCAGCCGGACACTGACTGTCTGCCCAGGTGGGTGTGCTGATCGTGGGCATTCCTGGGTGCCAGGAGCTGGGGCAGAGCTGAGGGTGGCACGCCAGGGTCACACTGCCTCTCTGCAGACACAGGCCTGGGCCTGGCTCCCAGTCAAAGTCTGATAGCCCCTTTTGCCTCTGGCAGGGTCCGTGCAGCCACTCAGCAGTCAGACCCTCAGAGCCAGCTCCAGCGCAGGCACCGACCCCCAGCTCCTGCTCTACCATGTGGTGCGGGGCCCCCAGCTAGGCCGGCTGTTCCATGCCCAGCAGGACAGCACAGGGGAGACCCTGGTGAACTTCACTCAGGCAGAGGTAAGGGCCCCACTTTGCAGCCACCACCAGCCTCAGGTGGATGCGGTGCCATGGACATCATGTGGACATGGGTGCCAGCTCCAGCATCACTGGCAGCAGACGTTCCCGGTCTTGCCATGGTCCAGGCCCTGGTGTCCTGCCCTCCAGGAGCTGCCAGGCTGGCAGGGCAAGTTCATGTTCCATAAGGAGGGAGAAGGATACAGAAAGTCGGGGATACAGGGCCCCAGAGTAGGGCTGGGGTCTTGGGGTATAGCTTCCAGAAGGAAGCTACAGCCGGACCCGAGGGTCTGGAGAGGGGGCACCATGTGGGGGCACTAGTGGCACCCCAGTAGCTGGCGAGGGGCAGTGCTTGGTGGGGGATAGAGTTGGAGGTGAAGTAGCCGCTGGGCCTGTGGGCAGAGGTGTGAGCCTGGGGCTCAGGTCAGGTGCCAGCCAGAGGCAGAGTGGATCCTAGGGGCAGATGAGCTGATGAAAGGCAGCTGAGTCGGCCAAGAGGGTGAAGCCACCGTTCATCCATCCTGGTAGCTTCAGAGACCACTAGGAAGAACTAGAGCTCTCAGCCGTGGGTAGCAGCAGACTCTGTGATAATGTGCCATGGGGGCCAGTCCAGTCATCGCTTAAATGAACACCTCTTCCCGAAGGCAGAACAGGGGTTGTTCCATAGCAGGGCAGAACGGGGCAGACTCTTCCAAGGGCCATCCCAGGCAAGCGGCACATATGGTGCTCCCGCCAGGAGGCTGCAGGGGCATCTGGACCCAGCACATGATCACAGTGAGTTCTAGGTGTAGGGAGAGGTCTTGTGGGGCGCAGAGCCGACTCCGTCATTCAGGAGCCACGGCACGCGGTACTGCCCCAAGTACCTCCAGAGAGGTCCCCCTGCCAGCCCTCAAAAATGGCAGAGCACACCCCAGCCCCCTTTCCAAGCTCCCTTGCTTGGGCAGGGACCTCCTGAGCCTGGCACTCTCCCTTCTGAGAGGCGCAGATGGTATTCAGCAAGTGCAAAGCCAAGGTTCCCGCCCAGCAAGTGGCTCAGATGGGGAGCCTTTGGGCATCTGGAAGGAGGTGGCTTTGACAGGTGGAATAGTTTCTTGGGCTTCTCACATCAACACCTCCCAGGCCAGGTTCTGTATTTCCCTGGAGCCCCACTCCTGCTATGGCCCCCTCCCCACAATGAGATATTCATCAGGCTGGTGTCTACAGCTGCTGCATACCCTCAGTTGCTGGGAGCCTTTGTCAAGAATGCCCAGGAATGGGAAGGGCACGGGACCCGGCCATCAGCAACCCTCTCGCACTCTATAGTCCCACGTTACTCAGAGCTTCCCCATGCCCCAGCAATATGAAGGACTAGATTGAATTGGCACCGGGGGCCAGGCTGGCAGTGCCACCCAGGAAAGCAGGGAAGAGGCTATGTGGGCTACCTGGCCCACTCAGGGAGGAGAGCAGGACTGGGTATTGTCTTGACAGCAGCCCTGTCCCACAACACTGAACTGGGCAGGGAAGGGGTCAGGTGTCCCCATTTTTCAGATAAGGAAACGGAGGCTCTTGGAGGGCAGGGTAACTTTATTTAGAGCACACGGCGAGTAAGAGGCAAAACTTCTGCCTGCGAGTCCAGGATTTCCTTCACCGGAGGACACTGCTTGCTCCCCAGAGCTCAGGACCCTGTGTTTTGTCTCACTCCCACCCACAGAGCTCCTGTATCCAGGCATCAGCTCCCACTCCCACTCCTGGGGGCTCCATTTCCTTCCTGCCTACCATTCAGCCTGGACCAGAAGTTGCCACTGGCAGCTTTTTAGTCCTGGGCCAGATTTGGCCCACAGATGTGTTTATTTGGCCTGCACACAGCAGCTAATACTTTGAAGTTAATTGTCAACATATAACCTTTGGGAAATTAAACAAAAAACTTGATTCCCATTTTCTTAAAAGGCCTGTGTTCCCTCTTACAGTGAAAGCAGAGGAGCAGCCGCTTCCTTTAGAACAGGTGCTAGCCCCTATGTAGATAGCTCGGCTCTTCTTCAGACTGGGCTCAGCTGCCCTTTAGCCCAGGCTCTGCTTCCCTTAGACCAGGCCCTGCCCCACCGCAGACCGGGCCCTGCCCCCACCTCAGACTGGACCCTGCCTCCCCTTAGGCTGGCCCTGCTTAGCCCGGGCCCTGCTCCCCTTACTCTGGCCCCTGCTCCCCCTTACTCCAGGTTCTGCTCCTAGAGTCTTCACAGGTTAAGACCCTGTTAAGTTTCCATGTTACTATTGTGCAAGTCCTGTTTTTCTCTGAGAAGAAAAATAGTTCCCAGTGTTTCCTAAAAGGGGAAAATAAGGCCGGGCGCAGTGGCTCATGGCTGTAATTCCAGCACTTTGGGAGGCCAAGGCGGGTGGATCACAAGGTCAGGAGATCGAGACCATCCTGGCTAACAGGCGAAACCCCATTTCTACTAAAATACAAAAAATAAGCTGGGCATGGTGGCGCGCACCTATAGTCCCAGCTACTCAGGAGGCTGAGGCAGGGGAATTGCTTGAACCCGGGAGGTGGAGGTTGCAGTGAGCCGAGATCACGCCACTACACTCCAACCTGGCAACAGAGCAAGACTCTGTCTCAAAAAAAAAAGGGGTGGGGAACAAAAGATAGGCCAAAAGAACACATTTTGATTTTAGTGGGAGGAAACCTCTTTTCTTCCTGGAGTGAAGATATTCTTTGGTGTTGAACTGCAGGCAGCCCCATAGAACAGCAGGTGTGGCTGGACTGGAGGTGAGGGGAGTTGAGGTCACGGGGTGATGTGGTCACAGCCAGGCCTTAGTGGACAGATGGGGAGACACCACACTATGTGAGCCAAAGAGCCCCATAATCTTCCCTTTCAAAAGGCTCACTCTGGCTGCTGTGTTAAGAACAAAATGTAATGGGTGGGGGACTGCAGTTGGGACACAGGAAGCTGTTACAATAATCCAGGTGAGAGATGAGGTGGTTTGAGGGAAAGAGAGGATGCAAGGGTGGTTCCAAAGGTTTGGTCTGAGCCCTTGAAAACGGAGCTATGGTCTCTGAAGCGGGATGACTGTAGCAGGTGGGCCGATCGGGAGTGCAGCTGGGGCAGGTTGAGTTTGAGATGTCCACTAGATATCCGCAGGGGCGGCTGCAAACATGAGTCTGGGGTTCAGGGGAGAGCAGGCTAGGCTGGAGCTACAAATAAGGGGGTCTTCAGCACACCTGGCATTTAAGGCCAGGAAACTGAACAAGGACCCATGGAGAGTGCCTGTAGACAGAAAAGAACCTGGAGACCTGGCCATAAGATGTTGGGGAGAAGAGGAGGAACAGCCAGGAGAATCTGTGAGGCAGGAGGAACCCCAGACTGAAGTATCCCGGAGTCCGTGGCTCTCTTGGAGGAAGGGCTGCTTGGTGGCGCCAGTGCCGCTGAGCAGGTAAGAGGAGGCTGAGAGCTGACTGCTGGATCCAACAACACGGAGGCCCCTGGTGCCCTTGGCAAAAGGAGATATGGTGATGGGGGAGCAAAATCCTGGGTAGAGAGACCCAAGAATGCCTGGGGGAGAGTGTAAACTATGCTTTTTGAAGTTTTGCTGCAAAGAGAAGCAAAGGGGCAGGGGTGTTGTTGGTGGAAAATGTGAAGTCAAGAATAGTTTTTTCTGGCCAGGTGCAGTGCCTCCTGCGTGTAATCCCAGCACTTTGGGAGGCTGAGGCAAGTGGATCACTTGAGCCCAGGAGTTCAAGACCAGCCTGGGCAACACAGTGAGACCCTGTCTCAACAAACAATAACAGAAATTAGCCGGGCGTGGTGGCACCTGCCTGCAGTCCCTGCTACTTGGGAAACTGAGGTGGGAGGATTGCTTGAGCCCTGGAGGTCGAGGCTACAGTGAGCCATGATCACGCCACTGCGGTGTCTCAATAATGGTAATAATAATAATTAAATAGCTTTAATGTAAGTGAGACAAAAGAATAGCATAATTGCATAATGAAGGGAATGATGCATCTGGGGGGAAACTGACATCATAGGAGAAAGCCAGAAGACAGTAGAAGTGGTGTCTTCAGAAGGCAAGAGGGGATAAGATCCTGTGCACAAGAAGAAGTACTCGCTTTAGAGAGCAGCACAGACAGATCATTGCATTCCCCAGAGGTCAGAGAAACTAGGCGATTTCCCCAGGGTGGCAGAGCTGGGGTTTGAGCCCAGACTCCGGCTCCAGAGCCCAGCTCTGCACTGCATTGCCTGATGTGACCCACTGAGTTAGTGAGGGAGAGAGTGGGTCACACGCACAGACCTGGGCACAGCCAGGAGAGCCCAGAGTGGGGCCTGAGGAGACAGAAGTACTCCGTGTCTGGACAAGCTGGACTGGACCTGCCTCTCACCCCACGATGGTGTCTCCCCTAGGTCTATGCTGGGAATATTCTGTATGAGCATGAGATGCCCACCGAGCCCTTCTGGGAGGCCCATGATACCCTAGAGCTCCAGCTGTCCTCACCACCTGCCCGGGATGTGGCTGCCACCCTTGCTGTGGCTGTGTCTTTTGAGGCTGCCTGTCCCCAGCGCCCCAGCCACCTCTGGAAGAACAAAGGTGAACAGCATGATGAACTGGCAAGATTGTGGGGAGGGACAATGGGAAGGGCCCAGGAGGAAGGGACACAAGGCCAGGGTCAGCAGCTCCTGTCTCAGCCCCCAGAACCTGGGAAGTCACAGGGAAGGTGAGTGGGGAAGCTTTGGCATCAGAGCGGGGACACAGTCCTTGTCCTCCTGGGAACCCTGAGCCCCACCCTGGAGGACCTGGCTTGAGGGTGTGGGGGAGGCATATCCTTGCCCTGTGGCACCTCCAGCTGAGGGTCCATGGCTCTTCCCTCAGTGGGCTGGACCCTCATAGCCTGTGTCCCACCCCCAGGTCTCTGGGTCCCCGAGGGCCAGCGGGCCAAGATCACCATGGCTGCCCTGGATGCCTCCAACCTCTTGGCCAGCGTTCCATCATCCCAGCGCCTAGAGCATGATGTGCTCTTCCAGGTCACGCAGTTCCCCAGCCGGGGCCAGCTATTGGTGTCTGAGGAGCCCCTCCACGCTGGGCAGCCCCACTTCCTGCAGTCCCAGCTGGCTGCAGGGCAGCTAGTGTATGCCCACGGCGGTGGGGGTACCCAACAGGATGGCTTCCACTTTCATGCCCACCTCCAGGGGCCAGCAGGGGCCACCGTGGCTGGACCCCAAACCTCAGAGGCTTTTGCCATCACGGTGCGGGATGTAAATGAGCGGCCCCCTCAGCCACAGGCCTCTGTCCCACTCCGGATCACCCGAGGCTCTCGCGCCCCTATCTCCCGGGCCCAGCTGAGCGTCGTGGACCCAGACTCAGCTCCTGGGGAGATTGAGTATGAGGTCCAGCGGGCACCCCACAACGGCTTCCTCAGCCTGGTGGGTGGTGGCCCGGGGCCCGTGACCCGCTTCACGCAAGCCGACGTGGATTCGGGGCGGCTGGCCTTCGTGGCCAACGGGAGCAGCGTGGCAGGCGTCTTCCAGCTGAGCATGTCTGATGGGGCCAGCCCACCGCTGCCCATGTCCCTGGCCGTGGACATCCTACCGTCCACCATTGAGGTGCAGCTGCGGGCACCCCTGGAGGTGCCCCAAGCTTTGGGGCGCTCCTCACTGAGCCAGCAGCAGCTCCGGGTGGTTTCAGATAGGGAGGAGCCAGAGGCAGCATACCGCCTCATCCAAGGACCGAAGTACGGGCATCTCCTGGTGGGTGGGCGGCCCGCCTCGGCCTTCAGCCAACTCCAGATAGACCAGGGCGAGGTGGTCTTTGCCTTCACCAACTTCTCCTCCTCTCATGACCACTTCAGAGTCCTGGCACTGGCTAGGGGTGTCAACGCATCAGCCGTAGTGAACATCACTGTGAGGGCTCTGCTGCACGTGTGGGCAGGTGGGCCATGGCCCCAGGGTGCTACCCTGCGCCTGGACCCCACCATCCTAGATGCTGGCGAGCTGGCCAACCGCACAGGCAGTGTGCCCCGCTTCCGCCTCCTGGAGGGACCCCGGCATGGCCGCGTGGTCCGTGTGCCCCGAGCCAGGACGGAGCCTGGGGGCAGCCAGCTGGTGGAGCAGTTCACTCAGCAGGACCTTGAGGATGGGAGGCTGGGGCTGGAGGTGGGCAGGCCAGAGGGAAGGGCCCCCAGCCCCACAGGCGACAGTCTCACTCTGGAGCTGTGGGCACAGGGCGTCCCACCTGCTGTGGCCTCCCTGGACTTTGCCACTGAGCCTTACAATGCTGCCCGGCCCTACAGCGTGGCCCTGCTCAGTGTCCCCGAGGCCACCCGGACGGAAGCAGGGAAGCCAGAGAGCAGCACCCCCACAGGCGAGCCAGGCCCCATGGCATCTAGCCCTGTGCCTGCTGTGGCCAAGGGAGGCTTCCTGGGCTTCCTTGAGGCCAACATGTTCAGTGTCATCATCCCCGTGTGCCTGGTCCTTCTGCTCCTGGCGCTCATCTTGCCCCTGCTCTTCTACCTCCGAAAACGCAACAAGACGGGCAAGCATGACGTCCAGGTCCTGACTGCCAAGCCCCGCAATGGTCTGGCTGGTGACACTGAGACCTTTCGCAAGGTGGAGCCAGGCCAGGCCATCCCGCTCACAGCTGTGCCTGGCCAGGGGCCCCCTCCGGGAGGCCAGCCTGACCCAGAGCTGCTGCAGTTCTGCCGGACACCCAACCCTGCCCTTAAGAATGGCCAGTACTGGGTGTGAGGCCTGGCCTGGGCCCAGATGCTGATCGGGCCAGGGACAGGCTTGCCTATGTCCGGGGCCCCATTGCTTCCATGCCCGGGTGCTGTCTGAGTATCCCCAGAGCAAGAGAGACCTGGAGACACCAGGGGTGGAGGGTCCTGGGAGATAGTCCCAGGGGTCCTGGACAGAGTGAATCAAGAGCTGGAACCTCCCTCGGCTCACTCCGAGCCTGGAGAACTGCAGGGGCCATGGTGGAGGCAGGCTTAAGTTCAATCCTGCCCTGGAGCTGGTTTAGGCTGTCAAAACCAGGGTAACCTCTCACATGGGTCATGATTCTGGGTCCTGGGACTGTGACCTTGGGTAAGTCACGCCTGACCCAGGCTGCTAAGAGGGCAAGGAGAAGAAAGTACCCTGGGGAGGGAAAGGACAGAGGAGGGTATTCCTGGCTTTTCCACTCCAACCCAGGCCACCCTTTGTCTCTGCCCCAGAGTTGAGAGAAAAACTTTTCCTCCCTGGTTTTTCATGGAGATGGTATTCCCTGGAGTAGAGGGCAGGAGGAGAGAGCGCCTCCACTCTAGAAGGCATAAGCCAATAGAATAATATAATCAGGGTGCAGGGTGGGTAGGTTGCTCTGGGGATGGGTTTATTTAAGGGAGATTGCGAGGAAGCTATTTAACATGGTGCTGAGCTAGCAAGGACTGATGGAGCCCCTGGGGGTGTGGGATGGAGGAGGGTCTGCAGCCAGTTCATTCCCAGGGCCCCACCTTGATGGGGCAAGGGCTAAGCATGCATGTGTCAGCGGCTTTGGAGCAGGCTAGGCTGGGGCTCATGGAGGGTCTCAGGCCGAGGCCACTGCAGTGCCAGTGCCCCCCTGAGGACTAGGGGGCAGGCAGCTGGGGGCACTTGGCTCCATGGAGCCTGGATAAACAGTGCTTTGGAGGTTCTGGACAGCTGTGTGGTGTTTGTGTCTTAACTGTGCACTGGGCTTTTTTGTCTGCGTCGGCTTGCATACAGAGGGCCCCTGGAGTCGGCCCTCTGGCCTGGCCTCAGCCAGTGGGATGGAGAGGGCCAGGTAGACCTCTGAACTTCCACCTCCTGGGGCCTCCCAGACCTCCTGTGCCCCCACGTGTGTGGGCAGGTGGGCCAGTCTTTGGGTGATGGGACCAAACCCCTTCAGTTTAGTAGGGAAAGGCTAGGTCCTCTACAAAGAGCTTCAAGACAAAAATTAAAATAAATGCTCCCCACCCTAGATTTATTAGCCTGAGTTTTGACCTCCACACCCCTGTTCCTCCCCAGCCACCTCTGAAGGGGTTGCAGCAGCAAAATGAAGGGAGTGGGGGGACTTGGGGATCCCAAGGCTGGGACGTGGTACCAAGGGGGAGGGGGAGGAGAACCACCATAGGTGCCTCCTAGAAACTTTTACAAGGCAGGCTTCTGCTGGTCTCCACCCTCCCAACAGGAGGACCAAGGGTGCTGCTTCTCCAAGCCAGAGGAAGCAGCAAGGATTCAGAAAAGCCAGGCATCCCTGCGCATGGCCTAAGAGGCCAGCATTGGGTTACAGAGGGATTCTGAGGCCGCGGCATCTCCAGAAGGCCCTCTCTGAGTTGCTGAGTCACCACCCTCTAGACCTCTCTTGAGGGTGTCGCAGGGTTGGGGGCAATGGAGACAAATTCTGGGTCCCAGGGGATATGCCTGGCCCTGAGAGTAGACTGAAGAGAGGAAGAGAAACGTGAGAGGCCTCTGAGCACAGCCAGGTCAGTGGGTGGACAGCCCTGGCCAGCCTCTGGCAGCTGACCTGCATCTGGGGACCAGAGTCACCACTTCCCTGCGCCCCAACATCTGAAACATTTGAACCAGGAATGAGAGCAAGAGAGAAGGCTCCTCCCCATCCTGCCCCGGACCGCCCCTCCTGTGACATCTCTCACATCTCAGTGTCCAGCCTTCTAGGTCCTCCTCTCAGAGGCTTCGGGCAGGAGACCAGGTACATCCTGCTGTTAGGGCCCCCAGAGGACCAGGGGAGACTAAGAGTCAGGGAGGGGAAGAGGGCCATTACATAGCAAGGCGCTTCTTGCCACACTGAAAAGCAGGACTCCCCAGGGAGGGTGACCAGAGCCCCAGAGATCCCTCTGCACTGAGCTCACTGTGCTCAGGCCTCGGTGTGAGCTCATTCAGTTCCTTCTACAAGCCTGGTCTCTCCGGCACCCCAGGCCAGCCTCAGACAGGGGCCTGGCCAAGGGTATCTCCACACCACATCCCATGATCTGCCTCCCCTCCCGGGAGCTCGGGCTGGAGCCCCAGGGCCCTGATATCTGGAGCAACTCTCTACCCAGGGTGAGCAGTTTCACTGGAAGTGTAAGCTGAGAAGAGGGTGACAGACCCATCAGGCAGGATCTGGCCTGGTCTCCGATTTCCCCCAGAGGTCTGAGAACACACTCTGTTCACAAAGCCTGGCCCGGCCTGCCCTGCCCCCAGGGAGCTGGCACCAGCTGACACAGTTCCAGCTCCTCTGAGCCCGTGCGGGACAGTGGGCTAGCACCCAGGGCACTGTGCCAGCAGCTCTGCTAGGACCTGGGAGAGGGTCTTTCACTGGCTCACCAGAGCTGAGAACCCAACCTAAACGTGGGGCCTTGGTTTATGTAAATCCCTTGCCCCAGGGCTTAAGGGGCTTGTCTCTACTTTACAAAGTAACTCACCATCCCCCTCCTTTAAGGAGCCAGTTCCTCCCAGGTGCTGGAGATAACACCCAACCCGTGTACAAGTGTTCAGGAATGTTTGGGAGCTCCTGACCCTCTCCACGCAAACACACACAAATGCATAATGTGCATTTGTGCACACCATTGTGTATGTGAACACAGGCTCATGCATGACCTTCAGACACACAACACAGAGATAAATACCTACCTACCTAAGAAAAACACGCATACGCATGGGCACACACAAATTTCAGAAGTATATGCTTCTCACCTGGGGCCCCCTGCAGTCCCAGCTAGCCTAGTTGAGCAAAGGAGTCAGGATTTTCTGCCCATTAAGCCACGCAAGTTGACATCAGCAGAATTGCAAAGTGAGCCCACGGGTGGGGGAAGGGGACAGGGTAGGAGTTGCCAGAGGGGCCCAGATCCCCAGGACCCCAGTTTAGAAACCCTGCCTACCACCTCTCAGGCGCTAGAGAAGGGCTCCCTCTGAGCCCTTCTCTGCATCCTAGAAGCCAGCCCTTTAAGCGGGTTGATCTGGCAGCCACAGAGCCCACTGAGCTGGCACACTCATCCCCCAATAGGAAGCTAGAGAAGTGCTTCCGCCACGCCATACTGAACTCCCCTGACCAATGAGAACTGCCAGGGCTGCTGGCATCTTCCTCCAGGCCCTGAGGACTCCAGATCTCAAAGAGGTGGAGGTTCTTCCTGGGGAGAACTCCAGACATCTCTGGTTGGATCTCCCATTCCTGGCCGTAACATGTCGGGAAGCTCTGGTAAGTAGGTGGAACCAAGATAGAGAACCAGACCCGCTGGGCTCCTCTACAAAGCTCCACTCTGACCCTAGGGCCTCTCATAGGTAATGCCATCCCTGTGGAGTTACCGCTAAGATTGGTCAGGCAACAGCAAGGGCATGTTGTGCCAAAAATGCAGTGGAAGATGCAGATAGGAATCCAATCAGCCCTTCCTGAAGAGCCGCAGGCATGCCAGTGAATAACTACCTAACCCTGACATGTGCCTTCACCCAGTGGTGTGAGCAGGTCAGGGAGGGGAAGCCCAGAGTGGGAGTGCTCGTTGCCTCTGTCTGCTTCCTCCTCTCCTTAGAGAAGGCTGGTCCTTTCCATGGAAGGCCCAGCCAAACGGCAGCTAAAGCTGGGCATGTTCAGCTACATCCTGGTTACATTTCTATTCTCAGTGTAATGAATTATAGTATTTAACTGATGGCTGCTAGCCTCACAAAGGGCGTCAGCTCCTTGGAGAGCCCTCTGTCAGCTCCTTGGAGGGCCCTCTGTGACCGCCGAGATAATTGGTGGGTTGTGTTGTGTTCCTTCACGTTCCAGATGTCCTGTGAGCCCCTAGAGACAGAAACAGCCCTGGATTAAATCGCCCAGTGGCCAAGAAGGGACTTTTTTATCCAAACACAGCCTCAGCAGGGGACTAGGGGAGTTCCCCTGCCTGCCAACCTGAGGTCTGCAGTTAGTCCAGAGCCTGGAGCTAATCCCAAGGCTTCCTTCTGATGCCTCGTGAGGTTGCAAAGGGCCCAAGAGACACAGTCTCTGTGTCTTGCAGACTCAAATTCGATGAGTTGCCTAAATCTTTGCTGCTCAAAGTGAAGTCCATGAACTGGCAGCACGGGCATTACCTGGGAGGTTGTTGGAAATGAAGACTCTCAGGCCCTACCCCAGAGTAGCTGAATCAGACTGTTTTAACAAGGTCCTTGGTGATTAGAAGACACATGACACAGTGTAAGTCCTGACTGAAGTCCTCCCCTCACCCTTTAATTAGGGGATACTGAAATGGGAGACGCAGGGCCCAGACCAAGATCACACAGTGAGCTAGTGGCTGAGCTGGAAGAAGGGTCAGACCTCGAGCCCTGTCCCAGGGTTTTCTATTCCACTTCAGCTCTCAATCTTGCAAAGTCCCCATCCGCTGCAGGTTTGGAGGGATGGGTTCTGACATGGGTTCCTTCCCCAGGGAACTCCAGTGAGGACAAGAGAGGGAAGCAGAGGAACCAGCAGCCAGATCTGATCCAATGGGGAGGCTCTGCAGGAAACAGCCCACTCCCATCCTTACCTCCCAAAGACAGAACCCTGGGAAGAGGGCAGTAGCCCCACCACCCCACCTTCTGTAATCTGGCTGCTCCTTCCCTTCCTGTCCCCTCTCTGCCCATCTGGTCTCACCTGTCAGGGGAAGAGATGAAGGGAAATGTCTGGCCAACGTCACAGGTCAGTGTCTGTGTCATGCACAGGGCCCCCCGTGGAGGAGTAGGGCAGCCAGCAGGAGAGGAGAAAGAAGCCACCTGTCAGGCTCCAGCCAGGCCTGGTCGGAAGGAGGGCAGGGGACACCCAGAGCTTTCTGTCCCGCAGAGGTGCCACACTGTCTCTCCTGCCCACAGAAGGAATGCTGGTCTATGGCCCCTAGCCTGTGGGCTATCCTGGTGCTGGGAGTGCTTTTGGGACCCCACCAACTCTACTCCTCTCCTGGGTTATTGAGCCACAGCCCAGGTGAAGGCCCCAGACTCCCATACCCTGCAGTACGCATCGTTCAATTCTGCACACTCCACTAAGGCCGTGTGTAGCCTGGCCCAGCCACCGCTGTGCCCATGCTAGGTACAGAGTAGATGTCTAGCAAACATCTACTGCCAGAACAGTAGCACATGCCCTTCCCTCAGACATGCCCTCAAGCCAAGAGGCCTCTGACCACCCCTCCTACCCAGATCTCTCCTGGGTTCCCACCCTGGCTCCCCTGCTCCCCTCACCCCCAGGGTTGCTGGCTGGGCTCTCGATGGCTGCTCTGGCCCCAGATCTCTGCTAGGGCCCAGGCTGACCTGGCCCCAGGCCCTGAGTTTCTGTGGGGTGGGTTTAATCTTTCCCTCCCAGACACTTCAGAGCTCACTGCACACTTCCTTCAGACTCACCCCAGGCTCCCTCCCACCCAGACACCTGAGGTCTATCTGCCTGAATGTGTTCTGCCTATTGGGTCTATCTCAGAACCCTATGGGCAGAACGCGTTCACCAAATCACACGTGGGAGTTCACCACAGATAGAAGCAAAGTTAAATGGGGCAGGAGGAGGAGGTGACCCCAAACCCCCTTACACTCAGCCTCCCCCTGCCCAACAGCCCTCCTCAGAACATCCAGGCTCGTGGGGCGCTGTGCCAGCTGGGCTAACCACTCACAGGGCTCACCTGATCCCAACCTTCGGGGACAAGGAGCAGAGCAGAGCCACAGATGCCCTCACCTCTCCTCCACCCACATGACCCTGCATTCAATCAGGGGGCCCAGAGAAGAGGTGTGACTCACCCATAGTCACAAAGCAATTTGCTGGCAGAGCTAGGCCTCCTAGAGGCTTGAAACCTTTCAGATGCCACGGATATGTCTCTCAGCAGTGGGATGCCCAGCACCTGGAGAGACATTGGGGCCAGGCAGTGGGCCAGGGATGCCAGACATGCTGGCCAGGGCAGAGACCTTCAAGAACCAGAGTGCGGCAGGGGAGCCTCGTTGAGTCTTGTTGGGGAAGGTGGCGCCTGGGCTGGGGTGACCTAAAGGGCTGCTAGGCAGGCAGGCAGGTGGGTGAGGCTGGCAGAGCCTGAGCACTCCTGGAAGTCAGTAACTCAGGCTAGAAAGGCCCCTTCTGAGTCAGCCCTGCTGAAAGGTTGCCTTGTGAGTGCTGCACCTGGACAAGCGCCTGAAGCAAGGCCCAGGGACCCCACCAAGGTTCTAGGCCCCAGGACCTCTGCTCCCTAATCTGCCCTGAGAAGCTCAGAGTCTGGGGAGAGAACCCATGAACTGAAGGAGGGAGGGCAGAGGTAGTGACTGTCCACTTGGTGAGCTTGTACAAGTCCACCCACCTGTTCTAACTCAAGAAGGGATCACTGGTTCGAGACAGTATTGAGCCAGGCCTGGGAGCTCAGTGCCTGCTTTCTGCCTAGAAGCCCTCCTCCTGTCCCTTCCAGCATTCATGCTGTGTCTGGCCAGAGGGCCCCAGCCCAGCTTCTGCCCTCTCCCTGAGTGCAGATCTACCAAAACAGTATATCAGAACCAAGGTTTCTTTCCAAAGGGTCAATGTTAAGGCAAAGCTCTTAGAACAGCCCCTCACACACAGTAAATGCTCAGTAAATGTTGATCTTTTTTTTTGTTCTTTTTTTGTTTTTTTGTTGTTGTTGTTGTTTTTGTTTTGTTTTTTGTTTTTTGTTTTTTTGAGACAGAGTCTCACTCTGTCGCCCAGGCAGGAGTGCAGTGGCACGATCTCGGCTCACTGCAAGCTCCACCTCCCGGGTTCATGCCATTCTCCTGCCTCAGCCTCCCAAGTAGCTGAGACTATAGGCGCCCGCCACCACGCGTGGCTAATTTTTTTTTTTTCTATTTTTTAGTAGAGATGGGGTTTCACTGTGTTAACCAGGATGGTCTCGATCTCCTGACTGCATAATCCGCCCGCCTCAGCCTCCCAAAGGGCTGGGATCACAGGCGTGAGCCACCATGCCTTGCTTTTGTTTTTGTTTTTGTTTTTTTTAATATGGAGTCTCACTCTGCCACCCAGGCTGGAGCGCAGTGACGCGATCTCAGCTCACTGCAACCTCTGCTTCCCAGATTAAAGCGATTCTCGTGCCTCACCCTACCGAGTAGCTGGGACTACAGGTGCACACCACCATGCCCGGCTAATTTTTGTATTTTTAGTAGAGACAGGGTTTCATCATGTTGGCCAGGCTGGTCTTGAACTCCTGACCTCAAGTGATCTGCCCGCCTCAGCTTCCCAAAGTGGTGGGATTACAGGCGTGAGCCACCAGGCCAGGCCGACCATTCTTATTATTGGTGCTGTTATGATGGTTTCTCCTATTGAATGGCCCAGCATATGGGTCTGGCATGTTGTAGGTGCTTGATAAATGGTAGAAGCTGACGTTATTGTTATTATCATAATTTACGGCGGCTATCTCAGTGCCTGACACATAGTAGATGCTGAACAAATGCTCAGTCCTTCTGTGGATGGCCGAATGCATGTGTTCCCTATCTGGCAAAGAGAGACACAGGGACATTCTTCACTGGGCTGTGGCAGGGAGTAAAGTGAGGTGTGCAGCAAGGGATCCAGTTCTGGGTGGGAGCAGCTGGCAGTGCCACTCTGCCCTTCCTTCCTGCACACCCACCTCACTGATTCGGAAGGCTCTCCCTGAGGTTGGGGGTGGAGTGGGTGGGGACCATCTGGCCTACGTGGTGGGGAGGTCTTGGCTGCAGGGATCCAAGAGGGAGGAGCCCCAAAGAACCCGACTGCCCAGGTGGAAGGGGCAGGCCCCTCCTGGAACACAGGGGTTGTCTGGGCTGGGCCCTGAAAAAGGGGGAGAGCTGAGCCTAAGGCAGGGTGGGAGGTGAGAAGGACGATGCAGAGCCAGAGGACGCAGACCCTGGCCTCCGGGGGCAGAAGGGGCGCTGGAGAGCAGGCTGAGAAGCCACTGTAGAGCTCTTGGCCCGACAGCGAGGAGCCCCTGGAATGAACCTGGTGCTGGGCTGAGAGCACGGTCTTCCACCACTGCCCACTTTCCAGGGCCAGCCCTTTAAGATGCAGAACTTGTTGGGGGGGAGTGGCGGCACTGCTGGGGCACTGGACCAGACGTCTACCCCGAGTTGTCCCCAGCTTAAGTGGCCTCAGTTGCCCAATTACCCAGCAGTCACCCTAGAAGCCTTCGGAGCTGGCCAGGATGGGCCACTACCACGCCTCATACACATCCCCCCCCACCCCATCCAGCTGATGCTGGCCCATCTGGCTGGGTTTCAATGCCAGGGAGGAAGGAGGCTGCCTGCTCTACTGGTGGGGACAGCACAGCGCTCTGCTAGTAAGGAAGGACAAGACGGGGTTCTCTGGGTCCTCCAGAAGGCTGAGCAGAGACTGGTGCACACCCCTCTTCCACCCCTTCACACCCCATCCCTTGCTGAGAAAGAGGGAAACACTTCCCAGAATGAGTCATTGGGTCCCCAGGGGTGTGGGAAATGACATCAGGGAGTAGGCACGCATTTAGCCATCAGCTGCTGTGGCAACATACACACACACATGCACACGTATTCACAGGACTGCCACATGCAGCCACACACAAAGGCATGCGCAGACACTCGCTGACATGGTGGTGGACATGTGCAAACCAGCACCTACACACATGCCCTCCCCAGAGACCTGCAGACACAGCCATGCAGAGCTCCTCAGTCACCTACTGAGAGCCAGGCGCTGTGCCCGGAGCCGGGGATACAGCGGTGAGCAAGACAGACAGACACCAACTCCCCAGAAAGCTACTTTCTACCGTGGGAGACCAGAAACAGCTACATTTAAAATATAACCTTTGCACTGAAGTAGCCACACATGAGACTGTGTGATGTTGGAGTCCGCTGGAAGGCAAAGGGTACGGGGGAGTAAAATAGGGACCCAGTGTTGAGAATTGTTGGAGCCAAGAGGTGGGCATGTGGGGTTCTGTTATTTTGTTTCTCTACTTTTGTGTATGTTTGAAACCTTTTTTTTTTTTTTTTTTTTTTTTTGAGACAGAGTCCCACTCTGTTGCCTAGGCTGGAGTGAAGTGGTACAATTTTGGCTCACTGCAACCTCCCCCTCCCAGGCTCAAGTGATTCTCCTGCCTCAGCCTCTTGAGTAGCTGGAATGACAGGTATGCACCACCACGCTCAGCTAATTTTTGTATTTTTAGTAGAGATGGGGTTTCGCCCCATTGGCTAGGCTGGTCTCAAACTCCTGACCTCGGGTGATCTGCCCACTTCGGCCTCCCAAAGTGGTGGGTGTGAGCCACCATGGCAGGCCTGTATTTGCTTGGGAGACTGAGGCAGGAGAATCGCTTGAGCCCAGGAGGCAGAGGTTGCAGCGACAAAAATAAATAAATAAGAGTTAAATACATACACATTTATAAGTGGCAGCTGGTAATAAATAAAATGAAGAAAAAATAAGGCAGGGTAAGGAAACAGAGGGATGAGGAAGTTTCTTTAGATTTCAGGGTCAGGGAAGGCTTCTCCAAGGAGGTGACATTTATGCAGAGACCTGAATTAATTGAGGTGAGAACCACATGTTTATCTGGGAGGAAGAACGTTCCAGACAGAGGAGACAGCAAATGCAAAGGCCCTGAGGTCTGAGCAAACGTGGAAGAGGAAACCAGCAGACCAGTGATCTGGAGTTCCATGACTGAAGGGCAGAGGGGTCTGAGACAAGACCAGGAAGGAGCCTTATGGGTTATGCTAGGAGTTTGGAAACTTTCCTAAGTATGGAGGAAGCCCTGAGGTTGAAAGCAGAGACATGATTTGATTTAGAATATGGTTTTAAGGCTAGGCACAGTGGCTCATGCCTGTAATCCCAGCACTTTGGGAGGCCGAGGTGGGTGAATCACTTGAGGTCAGGAGTTCAAAACTAGTCTGGCCAACATGGTGAAACCCCATCTCTACTAAAAATACAAAAAAAAAAAAATTAGCCAGGCGAGGTGGTGAACGCCTGTAATCCCAGCTACTAGGGAGGCTGAGGCAGAAGAATCGCTTGAACCCAGGAGGCGGAGGTTGCAGTGAGCTGAGATCATACCATTGCACTCCAGCCTGGGCAACAGAGCAAGACATCGTCTTTAATAATAATAATAATAACAATAATATGGTTTTAAAAGTTCACTCTGAGCTGGACACAGTGGCTCATGCTTATAATCACAGCTGTGCAGGAGCCTGAGGCAGGAGAATCACTTGAGGCCAGGAGTTTGAGACCAGACTGGACAATATAGCAAGACCCTGTCTCTAAAAAAAAAATACATATTTATAGATATGCGTATGTGCACGTGTGTGTATGTGTATATGTGTACATATATATACATACATTCACGTGTTTTTGTAAAAAAATCACTCTGGCCCCTGTTAGATCATTAGGGAGCAGGAGAGGCAGCAGAAGGGCAGTTTGGAGGCTGCTGCAATAGTGCAGGCAAGCCTAGTGGTTTGGACCCAGGTGGTGAGAGCATCAGATTTGGGGTCTCTTTTGAGGGGCTAACAAGGTTGTACTCGTGGATGGGATGTGGAGCGAGAGAAAGAGAGGAGCCAGGCATGAGTCCAAGGTGGGCCTGAGGTTCAGGGTGAGAGGAATTGTCTTTTCCAGGCTGAGAAACACAGGGAAAAGCTCATGTGGCTGCATGACTATAGGTACCAAGCACCACCACAGGGACATATACGCAGGTACAGGTGCACACACTGACAGGTACCCGCAACCATACAGGTGGGTCCGCACGCTCCGGGTACCAGATGCAGGCAGAGACTCCATCACCCCACCTCTGCCTGCCCCACCTGACGCCCCAGCCCAGCCCCAGGGCCAGAGCGCTTTTTGGCTCAGCACTCACAAGCCCCCACCGAGTCTCGACATTTTCCTGCCAGCTCTCACTGCCCCCATATTGTCTGCTAGAGTAAGGAGGCTCCTGACTGAGTTATTCTCAGAGACCAGAGTCCTGCTTCTTCCCCCAGCTCGCTGCCCATGGCCTCACCTGTCTAGCCCCCTCCTCCACAGCCAGAACCTGACCCCATGCCCCAGCCTCAGGCCTTCCAGAAAATTATCTCTCCACAAATATTTGCTCTGCACTCTCTGTGGGCCAAGCCCTCTGCCCTTTCACTCACTGACTTGAAGGAACACAGCCACCTCCACCCAATACCCACCACCTGCCCCTCCACGGCCACCTGCCCCTCTCCCTCCCCATTCCCTTCAATTCCCAGCACACTTGTGTTCACACTGCAGCAGGATGGTGGCCCCCGCCCTGCCTACCCCCGCAGCCTTCAAAAGGCAGCCTGGTGCAGTGGGAAGGGCACGGCTCCAAGTGCAGGCAGACCTCAGCCCAGGCCTGCCACGGGGCAGCCGCACAATCTCGCAGTGACTCAATGCCTCTGAGCCACCATCTGCTGGAAAATGTTGACAATAGGAGTTCCTACCTTCCAAACAGTCATGGTACCAGCACAGAGTAGGACTGAAAAAATGGTAGCTCTTGTGCGATCAGGCCCACACAACCAGGCTGACCTGTGTGGCTTTGAGATGCAGCCAGCCTGAGGCAGTGACAGTGTTGACAATCGTGAACTCGTGGCCATGTGTAATCGTGATAACCATCACTTGAGTGATGTTGGAGGAAACTGAGACTGAGTGATGACCTCACCTGAGGTCACCCAGTGAATCTGTTTATGGGAGGCATTGGGTATGAGACTGGGTCTCTTAACCTTGGGCTGTGCTATCCTGTACATGTAACTGTCAGTGGCCCAGTGGACCCCTCCTGCCCTGGATGACAAGTACCATGACAGCCAGGGACCCCAAGGAATCTGCTCCCCATGGAGGCAGTGTGGCAACACGGGGCAAGGTTCAAGATCTGGGGATGGTTAGTTCCAGGCCCAGCTCTGCCATCTACCCACTGTGTGGCTTTAAAGGGCTTGCCCAGTCCGTGTTCCAACCTATGAAGTGGGGGTACCAATATTCATAGCACTGTCTCTCCCCAGAGCTGCTCCAGTTCTACTCAGGCTGATGACCCCAGCTGCTCCTCAGTGGCGCTGGCTGTGCAGGCACTGCCCAGATGATGTGTTCTGCTCACGTCACCCTCCTAACAGCCATCTGGAACTCCCCTCTCAGTGGAGAAACAAGCATGAAGCAGTTAAGAAACATCCCTACAGCAAGACTGCACTGGGCAGGATCTGCACTTGGCTCAGCCACTCTGCGGTCCTGCCTCTGGGTGGTGAAGGGAAAGGAGCGGCGTCGGGGTGGGGGCTGCTGCTATCTGGGGGCAGCAGGGCTATATGGAGGAGCCTCAGACTCCCTTGCTCCAACCCCAGAGCACTCCTGCCAAATGGCAGCAAGGGGGTGCAGGTCAGCCTAGAAGCGGCTCCAGGTGCCTTCAGGCTTCAGCCAGCCTCCAACACCCAGCCCTGGCACTGGCCATCTGCCTCTCAGCACAGGTGGCCCAGGCCTGGGTACTGTTTCACACCAGCCTTGAGTACTCCAGCACCTCCCTCGCTGGACCCCATTTCCTGGTGTGTAAAATGATGGTAATAATCTCTTGCACATGGGGTGCTTGTAAAATAACGACCATCCAGTGCCCATCACGGTGCTGCCTGCACTGGGAGATGGTAGAATCCCCAGAGGCTGGGAGATTCTGAAGCAGTGGGACTCATATCCCCTTTCTAGGTAGAACCCCAAGAAGGCAGCCAGACCCCAGAAGAAACAGGGTGGCATGGGGTGTCTAAGCAGCACCCCAGAGCTCCCTGTGCTTGACCGCGAAGTGGGAGCTGTGGAATGATCACCACAGGCCCCAGAAAGGACCTCTGTCAGCCCCTTAGTACAGGGCAATGGAGGGAGCCCTGAGTGCCCAAAAGCAGAGAAGGAGCCAGACACACAGAGCCTCAGGATGGGCATCAGGGAGCATGCAGGGGAAAGGCAGGAGGCAGGGCAAGATGATCAGAGGACCCAATGCTTACCAGGACCATGGCGAGCACCGCAGGCCCAACGGCAGCATCCAGGTCCAGGAGTTCTGCAAGAAGCAACCATAACAATGTGTGCCACTGGGTGGGCAGGGTGGGGAGGAGGGAAGAGAGCAGAGCACCAACAGAAAGGGGCAAAATCAAAATTAATACAGTTTAAGTATCTACAAGACAAGACACTGTCAAGTCATAAACTGAACCCTTTAATGTGGAATGCAGGTAAATATTAATATGTATGATGGAGGGTAGGATTCAGCCTTTAAAATACAAAGTGCTAGGGGCTCCCTAAGGTCTTCAAATGTGCCATCCCCAAAAGTTCTACGCATCCCTGGGGAAAAAAGGGGTCCCCAAATTGATTTGAGATTACACTTCTACCATGTGGGGAATGGGGGAGGAAAAGAGAAATTCAGGTCAGATATTTTAAAAATGAAGTTATGTTCCTCACTCATGTTCCTTTGTAAACGGAGCTCCTGAGTCACTGCAGCTGTCACCGCGCAGCGCCATCTTCAGACCCTTCATCCCTCAGGGCTGGTGGGACTCACCGTACCCTCTCACCGTTCACATTTCAGCTGTTGGGTTCACCAGCCTCCTATTCTTTCACTGATCTAGAGGAGAAACCTGCCTCCCCTTCTTCTTTTGGCCCAAATGAGTTCATCAATGTGACTCTAAGGAGTGATGGCAGGGAGTTGGATTCGAGTTCAGCCCCGCCAGAGATTCCCTGTGTGAATCCAGGCAGGTCCCATCTTCCCTCTGGCCAAGTCTTCTCTTCGTTGTGAAAAGGAATAAATGTTGCCTACCAGGGCTGCTGAACAGACCCAGGCCACAGCTATGTGAGCACTACTTCTTAAACAGACTGCATTGCACTGGGGTTTGACTAACAAAACAAAACCAAAAGAAAAAAAAGAGTTTGTGTTCAACTATGTTGAAGAGAGCTGGGTTTCACAATCAGCCCTTCTGAGCTATGTCTGGGGGTGGTGAGGTTTGATTTTTCCCCATGGTCTTCCTGCCAGGGCTCACCGTCTCCTCTTGCCCCAGCCAATGGAGAGAGGAACCAGAGCCGAACTAGTGGAGAAGCAGGTTGGGGTGGGTGGGGGAGCTGAGCAGGCTTGGCTCCTGGAGGCCTGAGTCAGCGGGCAGGCAGGCAGGGCGGGCCGGGTCCTCACATGCTTCGGGAGGAGATGGTGCAGGAATGTTCCTCCCGCCCAGGCCCTGCCCACCGCATCCTGGCTCCAGCTCCCATGGCCACTGCAGCTTGGCTCTAGATTGAGATGGGAGCTGCCTTGAGCTCTGCTGGATCAGTTCAGCCAGGGGCCTTCTGAGGCAGCCTGGCCCAGAAGATTGGCCCAGAGGAGGGCAGGGCCAGGCCACAGAGTCTGCCCAGAGCCAGGCACTGGACCCAGAGTATCCCCTGCCCTGCTGGGTGATAAGGCCAGCCACCACTGCTCCCTGGGCCTCAGGTGCCCATCTGTGCAATAAAGAGCTGAACTTGGTGGTATCTAGTCATCCCAATTGCATCCCTAGACCTCTCTGCCTGTGTGCCTGCATGTGGTGCTTGTGACTGACTGTACTCCCGCTTGGAGACACCCCCTCCAGGGGTGGTGTCTCCATGCAAAGCTTTCCTGAATCTCTGACGAGGTGGGGGCCCTGGGAGGTCGTGCAGGTGCAGTCCAGGCACAGAGATGCTTGTGACACCTTTGCTCTGTGCAAGCATGGCTTTGTGGCAGTGTGTGCCTGAGTGTGTGTCACTGTGTGAGGCTACGACCATGTGCATGGGACTGTGGTGTGGCTGTGTGTGACAAAGTAGCCACTGGTGCTTTGAATGGATGGCAAGGCATGTGTGGATATGGCTGTGAACGTGTAACAGCGTGTGGCAATATGACTGTGTGAGTACACAGGCATGCTTGTGTGGCCTATGTGCCTGTGGGCAGGTATGTGACTGCATGTGCTTGTTGTGAGACTGAGCGATTACGTGCGTGAGTCTGTGAGTGTGTAGACACGTGGAAGACATATGGCTTTGTCATCTGGGGGGGGGGTGCAGAGCAGGGGCCGATGGGGCCACCTGCCTCTCCCAGGCCTGGCTCTGCTCCAGCCAGTGGCGCAGTCATGGCCCAGGGCTTCATAGCCCTCCTGTGTCCAGCGGGTGACGAGATGCAGGATCCGAGGTCTGCCTCCATCCCCAGCCCCCACTTGTGGCCACAAAGCGGATTCCTTTTCCTGTACCGGGCCAAGACTGGTGACCAGGGGATCCCCTACCCTGGGCGCTGGTAGCTGCTCAGGGCAGAAAGAGAGGCCTTGTTTTCTGCCTCCTCAGAGCAAAGCGAGGGAGGAAATGAGCAGCTGGGTCCAGCTGAGTCGGGAACATCTGCCTGGCATGTGACGAGGCAGGCATCTGCCATCACCAGGATGCCCCCGACACTGGTCCCCCAATCTCTAAGAAAGGGGCTTAGCTACCCCAGAACAGCCCCAAGTTCTCCCAATACCCCCACCCCCATAGAGGCAGAAAGAAAAGAGAGAGGAGGGCCAGGACAGTCTCCCTCCTCACCACACACACACCTGCCCCAGCCCAGAGACCTCAGGATACCAGGAGCAGGCCTGGCATTATCCCAAGACCCCACTTCCTGATGCTTCTCCTACATCCAAGTCCCTCCTGAGAAAAGTATCAGACTGACAGTTTCACCCTGAGGATGGGAGGCCTGGGAGGTGGTCCCCCCTCAAGGAAGGCACACAGAGGACAACACTGTTCCCAGAGCAGGAAGCAAGAGCAGGGGACTTTCCAGGCACCATGGGTTAGGAGGAGCATTCCCACCAGCCCTGCCCCGGCCTGGCCCAGCAGTCACTGCTGAGCCCCTCTGCAGACGGCTACATGGAGGGCAGAGCTGAGAAGAGGTTAAGGGCGGGAAGTTCCTCGGATGGGTTAGAAAATGGGGCAGGGTGGAAAGGGGAAAATTCCTCAGAAAGTCCCAAATCTGACCTAATGTTGGCCAAGGGCCAGGGGGACTCATTCCAGAAGTTCCTCTGAGGACTCTATGCCCTGAACAGGGAGTTCTGCCCGCCCCTTCCCCCACCGCACCTGCTGGACCTTCCCCATCTTCCTGCACAAGCTCCCTGGTCCCTGGCCTAGCCAACCTTCCCTGACGGCCTTGACCCCGGAAGCCCTCTCTCCACCAAGTCCCCACTGCCTCCAAAGGAGAGCCAAGTCTCAACCAGTACCCTCCTCTCCTCTGTGGATGAATAGATCCAAGAGCAAGATCTGCTCATCCTGACCAGGGCACCCCCAAGGGCACAGCCAGCATCCTCTTCAGTTTCCAGTGTGGGAGCCTCTGCTCTGTTGGATACCCAGGACAGCTTGGGGAAGAGACACAGCTTCTGAGTCCCCCACTTCTCTCCTGTGGACTAGGGCTTTTCAAGGGCAAGGCCAGGGCATGGCTGCTTGGGGAGAGGAGCCACCATCTATTAAATTGTCCTGGGGCACAGCATCCTGTCCCTTCCTCATACAACCCTCAGCCCCAGATCACAAGGCAATACAGCCAGTCCCCTGGGCAGCACTCCACCCATTTTAGAGACAACAGTGCGTTCTAGAGAGGGATGGATCCACCCGGGGGTCCACAGTCACCTCTAGCTTCTCCTGCCTGCTGGCACCTTCCACCAGCACAGCCCTCCCCCCAACTTTTGAGGTTCTGTGGTAAATTTGTGCCCACCAGGACCTCAGAATCTCATCCAATGGCTCCCAGGAGCAATTAGGCCTCTATCCTTCTTCTGCCCTCCACCTTTCTGGGATCCAAACAGAAAAAGTCATGCTTGTGTTATCTTAATTGTAAAAGGTTTATCAAGAAAAAAGATTCAAGCAGCAGTATCCAGGAGGAGACCATGACCCCCCTGGGGGCAAGGAGGGCAGTGGTGACACAGGTCAGCACCCCACAACAAGCTGCTGGACCACACCCTGACCTAGGTGGGGAGGAGGCAGTAACTCCTTGGGGATGTAAACATAGGTCAGAGACAGCACAACCCAACCCAGAGCGGGGGCCTGCATTCCAGCGAGGCAGGCAGAGAGCGGGTGGGCAGGCAGGCAGGCCCCTGTCTTTTTCCTCTTAGGTTTCCCATTGTGCAACAGGAAGGATCTGGGGAAGACAGTGCCAAGGAGCCCAAGGACCCTGGGATCCTGGGTTTGGACCTGCTTCGAGTGTGGGGAGTTATTGCTGGTGAACTCACATATACAGTCGCTTTCGAGAGTCTTCTCCAGGAAGGTGTCACCAGGGATCTGGGGCCCAGGGCTTATACCTCAGCACCTTGAACCCGAGGAGGGAAGGATGCTGCAATGGTCTCCTACCCAAGAGAAGCTGGGGGCCCAAAAGTGGAGGGTAGTCAGAGGCCTACAGGAGGGAGATGGCCTGTAGCCCCCTCCTGCAGGGGACAGGGTGATGCAAGGACAGCCAGCAACATGGGAGCAAGGGAGATCCCTTCCTACCACACAGGCCAGAATCCCCAAGGAAAGCGCACCTAACTTGCTTGGAAAGTAAGGGAGAGAAGAGGGAGATGTTTGCATGCCTCCATAACTTTGCCCATGCTGTTCCTCTCCCCTGAAAGTCCTTCTCCCCATGTACTGTCTGGCAGGCCCTTGTCATGCTTTAAAACACTGCCCGAATGTTGCCTACTCCATGGAGTCTTCCCTGACCAGTGGAATGCTGTGGCCCCTTCTATGAGCTTCCAGAAATCCCTCACTTAACCGTCAGTCACACTGCATTGACTTTGTCTATGTCTAACCCCGACCTTCACTGAGGACTCCTGAAGAGCAGGCAAGTTACAGCCCTGGGTGCCCAGTGTCTGACCCAGGGGTGCAGCAGGCCTCGGTGTCTGCTGAATGGATAAGGCAGCAGTGGCCAGGTGAGCAAGCAAAATAGGCTCTAGGGGAGGCTGAGACCCTGGCCTGACCTTCACTGACTAACCGGCAGCCCAGGCCTTGGCCTCAAGGGCTCTTGGCTCCATTCTCACCCCTGCTGTGCCCCACTTCTAAGGAGTGGGGAATTTCCCAGGGGTACTCATGACTCCTTGAAAGCTCCTTCTCCCAGGAGGCAGGACAGGCCGCTTCTCTCCCCAACTGCTGACCCCTCCCCCAGCCACTGCTGGTATAGGGAGGTTGGGAAAGTGGGGTACACTGCAGTGACCAGGCCCAGGGGAAGGAGGGGGCCTAGGCACACGCAGTCAGAGGTTGTCATACATGCGCAGGGTCTTCTCCAGCTGCTGGCCCACCCGCTGGTAGAAGAGGATCTGCTGGCGCAGGTAGTTCTGCATCATGTGCTTGAAGTCGAGCTCACGGCGCTGGTGGAAGTGGTTCATCTCGGCCTGCAGGGCGAAACCCACCACACGGCAGCGCCTGCGAATGCCATCTGCCTCGTCCTGTGCCATGCGGCCCTCGTCACTCATGCGTTGGCTCTCCTTCACTTTGGCGAAGGCGCCTGGCATAGGCAGAGCAGAGGACAGCGTGTTAGGGCTCTGATCTCCATGTGCTCCCTATACCCTTGAGGGCAGACAGCACCCTCATCAGTTCAACTCGGACCTCACTCCTGAGCCCCAGACCCACATTCCAGCCACCTGGGTGTCTCTGCCAGGACATTCCCCAGGTCCTCACCCTCAGTACCTCCTAAACCAAGCACATCATCTTCCCTCCAAATTTGCAGTGCCACCAGTAGCCCACACGTGACCAGTCACAGCCTTGCTTGATGGACTATGAGTTCAATGAGGATACAGCCTGTCCTCAACCTCTGTGTGTCCCTGGTACCCAGAACAAGGCCTGGCCCACAGCAGATCCTGATATAGGCCTGCTGAACTGATTCAACCCTGTCCATCACTGGACTGCCACAACAGTCCCCCCACGGCTCCCTGCCCTCTGCCCCAGCCTCTGACAGGTTCTCTGCAGCATCTAAAGAGGTCTTCCAAGCTGGGCACCTTTCCTGGCTCTGCACCACCAACAGATCAAGGTCCACACCAATCTGCCTGGCCTGGGGTGCCCTCACCTCTGGAGTTGGGCCCCTGCATGCATTCCGCAGTGACCCCCATGTTCATCAAACTCACCTGGCTCTTTCCTACCTCTGCCCCCTGGATTCCTATTCATAATTCATGGTCCCGATCAGGTGCCACTTCTACACTGGAGCCTCTCCCAGTTCCCCTGACAGAATGCCTCCCCCATGTCACCTGTGCCCTGGCTCCCCACTCCCACCCCCATCACACTTATGATTCTAAAGCAACTCTTCAAAGGCCACCTGGTGTATCTCCCAGACATGCACGCCCTGTTCCCTCCTCATCCCAGCCCCCAGGGAACTAGAGGAGGTTGTGTAATAACCAGGTAACAGATGGGGGGTGGAGATGAACCTGAGCAGAGGACCCAATTTAGAAGAATCTGAATGAATGAACAAGCAGTTGGTGAATGAATTTCAGTTCTGAATTAAAAGGGACTTGACTAATTCTGCCTTTAAGCCAGTAGGGACAGTTGCTGGGAAGAGAAGGAAGTTTGCCTGTGCCTGGCACTCAGTCACCGAGGGCTACAGGGAATCCACCATGCAAAGAAGATTAGGAGGTGGGAAGGGTTGGCACAGCGAACAGCACACCCCTGAGCACTTCAAACGCACCCACTGCACACAGACAGCATGCTCAATATCCATGCTTTCCCACTTCTCCTTTAAGGAGGGCTCTTGAGGGCCGTCTAGATGGTATTCTCTTCACTCCCTGACTGAAATTGTCCAGTGCTTTCTAAATGCATTCATTGAGCACTTACTGTATATCAGGCCCAGGGCTCTACATGCTGGGAATAATTCTGGATGCCTTTAGAAGGGACAGCATCCATGTTAGTTGACAAGTGCATGGCTAATCGGCTAATAGTAGCATTTCAGGCAAACAGACTCAAGTTCAGAGAGTCTCCAGGGCTGCTCACACAGCACCCAAAAGAAATCTGCAGTCCCCAGCTCCCAGCCCACTCAGTCCTTCTGCCACCTTCCCTGGACCACCTCCTGCACCATCTCAATAGCCCAGCCCTGGGCAGCAGAAGGGGGATCACCCCAAGGCCCAGGATAGGACCCAGAAAGAGACATCAGAGCTGGAAAGGCCCAAAAGGTCAGGTGTCCGACCCTCAATTCCACCTCCACCCTACTACTGTACAGAGGAGGCCAAGGCCCTGAGGGACAGGAACTTGCCCAGAACTCCCAGCCTCTGTCCTGCCTGGTCCTCCACAGCTGGGGGTTGGACACCACTTCTGTTGCAGGGAGTACATGCTAGGTCCTTCAGGCATGTGTGTGGGGCCCCCAGACATTGGACACAGGGATTCAAGAAGGTCCCAAGGAGTAGGAAGAACCATAACAAGAAAGGTAGAAAACAGCAGGGTGAAGAAACTGGAGTTAAACTTCCACAGAAGGAACCCAGCTAAAGGGGAGATACTGAACTAGCCTGGATTCCACCTGCCTGAGAAAGTTGGCACAGTGGAAGTGCATCTGTAGACTTTTCCTGCCCATGGCCTTGAAGGAAGGAAAGGTCTCTTTTGCTAATGAGGAGCCCAAAGAGTAAGAATGAACCCATTGCAATGGTTAGGTATCCAAAGACAGGCAGGAGGCCAGGGATGGGGAGCAAAGGCCACAGAGGTCGGGGGGAAACAGAGGCCCCACCCTACTCTCCGTTACCCCTCCACCCTGTGACTCAGCTCTGGGGCCAGGACCAGCTAATGCTAATGCACCCCACCCCACAGGCTGGGAGTCATGGCTCAGGCCTGTCCAGCATCCCCCCTACATTCTACTTAAGACTTAACCTGGCCGGGCGCGGTGGCTCAAGCCTGTAATCCCAGCACTTTGGGAGGCCGAGACGGGCGGATCACGAGGTCAGGAGATCGAGACCATCCTGGCGAACACGGTGAAACCCCGTCTCTACTAAAAAATACAAAAAACTAGCCGGGCGAGGTGGCGGGCGCCTGTGGTCCCAGCTACTCGGGAGGCTGAGGCAGGAGAATGGCGTAAGCCCGGGAGGCGGAGCTTGCAGTGAGCTGAGATCGCGCCACTGCACTCCAGCCTGGGCGACAGAGCGAGACTCCGTCTCAAAAAAAAAAAAAAAAAAGACTTAACCTGAGAGCTGAGGACCCAGGAGGACCTCCTGCCTCAGCACTCCTCTTACAGGCTGGGTCCCAGAAATGCAGAAAGGAGGGCTGGAGCCCACCAGCTGCAGAGTCCCAGGGATATTCCCTAAGCTCCCAACTCAATCCATCTTGCCGCTACCTCTTGGAGATAGCTAACATCCACCCCAGGTTGGGGGCAGGAGGGAGCAGGAGGTCTGAGTCTTAGTCCTAGCTGTGTCCTCTCCAGCATGCCACTGCTCTTGCCTGGGCTCCAGGTCTCCCCACTGCCCAGTGGGACAGGTTGCCCTAGATGTGATGTTGTTGACAACCTCTCATACGGTATAGTGCTTTAGAGTTTCCACATCTGTAAAATGGGATAATAATAGTACCCGCCCTATAGTATAGTTGAGGCTTAACTGAACTAATATGTACACAGTAGAAAGGATCGTATCTGAGATAGAATAGGAGCTCCAGATGCTACATCTATAGCTTGAAAACTACTTTTCTTTTCTTTCTTTTTCTTTTTTCTTTTTTTTTTTTTTTGAGATGGAGTCTTGTTCTGTTGCCCATGCTGGAGTTCAGTGGCTTGATCTCGGCTCACTGCAACCTCCGCCTCCCAGGTTCAAGTGATTCTCCTGCCTCAGCCTCCCAAGTAGCTGGGATTACAGGTGCCCGCCACCATGCCTGGCTATTTTTTTGTATTTTTAGTAGAGACAGGGTTTCACTATGTTAGCCAGGCTGGTCTCGAACTCCTGTGATCCGCCCACTTTGGCCTCCCAGAGTGCTGAGATTATAGGCATGAGCCACGGAGCCCAGTGCAAACTGCTTTTCTATCCATGAGCTCACAGCAAATACCTTCAGGTGGTAGCTCACAGCAGAGTATTATTCTCTTTGTTTACGCCTAGGGGGGTGAGGTAGAGGGAGGGCTAGATAATGGCTTAGAACCCAGAGGCTGAACCCATCTGTCCCCAAAGCAAGAACTTGTCCCTACAATGGCCACTTTGCTTTGACCACGCTGTCCCTGTGGCCCCTCCATGGATGCTCTGTGGTCCTGGGCCTATCTCTAGCCCATGGGACCAGTGAAGGAGCACCCAAGCCTTCCTCCCTCCTCTTTCCCCTTCTGGCTCAGCTCTCCATCCCTGGGGATCCCCTCCCCCATCTTGGGGGGCACAGTAGAAACACAGTAGAAATCCTGGGCTGCGGAGTCAGACACATTGGGCGCCAGCTCCTGCTCTGAGGCTCATCTGCATTGCTGCACCTCGTCTGTAAAACGGAGGTGACCACATTGCCCTCCTGACCTGTCATGAGCCTTAGGACCAGCCCTGCTCTTGCTGGCTCTTAAGTTGGGGGGCCATAGGTCCCGGCTTGCCCCGGACAGTCCTGGACACTTTCCCCTTGTTGTCCTGGGATCACTATTGCTAGGGCCCCCTTTTATGCCCCAAACTGCCTATGGTTACCCTTCTCTTAGGAGACCCCTGGATTGGGCTACAGGGACTAGGCCCGTGGGAAGACCAGGCTCCTCTCAGCTCCAGCCAGGGTTTGTGTGCCATTTTATTTCATTTTATTTTTATTTTTGAAAAGCATACAAATTTGTTTAATGTAAGTTTCACATGACATGGAGCCCTCCTAAGGAAATGAAGACCCTCAGGTCCCATTTTGTTCACCTAGAGACTGAGGGGAGAAATCTCTCCCAAAGCCATGTCAGATGCAAAGTTTGTCCAAATCCTGGTCTCCTGACTCCCACCTAGGCCTCCACTGTCCTTCCTCCCACACACTCACCACCCATTCAGATGTCCAGACAAGCTGAACAGAATCCTTGGGGCCCAGGACCCAACTGTTCTTCTCCTTTCTGTGAGAAGGGCTCCACCCCTAGGGCCAGCATAGGACCCCCTCCTTATCACCCCCATTGGGCTGTGGTCCCCAAAGCCTGTCCAGTTCTGTCTCAGTACCCGCTCCCTAACTTGCCCCACACCACAGGCCTGGGAGGAGCAGTGCGGAGCCCAGAACTTAGAGTAAGCCAGAGGGGGCTTAGCCCATTGGTAGGGTTCATCCCGGGAAGGGAAGGAGGTGGGCTGGCCTCTGCTTCAGGTCAAATGCATCAGCACAGAGGACAGTGGCCCCTGACTCTTAGAAACACCTCAAGTCGAAACTCAGAAATGGCCTCTCTCAGTTCGATCTCTCTGCCCAGGGTCAGAAAGGCCAATCCGGCTTCCCCCTCAGCCTGGGAGGCCCTGGTGTCCTTCCTGGGTGTGGAGCTGCCCTAATGCCCTCACCTCTGTTCTGGGTGGGGGTCCCCAGCCACTACATGGGAGCATCTGTTTAATCATTGCGCTCCCCCTCCTGCTGCCTGCGCAGGAACAAGCCATCTAAGGAGCCGGTTGAACCAGCCTTCCCACTTCTGCTCAGGGAGACACCTGCCCCAGTGGGCCCCCAGCAGGCCTGGCCATCTCCCCTGCCCTACTCCTGCCCCAGAGCTCAGAGTCAGAGCTAAGGTGTCATTCTGCTTCTGAACCAGACCCTCCCCAAGAGTCCCTTCCCACCCACTCCCTCGAAGACCTGACCTTCCCTTGTTTTACAGACCAGGAAACTAAGACCCAGAGAGACAAAGGCACTCCCCAGGGATGCACAGCAATCTAGGGGCAGAGCCAAGACTAGCACTCAGGTTTGTGTTTCGTGGAGTTCAGAGGAGGAAGAAGAAAGGTAGAGATGAGAAAAAAGAAAAAAAAAAAAAAAACAGGAAGAGGAAGAGGATATAGTGAGGGGAGAAAGGAGGCTGGGAGCTAGAGAAGTTATAGAAGTCAACCTCTTGGTAAAGGAAAGTAAGGCCAGCTTACCCCAGGCCCTCCCTGGTGGTGGTGGGTGACATGTTTCCTGTTCCCCAGGCTCAGTCCAGAGGTCTGCCTCCTGGCCCCACCCAGAGTCAAACTCCCCACCAAGCCAGGCCTGACCTCAGGGCCCAAGGGCCAGGGAGCCAGCTCCACGCCCTGCATACAAGTTACCCAGCAGCCCCAGGGAGGATCACACCTCTCTCCTGACATCTGCCCTCCTAGCTGTCCCCAGGACTCAGGCACCTGCTGAGGCAGTCACTGGCTGTCTCCTCAGGCAAGAAGAGAAGCCAGGCTTGGGAAGCAGGAGTTGGATAGGCCATGTGGGCAGTGCCCTGGACCCCTGATTCCGCAGCCTGGTCCAGCCAGGGTGCCCCTGTGTGACCCAGGATGAGTCATTTCCCCGGCAGTTCCTTGACAGCCCCAGCAGTAACAGGCAGAGGCCCATCCTGTCCCTCCCCCACAGAGGGGGTCATGACAACTGAAAACACGGCTAGGCTTGGGAAGCGGCCAACATGGACGTGTCCTTGGGGAGGTGGCAGGAGGAAAAGACAGTCCCAGCCGGGCCACAGGCTGTGCAACCACTCTTCTGTGGACACTAACTCCTTCATCCGCAAAATGGGGACAGGGATCTTCCTACACACAGACAAGACGCTCATAGAGAGAATACACAGTGGTGAGAGTAACTTGCAAAGCTGCAAAGGTGGGGAGGTGAACTTGCAAGGGGCAGAAGACAGGCCCCCACTCTGAGCTCTTGTTATCTGGGTTGGGTCTCTGTCTCCCAAGGGCCTACCGGCTCCTCAAGGGCAAGGCCTGGGGCCTGGTCATCTGTGTGTTCTCAGAACCCAGCATGACACTATGCATGATGGGTAAATGAGATCCAGAGAAAATGAATGAACTGACAAGAAGGTAAATATCAAGCTCCATGAGCACAGAGACCAGGCCTGTGCACAACAATATTCCTGCACCTAGAAGCACATTTGCACAGATACAGAGTTGATACTCAACATGTTTGTCTGTTTGTTTGTTTGTTTTAGAGACAGGGTCTCACTCTGTCACCCAGGCTGGAGTGAAGTGGCACAATCGGGCTCACTGTAGTCTCAACCTCCTGGGTCCAAGTGATCGATCTTCCTACTTCAACCTCCCAAAGTGCTGAGATTACAAGCATGAGCCACCATGCCCAGTCCAACACATTTGTTAAATGAATGATTGAGACAGAGAAATAAAGATAAGTTGCTCCATTCTATCCAGGCCATCCCCATCTCCCCAGGGCCCAGCAGAGAGTCAGACTCAGGATGGGTTTCCTGCCTGCACTGGGTCTTACCTTTCTGTAGGTGGATGATGTCAGGGAAGTTAGAGAGCAGGCCCTGGTAGAGAGACAGTGTGTCCAGCATCTGGAAGAGGTCATTCTTGGGCTGCTCAGCAAACATCTCCCCGATGGCTTCATAGGTACGGCCCGTGTGAGAAATGGCACTGTTGAGGGCCTCAGAGCAAAAAGGGGGGTCCATCTGGAAGGAATGACTGATGGCCTGGAAGGCACTGCCCAGCTTCTGGAATTCCTTGCGGAAGCCCCCCACGTGTTTACGCACCAGCTCTGACGCCACGGTGCTGAGCTGCAGGACACTGTCGTCCATCTTCTTACTGAAGGCCTTGAAAGTGTCCACGCGATCTTCCACGTCCTGCAGGTCCTGGTGCTCGGTGGGGATCTGGAAGGTGAGCAGGAAGCTGGCACCCACCATCTCATCCTTCTCCGCCCGGCGTTTGCCCATCTTCCACTGCTTGTCATCTAGGCAGCTAAGGAAATGCTGGAAGCCTTCATACTGGGAGAGCACAGGGTGGCTGGTCATGTGGTCCATCCAGAGGATGAGTCTCCGCTTCCGCTTTTCAATGAAGTCCTCCTCGAAGCGGCCTGTGGCCTGCTTCTCAGGCAGGTGGGGCACTGAGATGACAGTGAACTTGTGTAGCAGGCGGTTATAGAGCCAGTCAAAGTGTTTGTAGCGCCGGTAGACAGGTGAGGCAGCATGGGTGGGTGTGAGCTTGTAGGAGATGTAGCTTTTGATGCCCTTGAACTTGGTCTGTTTTGTGGGGTCCTCCACAGAGCAGGCAAATGGGTGGGGGTTGGCCTTCCACTGGGGGCCACGAGGGCCCATTTCAATGGAGTATGTCTCAGCGATCTTGGCCATCATGGGCACATCACCCAGGATGAAGGCCTCCACTCCAGAACGCACAAAGCATGAGAAACGGTTGAGGTTACGGCCCACCACACTGCCTCGCTTGGCAGATGCCAGGCTGTCCTGCCGCTCCAGCGGTGGCTTGGGCCGGAAGGCCATGTGCTGGCTGGGGTAGGCACCAGGGTAGGAGAGGTTGAGGGGAGGGTGCCCATTGGTGCCCAGCCCACCAGCCCGTGGCTCCTCCACCACTGTGCATCCATCGTCCCAGTCATCCCAATCATCATCATCATCCTCCTCGAAGCTACCTTGGTTTGAGAGGAAGCCACTGCCCCCACCACTCCTAGCTGGGTTGGCCACACTGGGGCTATTGTACAAGCTCACGTGGGCCCCCGGAGAGCCTGCAGGGCTGCTGGAGTAGTCAGCATGGTTGGTGCTGATGCCAGAACGGACGATCTCCACGTAAGAGGCAGGAAAGAGCCCTGTCTCCCCACGGCTGTTCTGGCCCTGCAGCCAGCCATCCAGTGAGATCTCGCTGAAGATGACCAGGTCCTCATCCTGCTGGATGCTGATTTCCTCCTTGTTCTCACTGTGAAAGTCATAGAGGGCTCGGCCTTTCAGTGCCATGGTTGGGTTGGGTGGTATAGACAGATGGGAAGGAGAGGGTCCTGTCCAGACCCGGGATGCTCACAAGGAAGTCCAAGAATGCACTCGCAGCTGAATGGCACTTACACAGTTCAATCTCTCAGGTCCTAAGGTGGGGTCTCAGCACCCACAGATGCTGTCCAATCTCCCGCTCTTCAAAGCAATGTCCACGGCTCAGAAACTGCCCTATCAGGTCTCCGGGCATATGCTTGTGAGCAGGGAGGGCTCATGTCCATAGCCTCCTCCCTTAGCAGCCCCTGGGGGATTAGAGGGGAGTCTCTCCTAACTCCTACTCCCAGAAGAAAAGTCAAGTGACCTGGAGAAATCTGCCCTGCGAGGGGAAAAATTCGACACTTTCCACTGGAACAACGTTCTAAAATAGAAGAGACTCACTCGGAAACCACCATTCCAGAAACCCAGGCAGGGCTCGGCTGTCCCTCTGGCTCCCAGATTCTTTTGGCCACTCTCGCTTTGGGAGGCTCTCACATTCCTCTGCAGATCTGCCCCTTCCTCCTTCCTCCTCCTCTTGCTCCTGGGCCACTGGGTTTTCAAATATCCGGAAAATCCAAGAGGGGCAAGGAGAAAAGCAGCAGCCGCCTGAATCGAGTCCAAGGGTGGATGTGTCCGGCTTCACAACGAGCCAGGCCGGGAAAACAAGGACTGAGGCTTACACAACAGGCCGCCAACTCTTCGACCCCGGCTGTGCAGCCGGAGCCCCCGCCGGCTCGGGCGCCCTCTCCCCGCCCCAGAAGTGGCCAGTCCCAACCCCGGAGGAAGGAGGGGGCGCGACGAGGCGGTCGGGCGACTTCTGGCCAGTCGCTGAGTGGTCTCTTTTGTTTGCCTAATTCCTCAGCAGTTTCTGAGACTGACGCTGACCCTGCTCTGAATCCCAGGAACCCCGTCCAAAGGTAACCCCAGCAGAAACCAGTTCCTCACCCGGGACTTACGACCCCCGACCCCCACCCTCGCGTGCACGCACACACTCAACAGTTTGGAGTTTGGAGAGTGAGCTCCGGCGAGCAGATGGCGCGGCTGGCCGTCTGTCCGTCCGTCCTCCGCTCCGCCCTGCGGGGCCCGGCCAGTGGGGGGCGGGCTGCGCCCCCAGCCTGCCTTCCCCTGCGCTCGCAGACCCTCCGCGCCGCCAGCGAGAAGGCAGCTCCAAAACAAAAACGCGATTCCGGGAGGTGGCGTCCCGAGGAAGGAGGGGATCGCCAAAGGGGAGGTGAGGGGTGGGGAGAGGGAGGAGGGAGGGGGAAGCAGGCTGGAGAATCGGGCAAACCCCGCTGCACTTCCGTGCGTCCCGGCGGGGCAGGGACGGCCAGCTCCGCCCTCCCGCGGGCCCGGGGCGCTGCAGCCGAGCCCCCGCCTACTCCTCCGCTCGCCTTCCCATCTGGCCAGTGCCCTCGCTCAGTCCCGGAGGCAAGAGAGAGGAAACGACCCGGGAACGAGGGAGCCGAGAGCCTCCGGGGCTGGTCTCTGGGACCGCCACCTCCCCTGCTCTCCCTCCGTCTGTCTGCCCTCGCCGGGAGACACCTCACGCCCCCGTGGTTGGAGCGCCCGGCGGTGGAGCTTGCCAGCCACTGCTGCCTCGCTTCCTGGACTCCGTCATCCTCCTGCCTTTTCCGTGACGCAAATGGAGTAAAACTCCCAAAGTTTGCAAAGCGTGGGGCTGCAAGGAGCACCGCGCCAGAGCCAGGATGGGGAAATCGGGCCGGGCGGGGAGAGGTGCGTGAAAAGCCGTGCCAGCTGGGGTTGGGGAGCAGAGTCGCGGGCTCGCCTTCCCACCTTCCCATTCCCCACTCCTGCTCCGCAGGGACGGGGTCGTGGCGCAGCTCGGAGATTGTTTTTCGGAGGGGTAGAAACGGCCTGCGCGTTCCGGGCGTCTGACCTAAGATACCGACAGCTGAGGGTGCAGCACCCTAGCCAGATAGGGCGACCCTGCCCTGGGCGACTAGCTTGGAAGAAGGGAAAGACACTACCCTACATCTGCAGCGACAGGGAACAAGTCTAGGTGCCACCCAGTTCCGTGTTGCTTAGTGCGGCAGCGGGACTGGATGTTCTGTACTAGCCAGGGGCAGCAAGGAGAGAGGTGGTCAGGTAGAGAGTCTTGAGGCAAGTGGGATCTGATCCTCGGTCAGCATATCTGGAACACTTTGGGCACTGACTCTGCTAGGCACTGTGCTGGGCACTGGGGAGTACACCACAAGTCAGTCAGGGTTCCTATCCTGGGGGGCTTACAGTCCATCCTCTCTTGTCTTTAATCAATCCATTCTCAGTCATTCATTCAGCCAAGTCATGCACTAAAGAAACACTAACTGAGTATCTACTCTGCACCAGGCCCCTGAGCTACAAAGACAATTAAGACATTATCCTTATTTTCCAAAAGCTCAGATGTGTTGTGACAAGTAGACAAATGCTCCCTGCCCTGTGTGACTAGTCAGTGCCATGAAAAGTGCACATGAGGATACCTACTCCAGCCTGGGTGGAGCAAGGATCAAGGAAACCTTCCTGAAGAAGGAGGTGCCTAAGATGAGGCAAAGGCTTCAGGAGGATCCCCTTTCCTGGCTGTACCCTGGAGTCTTGTCTACCCTGTCCAGCTAGATCTTCCCTTCATTCTCTCTCTAGTCACTTATTGCAGATTAACTGGTACAAGGTAGTTCTGCTAAAGATGGATACCTTTGGCTGTTTTGAGGGACATGGTTCCCAGACCTCTGGCCCCAAAACCCAGTTTCACTGGTTGAGTGAGTGCATCCGACTAGCTTTGCAGGTCCGGCATTTGACCAGAATAAAGGCCTGTGTACAAACCCCAGAAGGCTAGGTATTAATTTGCACAGCGAAATAAAACTGTCAAGCAGAACTGAATTTCTGCATCAATAGATCAAGGCAGTTTGGGCTACCCCTTGGGAAGCCCAGTTACCAGAAAGTTAGCTCAGTGAGTCCGGAACCTCCAAGAGGGGAAAAGGTATGACGAGTCTCTTAGTCAAGTAACCTTAAAACCTTGTTTCCTGTCATGGGGCAGCCTTGATTCTAAAGACACAGTTCCTCCTAGCATCTCTAAGACTGAATATACGTTTTCCCCACATGCTTTTAGGACCCCTCTTCCCTGTGATCTATCTTCTGTCCACATAGCCTTTCTCTAAACTGAGTTTAACAATAGCATCAGGGCCGGGTGCAGTGGCTCACACCTGTAATCCCAGCACTTTGGGAGGCCAAGGCAGGTGGATCAGTTGAGCTCAGGAGTTTGAGACCATCCTGGGCAACATGGTGAAACCCAGTCTCTACTAAAAATACAAAAATTAGCTGGGCGTGGTGGCTTGTGCCTGTAGTCCCAGCTACTCAGGAGGCTGAGGCAGGAGAATCGCTTGAACCCGGGAGGCCAAGGTTGCAGTGAGCCGAGATTGCACCCGCCACTGCACTGCAGCCTAGCGACAGAACAAGACTCCATCTCAAATTTTTTTTTACTCCACTTTCCCCACCAGCTATTGCCCCATTCCTCTGCTCACCTTTGCAGCAAAATTCCTTGAAATAACTCTCTCTCCTAAGTGCGTCCAATTTCTTTTCTCCTGTTCTCTCTTTAAATCCCTCTAGCCAATCTTTTACTCCCACACTCCACTGAACTATTCTTGTCAAGGTCATCAATATCCTTGGTGTTGCTGGACCCTAATGGTATTATTCTCAGTCCTTCTCTTATTTAACCTTTTGGTAGCATTTGACCTGGTTGATCACTCCTTCCTCCTGGATACACTTTCTTCATTTGCATTGGAGAGAACATACTCTCCTGATATTCCTTCTACCTCACTGGTTCATCCTCTTCTCTCCAATAATTCTTTTTTTTTTTTTTTTTTTTTTGAGACTGAGTCTCGCTCTGTCGCCCAGGCTGGAGTGCAGTGGCCAGATCTCAGCTCACTGCAAGCTCCACCTCCCGGGTTTACGCCATTCTCCTGCCTCAGCCTCCTGAGTAGCTGGGACTACAGGCGCCTGCCACCTCGCCCGGCTAGTTTTTTGTATTTTTTAGTAGAGACGGGGTTTCACCGTGTTAGCCAGGATGGTCTCGATCTCCTGACCTCGTGATCCACCCGTCTCGGCCTCCCAAAGTGCTGGGATTACAGGCTTGAGCCACCGCGCCCAGCTTTTTTTTCTTTTTTGAGACAGAGTCTTGCTCTGTCGCCCAGGCTGGAGTACAGTGGTGTGATCTCGGCTCACTGCAAGCTCTGCCTCCCGGGTTCATGCCATTCTCCTGCCTCAGCCTCCTGAGTAGCTGGGATTATAGGTGCCTGCCACCATGCCCGGCTAATTTTTTGTACTTTTAGTAGAGACGGGGTTTTGCCATGTTAACCAGGCTGGTCTCGATCTCCTGACCTCGTGATCCGCCCACCTCAACCTCCCAAAGTGCTGGGATTACAGGCGTGAGCCACGGTGCCCAGCAAGCCTCCTATAATTCTTAACATTAGAGTAACCACAGTAGAGTTGTCCTCTTGTCTTTTGTATCCATAGGCACTCCTTTCATGATCTCATCCAGCCGAATGACTTCAAATACCACTCATTCTAGTAATGCCCAATTTTTAAAATCTCCAGCCCTTTTTAAAAAAACTCCTAACTCATATATCTATTTCTCCTTGACATCTCCCCTCAGAAGTCTAATGGATGCCACCAACCCAAAATGTCCAAAATTGAATTTCTGAACCAGGTGTGGTGGCTTATGCTTGTAATCCCAGCACTTTGGGAGGCTGAGGTAGCAGGATCGCTTGAGCCCAGGAGTTCAAGACCAGCCATGACAACATAGTGAGACCCCATCTCTACAAAAAATTTAAAAATTAGCGGCCGGGTACAGTGGCTCACATCTATAATCCCAGCACTTTGGGAGGCCGAGGTAGGCAGATCACCTGAGGTCAGGAGTTCGAGACCAGCCTGGCCAACATGGCGAAACCCCATCTCTACCAAAAATACAAAAATTAGCCAGGCGTGGTGGCAGGTGCCTGTAATCCCAGCTACTTGAGAGACTGAGGCAGGGAGAATCGCTTGAACCTGGGAGGCGGAGGTTGCAGTGAGCCGACATCACGCCATTACACTCCAGCCTGGGCAAGACTCTGTTTCAAATAATAATAATAAAATAAAAAATAAAAAATAGTCGGGCATGGTGGCATGTGCCTGTAGTCCCAGCTACTCAAGAGGATCGCTTGAGGCTGGAAGGTTGAGGCTGCAGTGAGCCCTGGTTGTACCACTGCACTCCAACCTGGGCAACAGGGTGAGACCCTATCTCAAAAACAAAAACAAACAAAAAACATAAGTGTCAATCCTTTGCTCAAAACCCTGAAGTATCTGCCTCTCAATATAAAAGCCAAAGTCTTTTCAAGGGACTACAAGCTCTTTATCTCTTCCTCTTCTCCTTGCCCACTCTGCTCCAGCCAAAATAGCTTTCTTATTCTTCTGACATGCCAGGCACATTCCTGCCTTAAGGCATTTCCACTGTTTCCTCTTCCTGAAATGTTCTCCTTCTAGATATCCACACATGGCTTACACCCTATAAAATATCACCTTCTCAGTAAGACCTACTCTGGGGCCAGGTGCAGTGTCTCATGCCTGTAATCCCAGCACTTTGGGAGGCCGAGGTAGGTGGATCACAAGGTCAGGAGATGGAGACCATCCTGGCTAACACAGTGAAACCCCATCTCTACTAAAAATACAAAAAATTAGCCAGGCGTGGTGGCGGGTGCCTGTAGTCCCAGCTACTCAGGAGGCTGAGGCAGAACAGCTTGAACCCAGGAGGCGGAGGTTGCAGTGAGCCAAGATCATGCCACTGCACTCCAGCCTGGGTGACAGAGCAAGACTCCGTCTCCAAAAAAAAAAAAAAAAAAAAACCATTAGATTTTAAAAAGCAAATGATCTGTATTAGTTTTCTGTTTGTTTTAGAGACAGGATATTGTTCTGTTGCCCAGGCTGGAGTGCAGTGGTGTGATCATGACTCACTGCATCTTTGAACTTCTGGCTTCAAGGGATCCTCCCCCTTCTTACCCCGAAACCCCCACCAGTAGCTGGGACTATGGGTGCTGCCACCATGCCTCGCTAATTTTTTTTTTTTTTTTGTCCATAGGGACTGAGTATTACTATGTTGCCCAGGCTGGTCTTGAACTCCTGGGTTCCAGTGATCCTCCCACCTTGGCCTCCCAGTGTTGGGATTACAGGCATGAGCCCCATGCCTAGCCTGGTGATGTTTTCTTAAACTGGCTAAATTCATGAGTATTTATTATACTTTATAATTTACATATTATGTTTATTATTTTCCAGATACCGAATTTTTTTTATATATATATTTTTTGAGACAGGGTCTGGCTCTGTTGTGCAAGCTGGGGTGCAGTGGCACCATTGTAGCTCGCTGCAGCGTCCAAGTCCTGGGCTCAAGTGATCCTCCCACCTCAGCCTCCCAGGTAGTCAGGAATACAGACACACACCACCATGCCTGGCTAATTCTTTAAGAATTTTTACAGAGGCGGGATCTCGCTTTTATCTTTTCTTTTCTTTTCTTTTTTTGCCTAGGTTGGTCTTGAACTCCTGGCCTCAAATGATCCTCCCACCTCAGCCTCCCAAAGTGCTGGGATTACAGGCGTGTGCCACCGCGCCCCACTCAGAAATATTGTATTGTAAAAGACAATGAAAAGCATACAAAACAAAAATGATCAGTGAGAAGTTAAATGCCTGGGCAAAAAGGGGTTAGGTCTGCAGCGCTACACCAGATGTAACTTACAGCTGCAACTAGCCGAAACAGCATTACATTTGTTAACTCAACACTTGGTGGCCAGAAATTCATGTCAGGATAATTCATTTGAGCACAGACTAAAGGGTTTGGACTTGTACTTATAGTCCAAGTTTCTCAAACTTGCTGGGTTTTATGAATCATCTGACACTTTAGTTAATAATACAGATGTCCAGGCGGCTCCCTTATAGATCCCGATTATGTGCGCCTAGGAAGCGGCCAGGCAATCGGGATTTCATGGGTTCGGTGCTACCCAGCCCAATGTGACAATGAGAGATCGCTCTGCCTGCCAGGTGAAGGACCTGACGCTGGCGGGCGGCGGGGACTACCAGGTCAGTCCCAGGACAGCCGGCTCCGGCAAGCTCCCCCACGGCATGGCAAGAGCCCAGTGGAAGTTAGCACAGTAAACCCAATCAACAAGCCGCCGTCACCCTTCTTCCCCAGAAATGGCCTCTTCAGCTCTTGCGGGGGAGACTCTGAAAGTCCCCAAAGGACAGAAGTCTAGGAGGAAATGATTGCCGCACAAAGGGATACAGTCTTGGCTCCTAAAAACCCCGCGTAGCCGCCTAGGGACCCGCCCCCCCGCGCAGTGCTTCTACCCCCTCCCTATGCAAACGCGAAGAAAAGAAACGCGAGATCCCAGTGCAGGGGCGTGGTCCCACCCTGGCCAATGGAAAATGAGGGCGTGACTTTAAGCCTTTCTTTCATTGGCCCAGGGTCCCAGACCGTCCAGGTCTTGGTGCGCCACGGCGGAAATCGCGCGGGTACTGAAACGCACTGTCAGCTTCGGGTCCTGGTGCTGCTACTGCCGCCATCATGGTGCGGAAGCTTAAGTTCCACGAGCAGAAACTGCTGAAGCAGGTGGACTTCCTGAACTGGGAGGTCACCGACCACAACCTGCACGAGCTGCGCGTACTGCGGCGTTACCGGCTGCAGCGGCGTGAGGACTACACGCGCTACAACCAGCTGAGCCGTGCGGTTCGTGAACTGGCGCGGCGCCTGCGCGACCTGCCCGAACGCGACCAGTTCCGCGTGCGCGCTTCGGCCGCGCTGCTGGACAAGCTGTATGCTCTCGGCCTGGTGCCCACGCGCGGTTCGCTAGAACTCTGCGACTTCGTCACGGCCTCGTCCTTTTGCCGCCGCCGCCTTCCCACCGTGCTCCTCAAGCTGCGCATGGCGCAGCACCTTCAGGCTGCCGTAGCCTTTGTGGAGCAAGGGCACGTACGCGTGGGCCCTGATGTGGTTACCGACCCCGCCTTCCTTGTCACACGCAGCATGGAGGACTTTGTCACTTGGGTGGACTCGTCCAAGATCAAGCGGCACGTGCTGGAGTACAATGAGGAGCGCGATGACTTCGATCTGGAAGCCTAGCGGATCTCCCACTTTCCATGGCTGTCTTTTACAGATGGGAAAACTGAGGCCTGATTCTGGAGATTCTATGAGGGTGCTTTCCCCAAGGGTGTCAGATGGTCGTAGGTTCTTAAGAACTTGATTCATCAGTGGCAGGCCTTGCATAGAGCCACGGGAGGTGCGTCCTTGTTTTCCAGGAAATGTTCTTAGAACTTGGACTACTGATTATTAATTGACTCTGCCTTGGAAAGCAGTGGGAAGTAAGTTGGTGCTGCACTGGGGTATTGTTGGCTTCTTGTGTTGGAAACTTTGTAATCTAAAAGGAAAAACCGCAAATCCCTACGCCCTATTTCCCTTTATCTAGTCTTGTAGTTGGACTGGTTCAATTCGTTTAACTCCAATTCTTGCTCCTGGCCGTGGTTAAGCTGTGTACAGATGATGGAGAGTTTGGTCTTAAGTTTTTATAAACTGAGCGAGAGTAGTGTTCAGGATCTCCTCCCTTGTTTAAATGCCAATAAATGCTCCAACTGCTTTGTAAGTGCAACTTTTTAATCTGTCTGGTTTTCCTTTATTTTCTCTAGAGATGGAGTCTTGCTCTGTCACCCAGGCTGGAGTGCAGTTGAGCGATCTCGGCTCACTGCAACTTTCGCCTTCCGGGTTCAAGCAATTTTCCTGCCTCAGCCTCCCGAGTAGCTAGGATTATAGGCACCCGCCATCGCGCCCGGCTAATTTTTGTATTTTTAGTACAGTCAGGGTTTCACCATGTTGGCCAGGCTGGTCTGGAACTCCTGACCTCGTGATTCGCCCGCCTCGGCCTCCCAAAGTGCTGGGATTACAGGCGTGAGCAAACTGTGCCCAGACTCTGGTTTTCTTTTTTTTTTTTTTTTTTTTTTTTGAGACGGAGTCTCGCTGTGTCTCCCAGGCTGGAGTGCAGTGGCGTGATCTCCTCACTGTAAGCTCCGCCTCCCGGTTCACGATCCCGCCTCTTCAGCCTCCCAAGTAGCTGAGACTACAGGCTCGCCACCACGCCTGACTAGTTTTTTTGTATTTTTAGTAGAGACGGAGTTTCACCATGTTAGTTCAAGGATAGTCTCATCCTGACTCGGGTGATCCACCCGCCGGGCCTCCCAAAGTGCTGGGATTACAGGCTTGAGCCCATGCTCGCCTGCTTTCGAGAGAGCTACATCTGTGGTCCTAGGAGCCCAGAGAAGAATAGGATCAGCAGCGAGCGACCTGCCTATGGATGAGATGTGCAACAGGGGCCAGATGTGGAGGATGCAGGATGTTGTACAGGATTGGGCAAATTTGTCACTTTACCAGTCCCTTCCTTGGAATGAGTGTTTTGGCAGAGCTCTTCCTCACATAACTTCCTGTTGATATTCCAGCCCCAGGAAATACCGTATTAGAGGGCTGGGATGTTTGCTTGCCTAAGGAAATAATCACCCTGTAGCTTGGCCATCTAGTGGTTAGAAGTGGCCTGGGAGGTCCCTGAAAATTTAGATGACAGCAGTGATAGAGAATTAGAAGGGAGACTACCAAGTTTTACTCAAGATTTCTTTATAATTTTTTTTTTCTTTTTTTTTTTTTTTTCACACAAGGCCCGGACTGGAGTGCAGTGGAGCTGTCACAGCTCACTGCAGCCTCGATCTCCTGGGCTCAAGCCGTCCTCCCACCTCAGCGTCCCCAGTATCTGGGATTATAAGCATGTGCCACAACACTTGGCTAGTTTTTAATCTTTGTAGACACAGGGTTTTGGCATGTTACCCAGGCTGATCTCAAACTCCTAAGTTGAAGCAATCCTCCTGCCTCAGCCTCCCAAAGTGCTGGGATTACAGGTGTGAGCCACCGTGCTTGGCCAGGTCCTCTAAAAGGAGAATAAATAGGATGCTGAGATCAGTGGATTGGCTTTTAGGGGTTCCTTGTTCGCTTCCCCAGGTGAGGCAGCATTTGGTGAAGAAATGATGTAGAGAAGGGGACTTACTACATCATGGGATGATGTCATACCAAGTACTTCTGCTATATGTCAGCCCCATTTTTAAGTGCACCATCTGTATTGGCCCATTTCAACCTCCCAACAATCCTATAAAGTGGAAAATCCAATTCTCAACTTTTCAGATGAGGGAACTGAGGCAGAGATGGGTCAAATTACCAAAGATTATATAGCCAGTAAGCAATGGACTGGGACTGTGTCAGTATCAGCACACCCAGCCCTTGGTGTGTGTCAGAGTTCAGAAAGAGTCTCTGAACTTGAATTTACAAACCAGCAGGGAAAAGCAGCAGCACTAGACAATGTGATCGGTCTCCACAGGATGCTGTATAAAGGTGTGAGGAGGGAGCAAACATTGTACTGGAAAGGCTTTAAGGAAAAGGTGATATTCAAGTTAGGAAGGGAACGAACTCTCATCTAGGCCCTGCTAATGCTAGGCTGCCATTCACTCTTACCAACAACTCTGCAAGGTAGTTGGTGGTATCTGTAACTTCAGTTTGGGAAACAATTGGAATAAGAACTTGTCCAAGGCTAGGTTTCAAGTCCAGTCTCACGTGACTCCAGAGGCCATGTTTATTTCAGTGCTGTCCCTTTAGAAGTGGAAGGAGAGAGAATCCTGCTCTCCAGCTCTGGTGGCTGGGCATAGTCTGCCCATTTGGAGGAACATCCTCAGGACTCCCAAGATTGTGGATCTCATGGAGGAAAAGAAAGTGACTGTACAAGGCAGGACCCCTGTGGCCCTCCAGACCCACAAGGCATGGCAGATAGATCAGCCCCCTTGGAGTAATTGGACCCTGCACCCGTGACCCAAGCAGATAAAAACCTCAAAATTCAGGCCAGGTGCGGTGGCTCATGCCTGCAATCCCAGCACTCTGGGAGGCCGAGGCAGGCAGATCACTTGAAGCTAGGAGTTTAAGACCAGCCTGTCCAACATGGTGAAACCCCATCTCTAGCAAAAATATAAAAATGAGTCGGATGTAATGGCACATGTCTGTAAACCCAGCTACTTGGGAGGCTGAGGCAGAAGAATAGCTTGAACCTGGGAGGCAGAGGTTGCAGTGAGCCGAGATCATGCCACTGCACTCCAGCCTGGGCAACAGAGTGAGATTCCGTCTCTAAATAAATAAATAAATAAAACAAGAATAAAAGCTTTAGACTTAAGAAAAAAAATCTGCTAGGCATGGCGGCTCACGCCTGTAATCCCAGCACTTTGGGAGGCTGAGGCAGGAAAATTGCTTGAACCCGGGAGGCAGAGGTTGCAGTGAGCCGAGATCGTGCAACTGCACTCCAGCCTGGACAACAGAGCAAGACTGTCTCAAAAAAATAAAAAATAAATAAATAAATAATCACTCAGCTAGCTAATAATGGCTACCCCGACAGTGCTTACTATGCCCTAGGCTTTGTGCTGTCTCATGGAGTCCTCACAACAACCTTATGGGCACTATTATTGTGGCCATTTTATCGCTGACAAAACTAAAGCTCAAAGATAATAGCTTACCTGAGTCACAGAGTTAGTGATGGAGGCAGGTTGCACCTAATTCCCTCTGGCTCCGGGTTCTACAATTTTAGCCACTCAGTTACACCGGAAGTGAGCCTACTATGGCTTAGAGCAGTGGTTCTCAAACTTGAGCATGCCACATTTGAACCTTGGGAAAGATTGTGAAAACAAATGCTGTCTCCACTCCCTTCATGTTTCTTTCTTTTTTTTTTTTTTTTTTTTTCTGAGTCGGAGTCTTGCTCTGTCACCCAGGCTGGAGTGCAGTGGCTGGATCTCAGCTCACTGCAAGCTCCGCCTCCCGGGTTCCGGTCATTCTCCTGCCTCAGCCTTCCGAGTATATGGGACTACAGGCGCCCGCCACCACACAAGGCTAATTTTTTGTATTTTTAATAGAGACAGGGTTTCAGCATGTTAGCCAGGATGGTCTCGATCTCCTGACCTCGTGATCCGCCCACCTCTGGCCTCCCAAAGTGCTGGGACTACAGGCATGAGCCACTGCGCCCGGCCCCCTTCATGTTTCTGATTCAGGAGGTCTGGGGTGGACCTGAGAATTTGCATTTCTAACAAGTTCCCAGGTGATTTTGGTGCTGCTAGTCAGGGGACCACACTTTGAAAAGCACAGGGCTTGTTCCTAGCCCAGTGCTTGGCACAGAGCAAACATCACACAGATGCTGCATCCTATTCCAGCACCAGAGGGGCAGAGAGGCTGCAGGGGCTACAGGGAAAAGAGGTCTTGCCTGCCTCTGACTTGCTGTGGGACTAGGGGCATAAGCTTCTCCTTCTCTCTCTAGGCCTCCCTCCATCTCCCTTCTATGATAGGAAGAGGCAGGATGAGATGGCTCTAGTTTCTGTTCTGTTTCTGATTTAGAGAAAAGGATATAAAAGAGTGCTGTCAACACTTGCAAAGTAGAGAAGAATTTAGAGGTGCTTTGCTGCCCCAACAATCCCCAGCCCTGGCTCAGGAAAGCTGTGCAATCTTTAGGACAAACCTTGGTTTTAACATCCAAGAAAGGCTGGGTGCAGTGGCTAACGCCTATATTCCCAGCACTTTGGGAGGCCGAGGCGGGTGGATCACCTGAGGTCAGGAGTTCCGGACCAGCCTGGCTAACATGGAGAAACCTCTACTAAACATACAAAGAAATCTCTACTAAACATACAAAAAATTAGCCTGGTATAGTGGCGGGCCCCTATAATCCCAGCTACTCAGGAGGCTGAGACAGGAGAATCGTTCAAACCCAGGAGGTGGAGGTTGCGCTGAGTCGAGATCAGGCCATTGCACTCCAGCCTGGGCAAAACTTCATCTCAAAGAAACCCAAAAAAAATCCAAGAATGGGTCCCAACTTTGAAGCCCCTGGGCAGTTTGTAAAGGACATTTCCCCCCTACCTGGGGCCAGGCTGCTTCCCTGCATGGAAGGGCAAAGTCTCAGCAGAGATGAACCAAATCACTCACTCATTCAGCAAATGAGCTGAAAATCAGGAGTGAAAGTAGACCCCTTAAAATATAAGGCAGGGGCCAGGTGCAGTGGTTTACGCCTGTAATCCCAGCACTTTGGGAAGCTGAGGTGGGAGGATTGAGCCCAGGAGTTTGAGACCAGCCTAGGCAACATAGCAAGACTTTGTCTTTACAGGGAAAAAAAAAAAAAAAAGTAACTGGGCTTGGTGGCATGCACCTATGGTCCCAGCTACTCAGGGAGGCTGAGGTGGGAGGATCACTTGAGCCTAAGAGGTAGAAGCTGCTGCGAGCTGTGATCTCAACACTGCACTCTAGCCTGGGGAACACAGGAAGACCCTGTCTCCCAAAAAAAAAAAAAAAAAAAATTACAGGGCAGGTAACATTCCATGGGTCCATGGGATAAAAATCAGGGATTTTGGCCAGGTTTATGCCTATAATCCCAACACTTTGGGAAGCCAAGGTGGGTGGATTGCTTGAGTCAAGAGTTCAAGACCAGCCTAGGCAACATGGCGAAACCCCATCCCTACTAAAAATACTAAAATCAGGCCAGGCGCAGTGGCTGAAAGTGCTGTAAACGCTCTAAGTGCTGTAATCCTAGCGCTTTGGGAGGCTGAGACTGGTGGATTGCCTGAGCTCAGGAGTTTGAGACCAGTCTGGGCAACACAGTAAAACCCTGTCTCTACTAAAATACAAAAAATTGGCCAGGCGTGGCGGTGTGCACCTGTAATCCCACCTACTCGGGAGCCTGAGGCAGGAGAATTGCTAGAACCCGGGAGGTGGAGGTTGCAGTGAGCTGAGATCACGCCACTGCACTCCAGCCTGGGCAACAGAACAAGAGTCCGTCTCTAAAAAAATAAAATAAAATAAAATCAGCTGGGTGTGGGGGCAAGCACCTGTAGTCCCAGCTACTTGGAAGGCTAGGATCGGGGGACTGCTTGAGCCTGGGAGGTGGAGGTTACAGTGAGCCAAGATCACATTGCTGCACTCCAGCCTGGGTGACAGAGTGAGACCCTGTCTCAAAAAAAAAAAAAAAAAAAAAAAAAAAGTCAGGCGCAGTGGCTCACGCCTGTAATCCTAGCACTTTGGGAGGCCAAGGCGATGGATCACTTGAGGTCAGGAGTTTGAGACTAGCCTGGCCAACATGATGAAACCCCATCTCTACTAAAAATACAAAAAATTAGCCAGGCATGGTAGCACTTGTGCCTGTAATCCCAGCTACTCAGGAGGCTGAGGCAAGAGAATCACTTGAACCCCGGAGGCAGAGGTTGCAGTGAGCTGAGATCGTGCCACTGCACTCCAGCCTTGGCAACAAGACCAAAACTCCGTCTAAAAAAAAAAAAAAAATCAGGGATTTTGGAGTCCATAAGGGCTGAAAGTCTGGATTAAAATCCTCACCCTCTGCCTGTACCTAACCCGGGCAAACTATTTCCCCTCAAGTCTGGACAAGCACTTTTGTCTGCAGGGAAGAGATTCTCTTGGGCTCACCTAAGTAGGCGTCAATTTATTTATTGTAGATATAAGTAAATCAGTCATGGAGAGGTTATTTTATAACAAGTTAAAGACTAACAAAACAGCATTTTTAAAGACTTACTCTGTGCCAGGTACTAGTCTAATCACCTCACCTAGATTAGCTCAATGAACCCTGTAACAACCTTATGAGCTAGGTGCTGTTGTTAACCACATTTTACAGAGAGGGTAACTGAGCACAGAGGGTGAAATAACAAACCCAGGCAACCGTTCCAGCAGGTAACTGAGTCTGGATTTGGATCTAGGCCATCTAGCTCCAGGGCCCAAGACCTTAACCCTTAACCACTTTCATGATTCCTCTCACCCAGGACTGGCTCAGGGACCTTGGAATGGGGGTGGGGTGGGGTGCGGTGGGAGTAGGGAAGAGGTTTGGCTCCCTTGAGCTTTAGGGTCCCGTGTGGCTATAGTTTCTGCAGCCTGGCTCCTGTGACTCCCTTTGTTGCCTGACTTTGCCACCCTTTCACGTCTGCTTCTTCCTCCTAGCATAATTGGCTTCTTCTTTTTTTTTTTGAGATGGAGTCTCATTCTGTTGCCCAGGCTGGAGTGCAGTGGCACAATCTTGGCTCACTGCAAACTCTGCCTCCTGGGTCAAGTGATTCTTCTGCCCCAGCCTCCCGAGTAGCAGGGATTACAGGCGCCTGCCACCATGCCTGGCTAATTTTTCTATTTTTAGTAGAGACGGGGTTTCACCATATTGGCCCGGCTGGTCTCAAACTGCTGACTTCGTGATCCACCTGCCTTAGCCTCCAAAAGTGCTGGAATTACAGGTGTGAGCCACCGCGACCAGCCATAACTGCCTTTTTTTTTTTTTTGAGACGGAGTCTCGCTCTGTTGCCCAGGCTGTAGTGCAGTGGTGCAATCTCAGCTCACTGCAGGCTCCACCTCCCAGGTTCACACCATTCTCCTGCCTCAGCCTCCCGAGTAGTTGGGACTACAGGCGCCTGCCACCACACCCAGCTAATTTTTTGTATTTTTTAGTAGAGACGGTGTTTCACCATGTTAGCCAGGATGGTCTCCATCTCCTGACCTCATGATCCGTCCGCCTCGGCCTCCCAAAGTGCTGGGATTACAGGTGTGAGCCACTGCGCCCGGCCCATAACTGACTTTACTGTCCTACAAGGTGTCTCCAAGCGGCCAATGAGAAGCACTGGTCCTCAGGATGACTTAGACAGTGCATGGCCTTGGCCTTTAACAACATCGAGTTAGGGAGGAAGTTGTTCCCTTTCCTATTTTCTCTCAGATCTAATAAACCTCAAGGGGAAAGTCTTGGCTGGGGACTAGACTAGGACGCATGTATAATTCTTGCTAATTTCCCCTATTTTTTGAGTAATAAACTGGCCAGGCATGGGGCTTACACCTGTAATCCCAACACTTTGAGAAGCCAAGGCAGGAAGATCTCTTGAGCCCAGGAGTTCAAAACCAGCCTGGGCAACATAGCTAAACCTCGTCTCTAAAAAAATAAATTAGACCGGGCCTGGTGGCTCGGGCCTATAATCCCAGCACTTTGGGAGGCCAAGGTGGGCAGATCACCTGAGGTCAGGAGTTTGAGACCAGCCTGACCAATGTGGAGAAATCCCATCTCTATTAAAAAATACAAAATTAGCCAGTCATGGTGGTTTATGCCTGTAATCTCAGCTACTCAGGAGGCTGAGGCAGGAGAACTGCTTGAACCCAGGAGGTGGAGGTTGCAATGAGCTGAGATTGCGCCATTGCACTCCAGCCTGGGCAACAAGAGTGAAACTCCGTCTCAAATAAATAAATAAATAAATAAATTAGCTGAGTGTGGTGGCATGCAGCTGTAGTTCCAGCTACTTGAGAGACTGAGGTGGAAGGATCACTTGAGCCCATGTGATTGAGGCTGCAGTGCGCTATGATCACACCATTGCACTCTAGCCTGAGCAACAGAGTAAGACTCCATCTCAATAAAAAGAGTAACAAAATGTCCAGGTTTTATTTCTAGATTATATCTTAATCCAGCTACTTCCTATCACATCCCCCAACATACCTTCATGCCAGGTCTGCTCACTGACTTCCAGGCCTCCACACTTAGTTGCCTACATTCAGTTCTCTACCAAGCAGCCAGTGAGAGCTCACTAAAGCCGGAATCTGCTATCTCATAACTATTTAAAAACCCTCATCTGCGGACAGGCATGGTGGCTCATGCCTGTAATCCCAGCACTTTGGGAGGCCAAGGGGGGCGGATCACCTGAGGTCAGGAATTCGAGACCAACCTGGCCAACATGGTGAAATCCCATGTCTACTAAAAATATGAAAATTAGCCAGGCATGGCGGTGCATGCCTGTAATCCCAGCTGCTCAGGAGGATGAGGCAGAATTGCTTGAACCCGGGAGATGGAGGTTGGAGTGAGCAGAAATCATGCCACTGCAGTCCAGCCTGGGCGACAGAGGAAGATCTGTCTCAAAAACAAAAATAAAGCCCCTCTGCAGCCTCCCCCCAAAAAAAACCTCTTCAGCAATGGAGGTAAAATCCAAACTCCCCACTGTGGCCTGCAGGCCCTTACCTGCCCCTGTGTCCCAGCTGCCTCTGTGATCTTACCGCCCTCCACTTCCTCTCTGGGCTGGACACCTTCCTGCTCTCAACCTCCTCTTCTCTAGGTAAGGATTCTCCTGCCCATGGGCAACTAGAAGATTTTAAGGGATACACAGATTCCACTTTAATGTCATTGAATAATAGAGTGAGAAAGTGGTTCTTCCCTCTTCTGTCCTCTTTGAATTTTTCTGATTACATCAAAGAAAAATTCTATTAGTGTGACCCCTTATCACTTCGACACTTGCTAATCTCTGATTTTTATAAAGTCTCCAGACTTACAGCTTTCTGCAGACATCCACATCTATCTAGCAAGATTATATTAGGTTGGTGCCATTAATTTTAATGGCAAAAACTGCAATTACTTTTTTTTTTTCTGAGACGAGTTTCACTCTTGTTGCCCAGGCTGGAGTGCAATGGCACCATCTTGGCTCACCACAACCTCTGCTTCCTGGGTTCAAGCGATTCTCTTGCCTCAGCCTCCTGAGTAGCTGAGTACAGGCATGCACCACCATGCCAGGCTAATTTTATATTTTTAGTAGAGACGGGGTTTCTCCATGTTGGTCAGGCTGGTCTCGAACTCCTAACCTCAGGTGATTCGCCCGCCTTGGCCTCCCAAAGTGCTGGTATTACAGGCATATGCCACCACACCTGGCCAATGTTGCCCTTTTAAATACATGTAGTCAGGCTTTTTTTTCTTAAATTAATTGATTTAAAGCCGTTAAGCACAGTGTGTGTATGTGGCCAACATTCTGAAGCTGAGATTCCAGAGGTAGCCCCTTCTGAAACACCCACTGGCTCTAAATGAACCCCTGGGCCAGGTGCTCTGGTTTTTGTTTGTTTTGAGACAGGGTCTCCAGGCTGAGTGTAGTGGCAGAATCACAGCTCACTGCAGCCTTGACTTCCGGGGCTCAAGTGATCCTCCCACCTCAGCCTTCCAAGTAGCTGGGATCATGACTCACACCACTACACCTAGCTAATTTTTTTTTTGTAGAGACTGGATTTTGTCATGTTGCCCAGGCTGGTCTCAAACTCATGGGCTACTTCCACCTTGGCCTCTCAAAGTGCTGGGATTACAGGCGTGAGCCACTGTGCCTGGCCTGGTTTTGTTTTGTTTTTTCAGTGATACGGGAAGTTATTCAGCTAAGTGAGGAACTAGAACCTTTCTCCTGGACCTCCATGCATGAATTTGGGAACTTCTTTCTCAGTCTCAGTCTATTTTCCTCCAATGTTTAGGGTCTTTGTTCTCTTCTGTGCAGTCCTGACCATTAGATGTGACCTCCGTGGTTGTAAGGGATGGTTGTTTGGATACAAAATACCTAATATCCTGTGTGTCAAAATTCCCTAGTGAAGTCAGGCCCTGGGCTTCTCTTTTTTTGTCAGTCTCATAAATCAGGCAGACATGAGCTTTTATTCGTGGATGCACCAAATAAATACCCTAGTGGACAGATTTGCTCAGCCTGGCCACTGAAAGAGCCACCTAAATAAAATCTCAGGTCCAAAAAAATTGGCCTTCGAGGGCCCCAGCACCCTTTTTACCAGTCTAGTAGTAGCCTTTCATCAGCCTAATTTCCTGTTATTTTTAGTCTGAATGTATGGTGTAATGTGCATGAAATACACAAGTCCACATCTTAGCATTCCCTGGACTAAAAAATGTGCCAAAGGTGGATACTTTGCTTCTGTCATACGTTAGTAGTCAACTTCTCTATACATCAAACATTCAGCAAATTCAAACATTTTCCTTGAAAGTTGTGTTACTTTGGCCACATTACTTAACCTCTCTGAGCTTCAGTGTGTCTACTTCTTCATGTCATGATTGAGAGTTAATATCTACTGGCTTAAAAAAGAAAAAAAAGGAAAAAAATTAAATGAGATGATGGGTGTGAAGCAGGGTGTGGATGAATGTAAGCATTCAATAAATATTGTTTTAAAATTGTAATCTCAGCCGTCCCGACTTGCAGAGGCTACACCCTGGTAGGACTGAATCTCCTAAATCTCTGCCGCTTCCCCTAATCTCTTGCACCAATTCAATCATTCCTTCACCCAGGGTCTACTGAGCACCATCCCTTATGCTGGACTCTGGCTACTTAAGTAGGAATCAAGCCAGGTCCCTGCCATTGCTCAGCCCGCAGCCGAGTGAGAAAGAAGCTGGCAACAGCAGCAAACAGGCAATAATCGGGGTATATATCTGCTTTTGTAAGGGCAAGTGGGGGAGCGAAGGTCTGTGTCTGAAACTTGGGTGTGAGGGGTTAGGAGGAGTAATCCACGCAATTGGCACTGTCCGTTTAAAAGGACGGGCGCAGGAGGGGGAAGGGGACTCCAGGTGCAGCCCTAAGACCCGGGAACATCTGCGGGAGGCGGCAGGACCCAGTGCCTTAAATGCCGGGCCACAAGATCAGCCTCCTCCCATTGGCGAAAGGAGCCCCGAGAGCTTGTGCTCAGGAGGGAGGCCTCGGCCTGGTCAAGTCATCTTGCAGGAAGGGTCCCGGACAGTGCAAAGCAAATGCAGGAGGGCCCCCACCCTAGCCGTTGGGAAATGCGCCAGCCGTTGAAGGCGGAAGTAACGGCCTGCAGGCAACGGAACTCCCAGCGTTCGCAAAGTAGGGAGGAGCCGGAAACTCAGGGCTCGAGGCCTGTGGGCCCAGCGGTGCGGCAGCCGCTAGGGGGGGCGGGCCCAGCTCTCCCAGGGCAGGTGATTGGTCGGTCCCGGTGGCGGCAGCGGCGCGTGCGACGGTCACCTCGGTTTGGGTGAGTCCCTGGGTTCGAGCCCGGGCCCCGCCAGCTGCCGAGTTGCCTCTCGGTGCCGGGCTGTGACTCCCTGTGGCCGGCCCCGCACTCTGGCCTCCCGGGGCGTCATCTGGAGGGGTAGAGCCAGGCCGGGGACTCCTTTTGGGAGAGTTTCCGTTCTTCTATTCCGTACTGTCCGGCCAGGACCCCTCAGGGACTTTTGTGGGGCAGGGGTGAATCACGCGTGGCCTAGATGACCCCATGCCTAGAAAAAGGCGGTGCGGGGCGGTGGCGGCGCGCACGGCCGAATGGAGCAGATAGCGTCCCCGGGGTTGGAGCCCGGTAGCAGGGGTAGGGAAACACGGAGGCTGGCAGGATGTGGACCCAGGGAACGCGAGGCGGGGGCGCCGGATGGGAAGACGCGAAGGAGGGGGAACGGATGGGGGAAGGGGCTAGACAGGGAGGGAGGGTGGAGCGTGGGCGGGGCCTGGTCGGGTCGTACTTCAGGGAGTTGGAGGCGGGGGATAATGGTGGAGAATAAAACCACCTTGGGCTAAGGTCCGAACACTTGGAGGCAGCACCATCCAAGGAATGGGTTGAAACAGCAGGAGCTCGCCAAGAACAGCCTTGAAGGAAGGTAAAGGAACCGCCCCAGTATCCAGGACATCAGCTTCAAAGGTTGTGTGGTTCTTGGCAGAGCGGAAGCCCACACCAAGATAGTGCATGATAGGCCTAGTAAAGGTGCTTGGGATTTGGTCATTACTTTGGTGATGAACTGAAGACATAATGACTTAAAAAAATTTTTTATTATGAAAGATTTCAAACTTACACAAAAGTACAGAAAAGTAGAGACAATAGCATATATACCATTACGGATGATTTGAATAACATACCATATGAATCCCAAGCACTCATCATGAGGCCTCAGTCACTCAGGAATGGCAATCCCTGGTTGCACTGCAAAGATATTAAGACATGCCTCAGGCTGGGTGCAGTGGCTCATGCTTGTAATTCGAGCACTTTGGAGGCTGAAGCAGGCGGATCACTTGAGGTCAGGAGTTTCAGACCAGCCTGGCCAACATGATGAAACCCCTTCTCTACTAAAAATACAAAAATTAGCCGGGCATGGTGGTGCACGCCTGTAATCCCAGCTACTCAGGAGGCTGAGGCAGGAGAATCACTTGAACCCAGGAGGTGGAGGCTGCAGTGAGGCAAGATCACACCACTGCCGTCCAGCCTGGGAAACAGAGCGAGACTCTATTTCAAAAAAAAAAAAAAAAAAAAAAGTGCCGGGCGTGGTGGTTCACGCCTGTAATCCCAGCACTGTTGGAGGCCGAGGCGGGCGGGATCACGAGGTCAGGAGATCGAGAGCATCCTTGCTAACACGGTGAAACCCCACCTCTACTAAAAATACAAAAACAAAAGTAACCGGGCGTGCTGGCGGGCGCTTGTAGTCCCAGCTACTCAGGAGATTGAGGCAGGAGAATGGCGTGAACCCGGGAGGCGGAGCTTGCAGTGAGCCGAGATCGCACCGCTGCACTCCAGCCTGGGCGACAGAGCCAAGACTGCGTCTCAAAAAAAAAAAAAAAAAAAAAAAGACACATCTTAAATTCACACTGATAATAGGCTAATCTTATCTACTAAAAAGTTCCTTTTATGATGGGGCGCGGCATCTCACGCCTGTAATCCCAGCACTTTCGGAGGCCTAGGCAGGCGGATCACCTGAGGTCAGGAGTTCGAGACCAGCCTGACCAACATGGAGAAACCCCATCTCTACTGGAAAAAAAAAAAGTACAAAATTAGCCAGGCGTGGCAGCGCACGCCTGTAATCCCAGCTACCAGGGAGGCTGAGGCAGGAGAATGGCGTGAACCCAGGAGGCGGGACTTGCAGTTAGCTGAAATGGTGCGGTCGCACTCCAGCCTGGGTAACAAGAGGGAAACTCTGTCTCAAAAAAAAAAAATTTCTTTTATGTTTAAAGGTTATAGAGTTTCAGTTATTCAAGATAAAAAGACTTCTGGAGAGTTCTGCACAGCAGTGTTGAACATACTTAAGTTTACAGAACTGTACACCTAAAAATGGTTAAGATGACGAATTTCATGATATGTGAATTTAGCCACAGTTTTTTTTTTTTTCATTTTACAGACAGGGTCTTGCTATATTGCTCAGGTTGGCTTCAAACTCCTGGGCTCAAGCGTACCTCCTGCCTCAGCCTCCAGAGTAGCTGGGACTAAAGGCAAGCACAACTGCACCTGGCAAACCACAATTTTTAAGTTCCTTTTAAATTAAACAAAATCGACCAGGCACAGTGGCTCACACCTGTAATCCCAGCACTTTGGGAGGCCAAGGCGGACGGATCACAAGATCAGAAGATCGAGACCATCGTGGCTAACACGGTGAAACCTTGTCTCTACTAAAAATACAAAAAATTAGCCTTGTGTGGTGGCAGGCGCCTGTAGTGCCAGCTGCTCGGGAGGCTGAGGCAGGAGAATGGCGTGAACCCGGGAGGCAGAGCTTGCAGTGAGCCGAGATCGTACCACTGCACTTCAGCCCGGGCGACAGAGCGAGACTCCATCTCAAAAAAATTAATTAATTAAACAAAATCTAATGTTTCAAATGAAGAAAAAGATCTGACTTCACTTGGGCAATGGAAAGTAACTCACTGGCCAAGTAGAGGGCTATGGAGTTGTATTTTTCACTGTAGAGGCTCTGGAATGAACCTGTTGATTTTGGTGCCGAGAGCACTGGACCTGGCCTGGGATGGAGGTTAGGCACTGGAGGTGCCCTCTGGTTTACACTAGAACCAGAGGGTTGGGCCAGCCCAGCAGTGCGAGTCAGATTTCTCCCAAATGTTCCTGTTTTCTTATAGTCTAAGGCTCACAGGAGTGTGAATAAAGTGTGAATTCACCTTTCTCCCCACTCCCATTCTTTAGGGTCCACCTGAAGTGGGAAGTCTGTTTTCAAAATGACATCTACTTGTCTTGTTTCCCTAATGTACTTTATGTAAGTTCTTCACACTACTGGCGCATTGGCGTTACTTGTTAAGCAGCCCTCCACATCCTAGCTCTTTTCCAAGTGAGTCCCACATAAGTAACCCTGAAACCTTCTTTCTGCCCACCTAAAAACAAAACAAAACTAGACTATGAGGAAGTAACAGCCAGATTTTTTAAAAATAAAATATAATTTAAAATAATTTTTTACTGTTTTATTTAAAAAGTAGAGACATAGCCTCACTACATTGTCCTGGTTGGTCTTGAACTCCTGGCCTCAAGTGATTCTCCTGTCTTGGCCTCCCAAAGTGCTGGAATTACAGGCATGAGCCACCATGCCTGGCTAGAGTTTCTTTTTTCTTTTGAAGTCTTGCTCTGTCGCCCACGGTGGAGTGCAGTGGCACGATCTCGGCTCACTGAAACCTCCGCCTCCCAGGTTCAAGCGAATCTCCTACCTCAGCCTCCCGAGTAGCTGGGATTACAGGTGCCTGCCACCACGTCCAGCTAATTTTTGTATTTTTGGTTTTGTTTGTTTGTTTGAGACGGAGTCTCGCTCTGTCGCCCGGGCTGGAGCGCAGTGGCCGGATCTCAGCTCACTGCAAGCTCCGCCTCCCGGGTTTACGCCATTCTCCTGCCTCAGCCTCCTGAGTAGCTGGGACTACAGGCGCCCGCCACCTCGCTTGGCTAGTTTTTTGTATTTTTTTAGTAGAGACGGGGTTTCACCGTGTTAGCCAGGATGGTCTCGATCTCCTGACCTCGTGATCCGCCCGTCTCGGCCTCCCAAAGTGCTGAGATTACAGGCTTGAGCCACCGTGCCCGGCCAATTTTTGTATTTTTAGTAGAAATGGGGTTTCACCATGTTGGTCAGGCTGGTTTCAAACTCCTGACCTCGTGATCCACCCACCTCAGCCTCCAGAAGTGCTGGGATTATAGGCGTGAGCCACTGCGCCCAGCAAGTTTGGGGTTTTTGACTCCTCTTGTCTTCCTCCAGGGACCCTAGAACCAGTGTTTCCTCTGGAACTAAATTTTCATAATATGAGTTGACACTTAGTTGAGAATTAAATAAATTAATTCAATTTACAATTGAATAAAGTAATTAATTGAATTAATTGAAATTAATTCAATTAAACAGTTGAATAAACTGCATAGAGAGTTACATTGGTTAATGAATGGTGGCTATTCAGGAAACTATAGAGGAACTGCTCAGAAAAGGCGGGGCGCAGTGACTCACACCTATAATCCCAGCACTTTGAGAGGCTGAAGAGGGAAGATTGCTTGAGCCCAAGAGTTCAAGACTAGCCTAGGCAACATAGGGAGATCCTGTCTGTACCGATAAATTATAAAATTGGCTGGGTGTGGTGGTGTACACCTGTGGTCCCAGTTACTGGGGAAGCTGAGGTAGGAGGATCGCTTCACCCAGTAGATTGAGGCAACAGTGAGCTATGCTTGCGCCACTACACTCCAGCCTGGGTGATAGAGAGGACACTGTCTCAAAAAAAAGAAAAAAAGGAAATATCTGTAGGAAAATAATGTTATTGCTAATATATGACTAATTTACCCTTTAACTTCCTTTTTTCTCATGGAAACAATTGTGATTTTGCATTAAGTTAATGTTTTTTCAGGAATGTGGCCATCATATTATGTCATAACTGCATAACTGCCTGTATACAGGAGATGATATGAAATGAATGAACCATTTTCTTACGTTTTTCTTGTAGGGAAGATGGAAGAGCTGAGTCAAGCCCTGGCTAGTAGCTTTTCTGTGTCTCAAGATCTGAACAGCACAGCTGCCCCACACCCCCGCCTATCCCAGTACAAGTCCAAGTACAGTTCCTTGGAGCAGAGTGAGCGCCGCCGGCGGTTACTGGAACTGCAGAAATCGTAAGGAAGCTTTAACTCCTTGGCTTCTTTCTCTGGGCTAGGAGCTGTGAACCATTCGGAAGGCTCTAGGCTTGTCTCTACAGAGTCCCCCTTCAAAGTAGACTTTTTGTTGGCTGGCTGGCTGGCTGATCTTCTTGCCCACAGATTGGGATTCGGAGGGGTAAATCCTGGCAGAGTTAGGTTTCTTTTTTTTTTTTTTTTTTTTGAGACAGAGTCTCGCTCTGTCGCCCAGGCTGGAGTGCAGTGGCGCGATCTCCGCTCACGGCGAGCTCTGCCTCCGGGTTCACGCCATTCTCCTGCCTCAGCCTCCCGAGTAGCTGGCACTACAGGCGCCCGCCACCACGCCCGGCTCATTTTTTGTATTTTTTAGTAGAGACGGGGTTTAGCCAGGATGGTGTCCATCTCCTGACCTCGTGATCCGCCCGTCTCGGCCTCCCAAAGTGCTGGGATTACAGGCGTGAGCCACCGCGCCCGGCCAATAGGTTTCTTTTATACCCAGAGCTTAGGAGATGAGGAAGTAGGGAGAGACCAAACTTTTAAACCGAAAGCTCAATTATTTGGTTAAGTTTTTCTTTTTTTTCCTGGCAGCTGTACTGAGCTCTGTGGTTTAGGAACTTGTGAAAGCCACGCCCAGACTTTCACTCCCCACATTTCCTGGGATGCTTGTGTTTGGCTTCTGTACTCTGAATGCTGGTATTGGTGTGGTCTTCCCATCTGCTGTCAGCCCAAATGTTTCTGTGGCACTCTTGGGAGTTCAAGACAAATAATTCCTAAGGGAATCTGAGGAAATGTCTTCCATACACTCAATTCTAAGTGCCAAGATGGGCAAACAGGGAAATAGGGCAGGATAAGAGTGTTTAAGGGTGAGCTGCTCTGAAGGTGGGGCCAATTCTTATATTCTCAGTGCAGCATGGGCCTCTTCTGGGTCATAAATTAAGGAATTAGGGATCAGAAGAAACTACTAACAGCTGCATAGTTTCCATACAGTCTGCATTTTGCCCAGTGTTGCATCACTGGTTGTGTTTGGCAGAGATGGTTGGTTCCCTGTGGCTCTGGGTGGCTTTGCAGAATACATTTCCAGATCATTCCTCTCCCCATTTTTAAAAATGTAGTTATCTTTGAATAGGTAATACATTTATATGATTGAAAATTTAAAATATACAGAAGAGGCCAGGTACAGTGGCTCACGCCTGTAATCCCAGCACTTTGGGTGGCTGAGGCGGGTGGATCACCTGAGGTCAGGAGTTCGAGACCAGCCTGACCAACATGGCAAAAAACTGTCTCTACTAAAAATACAAAAATTAGCCCGACATGGTGGTGCACGCCTATAGTCCCAGCTACTTAGGAGGCTAAGACAGAAGAATCACTTGAACCCGGGAGCTGGAGGTTGTAGTGAGCCAAGATCGCGCCACTGTACTCCAGCCTGGGCAACAGAGCTAGACTCTCTCTCAAAAAAATAAAATAAATGAATTGAAGAGTATATGGTGAAGTCTTCTTCCCATTTCTGTCCCATAGCTATCCAGTTCCTCTCCTGTATTATTAGTTTCTTGTGTATCCTTCCAAATATATATATATATTAGACAGGGTGTCACTCCGTTGTTCAGGCTGGAGTGTGCAGATCCTGGCTCACTGCAGCCTCAACCTCCCAGGCTCAAGTGATCCTCCCACCTCAGCCTCTGAAGTAGGTGGGACTACAGGCACACTCCATAGCACCTGGCTAATTTTTTAATATTTTGTAGGTATAGGGTCTCCCTCTGTTGCTCAGGCTGATCTTGAACTCCTAGGCTCAACTGATCCTCCCACCTTGACCTCCCAAAGTGCTGGGATTTCAGATGTGAGCCACTACGACCGGCCCTTCTGAAGATATTCTATGTATATATGAGCAAGTGTGTGTGGTAGTATATGTATAAAAGCTTTTTTTTTTTTTTGAGACGGAGTCTCGCTCTGTCACCCAGGCTGGAGTGCAGTGGCCGGATCTCGACTCACACAAGCTCCGCCTCCTGGGTTTACGCCATTCTCCTGCCTCAGCCTCCCAAGTAGCTGGGACTACAGGCGCCCACCACCTCGCCCGGCTAGTTTTTTTGTATTTTTTAGTAGAGATGGGGTTTCACCATGTTAGCCAGGATGGTCTCGATCTCCTGACCTCGTGATCCGCCCGCCTCGGCCTCCCAAAGTGCTGGGATTACAGGCTTGAGCCACCGCGCCTGGCCTTTTTTTTTTTTTTAAACTCTGTCACCCAGGCTGAGTACTGTGGCATGATCTTGGCTTACTGCAACCTCAGCCCCCCAAGTAGCTGGGACCACTGGCACAGGCCACCACACCCAGCTAATTTTTGTATTTTTGGTAGAGACAGAATTTCACTATGTTGCCCAAGCCGATTTTGAACTCGTAAGCTCAAGTTACAGGCAGGAGCCACTGCGCCTGGCCTTTTTTTTTTTTTTAAACACAAGTAGCAGTATACTATATACTGTTCTGCACATTTATTTAGTGGTGTTTTGGGGGAGAAATTCTATATCAGTTCATAAAGTACCACATCATTCCTTTTTCATGGTGCCAGGTATTCCATGGAATGGATACTTCATAATGCCATCTAGCCGGTCCTTCCTGATGGGCGTCTGGGCAGTTTTCTTCTTTTGTGATTACAAACAATGCTCAGGAAATAACCACAGGCAGACTTTCTTTCACACATGTACAAATATACCAGCTCTTTTATTCTCGAGATAAAAGACCATTGTGCTTTCATATGTTCTCTCTGGTGTGTGCCTTTTTGTAGTGAGCATGAACATGTATGTGTTTAAGAGAAACCAGCTGTGTTGGTTTCACTGCCTCAGTGGTGGAATTCCTGCCTTAGCATTGAAGAAATCAAGTGTGGGAGGTTATGTGGTATTTCCAAATCACTTTGAAACAATTAGGTTCCAAAAAGTTCTTTTTTTTTCTATTCAGTTTCCCAAACTTTCTAGCATGTGTTGTTTTAAAACAAGATAATGATAAAGGGAAACAAATAAATAAAATATATTAAATTGTAAACTAAGTGGCCTTTTTTGAAAGTTAGACAGGAACTGGAGAAAGACCAGGCTTCTGAGAAAGCTGTATAAGCTGGGCACAGTGGCATACACCTACAGTCCCTACAAAAGAAAAAGTTCTCTTTAAAAACAAAAAAGGTGTATAAAGCAGAAATCTCCAGAAGCTGTCCTTGCTTTAGACTTCTCACTACATCTCAGTGGCTCTTCTCTTCCATCCCTGGGGTCTTTGGATGAGCTGTCTGCTAGGCAGGAAGGTGTCAGCTCTCATCTGGGGTGGGATGGGGTAGGGGTGAAATTAGCCTTTCCAGCTAGTGAACCTTGGAAATTTCTTTAGATATTTTATTTTGCATTCTTAGGAAACTCTGAGGAAGACTGAGTGTATTCAGAGGGGGTTTCCCTATTTAGGATTTTGAGGGGGCAGTCACTGGTTTAGCCTTGCAAAGGAGATTCCATCATTTCTTACTTCCACCAGAATCCCTAAGCTGCTCCCAAATTTGGAGCTTTCGAATTAAATGTGTCGCATTATAGGGCATCTTCCTAGAAGACATAAAGACCTGCCCTGGCCAGACGTGGTGGCTTGTGCCTAATAATCCCAGCACTTTGGGAGGCTGAGGTAGGCAGATCACTTGAAGCCAGGAGTTTGCGACCAGCCTGGGCAACATGGTGAAACCTCATCTCTACAAAAAATACAAAAGTTAGCCAGGGGTGGTGGTATGTGCCTGTAGTCCCACCTACTCCGGAAGCTGAAGTGGGAAGATCACTTGAGCCCAGGAGGTCGAGGCTGCAGTGAGCTGAGATTGCACCATTCCAGCCTGGGCAACAGAGTGAGACCCTGTCTAAAAAAAAAAAAAAAAAAAAGATCTGTCCTTATGCCTTTTTTTTCCTTCCAGCAAGCGGCTGGATTATGTGAACCATGCCAGAAGACTGGCTGAAGATGACTGGACAGGGATGGAGAGTGAGGAAGAAGATAAGAAAGATGATGAAGAAATGGACATTGACACTGTCAAGAAGTTACCAAAACGCTATGCTAATCAAGTAAGTGGTCCAGAGAAGATTAGACCCAACTAATCTCACTCCCTTTACTATGCAGTCAAAGCCCACTGAAATAAATGCTGTCATAAAGAGAGGAGAATGAGGCAGGGAAAAGGAATAGGAACTGCAAAGAACATGCCAATGTACATAGAGCGTATGGGATGATAAGAAGAGATGGCTTACTGTGCTATGGACTGACTAGGAATCACTGATGGAGTCTGTGGGTGGTGGGGTTTGGGAACTATTAGTCTATGCTGTTACCAAAGGCTGCCAGCCCACTGCAGAAAGTCCCTGAGCTATTGATATAGTAACAGACTCCTTATCCTTGTCATTTTTTTTAGTTGTCACTGCACAACTGTTCTGGATGGGGCCTGCCCAGACTACCACTGACTCCTTCCACTTCTCTGGGTCGTAGAATCTTTCCCAGGCAGTGTACTATGAGGCCAGTTTTGAAATTTCACACTCATGCGGTGGCAGGTGGGAAGTACAGCTGCACTTGAATAAAGCGAGCCTGCCCAGCCACCCCAGACCAGCCAGTTGGCCAAGGTGAGGTTCAGGCCATGAAACAGCAGATCACTATAATAAACCTGACTCAGTGCCCTTTTAGATCCGGAGAGGAAACCAACATGGCTGTGGTACCATAGGGAAAGAAGCATGGGGAGAGACTGTTCGTGTGTTCCAGGCAGCTCAGGTATTTCAGGAAGCAGGGTATGGGTCCAAGTTGGGAGAGAGGTCTACCCCGCTATCATATACTTGCATCTAGAACCCAAGTATCTTGTCATCTCAGAATTCTCCCCTGCCTTTAGAATATGGTTCCTGGGCCTGAGTGTGGTGGCTCATACCTGTAATCTCAACACTTTGGGGGGCCAAGGTGGGAGGATTACTTGAAGCCAGGAGTTCAAGACCAACCTGGCTAACATAGTGAGATCCCCATCTCTTTTTTTTTTTTTTTTTTTGAGATGGAGTTTCACTCTTGTTGCCCAGGCTGGAGTGCAGTGGTGCAATCTTGGCTCACTGCAGCCTCTGCCTCCTGGGTTCAAGCAGTTCTCCTGCCTCAGCCTCCTGAGTAGCTGGGATTACAGACGCCTGCCACCACTCCCAGCTACTTTTCTGTATTTTTAGTAGAGACAGGGTTTCTTTTTTTTTTTTTTTTTGAGCCGGTCTCGCTCTGTCGCCCAGGCTGGAGTGCAGTGGCGATCTCGGCTCACTACAAGCTCCGCCCCGGGTTCCAGCATTCTCGGCCTCAGCCTCCAGGAGTAGCTGGGACTGACCCGCCACCTCCCACCCGGCTAGTTTTGTATTTTTAGTAGAGGCGGGGTTTCACCGTGTTGTAGGATGGTTCGATCTCCTGACCTGTTGATCCATGCGTCTCGGCCTCCCAAAGTGCTGGGATTACAGGCTTGAGCCACGGCGCCCGGCTCTTTTTTGAGGCGGAGTGCCGCCGCGAGGTGTCACCAGGCTGGAGTGCGGTGGTGCGATCTGGGCTCACTGCAAGCCTCCGCCTCCCGGGTTCGCCATTCTCCTGCCTCAGCCTCCCGGTAGCTGGGACTGCGAAGCCCGCCACCCGCGCCCGGCTAGTTTTTGTATTTTTAGTAGAGGCGGGGTTTCACCATGTTAGCCAGGATGGTCAGTCTCCTGACCTGCGTGATCTGCGCCTCGGCCTCCCAAAGTGCTGGGATTACAGGCTTGAGCCACTGGGCCCGGCCTAGAGATAGGGTTTCACCATGTTGGCCAGGTGGGTCTCGAACTCCTGACCTCAGGTGATCCACCCCACCTCAGCCTCCCAAAGTGCTGGGATTACAGGCGTGAGCCACTGCGCCCAGTGAGACACCATCTCTAAATAAAAAACAATGGAATATGGTTCTTGCATGCACTCCCACAGCCCGTTTCTTTACCCCAAATACAGTATAGATAACATCCTCTGTGAAAAAGTACAATTCAATTTTGTTCAGTAAGCGTTATTGAAAGACCTGCTCTGTGTTAAACTATGCTATGACATGGGAAGATAGATGTGGAGCAGAAATAGCCCCTGTACTCCTAGAATAGGTGTAGAAGATGTTTTGTGCTATCAAAAAGTAACACAGTGAAACCCTGTCTCTACTAAAAATACAAAAAAAAAGTTAACCGGGCGTGGTGGCAGGCGCCTGTAGTCCCAGCTACTTGGGAAGCTGAGGCAGAAAATCGCTTGAACCTGGGAGGCGGAGCGTGCAGTGAGCTGAGATCACGCCACTGCACTCCAGCCTGGGTGACACAGCAAGACTCCATCTAAAAAAAAAAAAAAAAAAAAAGTGAGATTCCAACCAGGGAGGAAGGAGGGGGCGTGAAATCAGAGAAGGGTTAATGAAGGAAGAGGCAGCCTTGAAGGGTAAGTAGGACATTAATATATAGAAGTGCAGTGCATTTTAGGACATTCCAGGCAGTGGGAACAAACAGGCTGAGCACGAGGCCCAGAAGCGGGAAAGGAGTATATGGTGTGTCCAGGAGCAGTTTGCAGTCCAGTTAGGGTGGAGTGGCATAGAGTTAGGGGAAGGAGTATGGCAGAAGAGATGTAACAGGCCTCAAAAATATGTGTAGGGGCTGGGCACAGTGGCTCACACCTGTAATCCCAGCACTTTGGGAGGCTAAGACCAGGAATTCGAGGCCAGCCCGGCCAACGTGGTGAAACCCCATCTATTAAAAATACAAAAATTAGCCAAGTGTGGTGGGTGCCTGTAATCCCAGCTACTCGGGAGGCTGAGGCAGAAAATCACTTGAACCTGGGAAGTGGAGGCTGCAGTGAGCCGAGATCATGCCATTGTACTCCAGCCTGGGTGACAAAGCTATAGTCCATCTCAAAACAAACAAATATATATATATATATGCAGGGAGGCCGGGTATAGTATCTCACACTTGTAATTCCAGCACTTTGGGAGGCCAAGGCAGGAGGATTGCTTGAGGCCAGGAGTTTGAGACCAGCCTGGGCAGCATATGAAGATCCCATCTCTATAAAAAATAAATAAATAAAAAATAAATGTTGCCAGATAGAATAGAAGAACTTAGCAGTGGACTGGATATGAGAGGCAGTATAAGAAGTGGTCAAGGATGTAAGCTTTGAGGTCACATAGATCTGATCTCAAAGCTAGGCTCTGTGTTGACCTTAAGCAAGATATTTTAACCACTCTAAGTCTTTGGTTTCTTATCTGTAAAATAGGGGATAGTAATAGTACTTATCACACAGGATTGGTAGGAGGATTAAATGAAATAATGCTAATGTACCTTAAATACCTAGTCCAGAGCCCATAACTGCCCCACAAGTATTAGCTGCTACGACTATTTTTTAAACAGTTATATTGAGATATAATTCATATACCATACAATTTGCCTATTTTTATTGTGTAGTTTAATGTTTTTGAATAAAGTGAGCCTGCCCAGCCACCCCAGACCAGCCAGGGTGAAGTTCAGGCCATGAAACAGCAGATCACTATAATAAACCTGACTCAGTGCCCTAGTGTAGTCACAAGACTGTGCAACCATCACCACTATTTAATTCTAGAACATTTTCCTTATCCCCAAAAGAAACCCCCATACTAATTAGTGTCACTCTCCATTCTTCCCTGTAGCCCCTAATCACTAATCTACTTTCTGTGCCTATTCTGGACATTTCATAGAAAGGGAATCATATAATATGTGGACTTCTGTTACTGGCTTCTTTTACTTAGCGTGAGGTTTCCAAAGTTCATCATGTTGTACCATGTATCAGTACTTCACTCCTTTTTATTACCAAATAATATTCCACTGTATGGATAGACTACATTTCGTTTATTCATTCTTCAGTTTATGGCTATTTGAGATGCTCCCACTTTTTGGCTGTTATGAATAATGCCATTTTTATTTGATTTTTAAATTTATTTTATTTATTTATTTTTTTGAGGTAGAGTCTCACTCTGTCATCCAGGCTGGAGTACAGTGGCATGTTCTTGGCTCACTGCAGCCTCCATGTCCTGAGTTCAAGTGATCCTCTTGCCTCAGCCTCCCTAGTAGCTGGGATTACAGGTGTGCGCCATCACACCCAGCTACTTTTTATACTTTTAGTAGAGACGGGGGTTTCACCATGTTGACCAGGTTGGTCTCAAACTTGTGACCTGAGCTGATCCACCCACCTTGGCCTCCCAAAGTGCTGGGATTACAGGTGTGAGCTACTGCACTTGGCCAAATAATGCCCTTATTAACATTCATGTACTACAAGTTTTTGTGTGAGCATATGTTTTCATTTCTCTTGTGTATATATCTGGAAGTGGAATTCCTGGGTATATATATGATAACTCTGTTTAACCTTTTGAGGAAGTGCTAGACTGTTCTCCAAAGTGACTCCACTACTTTACATTCCCACCAGCAACATGTAAGTATTCCAATTTCTCCACAGCTTTGCCAACACTTGTTATTGTCCATCCTTTTAAGTATAGCCATCTTAGTGGGTATGAAGTGGTGTCTTGTGGTTTTGATTTGTATTTCCCTAGTGACTAATGATGTTAAACATCTTTTTTTTTTTTGAGATGGAGTCTCGCTCTCTCGCCCAGGCTGGAGTGCCATGGCACGATCTCAGCTCACTGCAACCTCTGCCTCCTGGGTTCAAGTGATTCTCCTGTGTCAGCCTCCCAAGTAGCTGGGACTACATTCCCCTGCCACCACATCCGGCTAAGTTTTGTATTTTTAGTAGAAATGGGGTTTCACCATATTGTCCAGGCTGGTCTTGAACTCCCAACCTTGTGATCTGCCCACCTCAACCTCCCAAAGTGCTGGGATTACAGGCGTGAGCCACTGCGCTGGCCTGATGTTAAACATGTTTTCTTGTGCGTGTTGGTTATTTGTATATCTTCTTTGGAGAAATGTCTATTCAAATCCTTTGCCCTTTGCCCTTTTTTTTTTCTTCTTCTTCTTTTTAGACGGAGTCTTGCTGTGTCGCCCAGGCTGGATGCAGTGGTGCGATCTCGGCTCACTGCAAGCTCCGCCTCCTGGGTTCACGCCATTCTCCTGCCTCAGCCTCCCAAGCAGCTGGGACTACAGGCACCCGCCACCACGCCTGGCTAATTTTTTTTTGTATTTTCAGTAGAGATGGGGTTTCGCTGTGTTAGCCAGGATGGTCTTGATCTCCTGACCTCGTGATCTGCCTGCCTCATTTTTTAATTGAGTATTTATCTTTTTATTATTGAACTATAAGAGTTTTTTTTTTTTTTTTTTTTTTTTGGGGGGGACTCGCTCTGTCACCCAGGCTGGAGTGCAATGGCCGGATCTCAGCTCACTGCAAGCTCCGCCTGCCGGGTTTACGCCATTCTCCTGCCTCAGCCTCCCGAGTAGCTGGGACTACAGGCGCCTGCCACCTCGCCCGGCTAGGTTTTTTTTGTATTTTTTAGTAGAGACGGGGTTTCACCGTGTTAACCAGGATGGTCTCGATCTCCTGACCTCATGATCCGCCCGTCTCGGCCTCCCAAAGTGCTGGGATTACAGGCTTGAGCCACCGCGCCCGGCCAAGAGTTTTTAATATATTCTAGATACAAGTTCCTTATCAGATACATGATTTGCACATATTTTCTTTCATTCTGTGGGTTGTCTTTTTGTCTTCTTGGTGATATTGTTGGCAGCACAGAATTTTTAAATTTTGATGTAGTCTAATTTGTCTAGATTATGCTTAAAATCTAAGATTCAGTAACAGAGTGGTGATGCCATTAACAAGGTTATGAGATACAGAAGGGAAGGGTAGGTGTTTCAGGGGTGGAAGTACTTAGGCAACAGAAGGTAGTTAATTCCATTTTGGATATACTGAGTTTTAGGTGCAGAGGAGACAAACAGAGAAAGAGATACCAAACAGACATCTGGCAATATAGGTGGGTGTGGAGGAAAGAAGTCTGGAGATGAAGGAGCATTAGGAGGCATCCTCTTAGAAGTAACAAGTGAAGCTATAGAAATAGATGAGATCCACCCCTAATGGGGACAGCATCTAAGAGAAAAGGGGGACCTAAAACAGCCCCCTGAAGATTACATATTTTGGGGGAGTGTGTGGAGGAATGTTTAGAGGGAAAAACAGAGTAGTGCTATGTCATGGGGCCAAGAGAACGTGTGTCAAGAAGAAAGATGTGGCTGGTAGCATTATATAGGGCAAGAAGTAGAGTGGGAAGGATAAGGAAGAAGTATGGGAGGCCAGGCTTGGTGGCTCATACCTGTAATCCCAGCACTTTGGGAGGCCGAGGTGGGTGGATCACCTGAGGTCAGGAGTTCGAGACCAGCCTGGCCAAAATGGTAAAACCCTGTCTCTACTAAAAATACAAAAATGAGCTGGGCTCATTTTTTTTTGAGACGGAGTCTACAGCGTGTGCCTGTAGTCCCGGCTACTAGGGAGGCTGAGATGGGAGGATCGCTTGAACCCGGGAGGTGGAGGTTGCAGTGAAGTGAGATTGTGCCACAGCACTCCAGCTTAGGGCGACAGAGTGAGACGCCAATTCAAAAAAAAAAAAAAAAAAAACAAAAGGAAGAGGTATGGGAAGAGGTCACTGAGGGCCTTCAGTAGGACTGTGGGTAGCAAATCTGGACTGTGACTGTCAGAGTGAGCAGGAAGGCAGCATCAAGAAGTATTAAGTAGTTTTAAACTAGGAGAAAGTGGAGTAGCTCAGCAGAAATGCTGAGTGACAAAAAGTTTTTTTTTGAGACAGAGTCTCGCTCTGTTGCCAGGCTGTAGTGCAGTGGTGCGGTCTCGGCTCACTGCAACCTCCATCTCCCAGCTTCAAGTGATTCTCTTGCCTCAACCTCCTGAGTAGCTGGGACTACAGGTGCACGTCACCACGCCCAGCTAATTTTTGTATTTTCAGTAGAGACGGGATTTCACCCTGTTGGCCAGGATGGTCTTGATCTCTTGGCCTCATGATCTGCCCTCCTTGGCCTCTCAAAGTTCTGGGATTATAGGCGTGAGCCACTGCGCCCGGCCACAAAAAGTTTTTTTTTTTTAAGACTGGGAGTGAGTCTCTAAAGGGAAGGAGAAATGAAAGATTCAATGGGAGGGATTAATTGATGGGACAAAGTCTTTTTTTTTTTCTTTTTGGGATGAAGTCTCACGCTGTTGCCAGGCTGGAGTGCAGTGGCATGAACTTGGCTCACTGCAACCTCCGCCTCCTGGGTTCAAACTATTCTCCTGCCTCAGCTACCTGAGTAGCTAGGATTACAGGTGCCCGCCAACACGCCCAGCTAATTTTTGTATTTTTGGTAGAGACGGGGTTTCACCATGTTGGCCAGAATGGTCTCGATCTCTTGACCTCATGATTCGCCCACCTTGGCCTCCCAAAGTGCTGGGACTACAGGTGTGAGCCACCGCGCCCGGCCCATGGGACAAAGTCTTTACAGATGGAAGAGACTGAGTGGAAGAGTTTGTCTTCCCAAATTAATTTCACCACATCACTGTTTTTGTTGGTTTGGTTTGGTGTTGTTTTGTTTTTTAAGGCAGGTTTCCTAACATCCTTTTTTTTTTTTTTTTTTTTTGAGACGGAGTCTCGCTCTGTCGCCCAGGCTAGAGTGCAGTGGCCGGATCTCAGCTCACTGCAAGCTCCGCCTCCTGGGTTCACGCCATTCTCCTGCCTCAGCCTCCCGAGTAGCTGGGACTACAGGCGCCCGCCACCTCGCCCGGCTACTTTTTTGTATTTCTTAGTAGAGACGGGGTTTCACCGTGTTAGCCAGGATGGTCTCGATCTCCTGACCTCGTGATCCACCCGTCTCGGCCTCCCAAAGTGCTGGGATTACAGGCTTGAGCCACTGCGCCCGGCCCCTAACATCCTTTAGTACCGTATGTGGAGCATCAGTTTGGGAAATGCTGGTCTAGTCGAAGAGCATCTCAAGGTCAGGGATCTTATTCATCTCTGAGATGTGACCATGGAACATAATAGTAATGATGATAGGAGGAGATGGACAAAGTAAGGAAAGGAAGAGCGTTCATCACCCTGACCCAGGAGGTGAGGCAGTAAGCATGGTGTGGGTGCAGGTGGAGATGGAGGAGAGAAGCCGAAATTCACAGTCAGTGGCCCCCATCATCCTGTCAGCTGTGCAGGAGACACAACCAACTCCCTAGAGCACATGGGATGGAGGTGCCACTGTCAGCCTTTTCTGCCCTCATTTTTTTTTTTTTTTTGAGACGGAGTTTCGCTCTTGTTGCCCTGGCTGGAGTGCAATGGTGCCATTTTTGCTCACTGCAACCTCTGCCTCCTGGGTTCAAGCAATTCTCCTGCCTCAGCCTTCCTAGTAGCTGGGATTACAGGTGCCTGCCACCACACCCAGCTAATTTTTTGTATTTTTTAGTAGAGACGGGATTTCACTATGTTGGCCAAGCTGATCTCGAACTCCTGACCTCAGGTGATCCACCTGCTGCAGCCTCCCAAAGTGTTGGGATTACAGGCATGAGCCACCATGTCCAACTCTCTGCCCTCATTCTTTCACTCGGGTTTTTAATATACACACAGGATATGAATGCCTTGACATTGTAGACATTCAAGTAGCACACCCTTGCTGATCTTTAACACTATTTTTTGCATTTCCAGTTGATGCTTTCTGAGTGGTTAATTGACGTTCCTTCAGATTTGGGGCGGGAATGGATTGTGGTCGTGTGCCCTGTTGGAAAAAGAGCTCTTATCGTGGCCTCCAGGGTGAGTAACTGTCTGCCCCCATGCCAGTAGGCCTAGTCTGTAGTGGGAGGGATTGTTTGTTGCTCCATTTTCCTCATCCGCCACAACAGCTGTGCCTGGAGTGGAGCTTGAAACACTGTCCTGCAGGAAGGATTTGTTAAGAGTCATCTTTGGTCCAGTAACATTCCTGCAGAATGAGGAAGCAAGAGGGCGAGGAGACCTTGAGGTCTAATGAGAATGGTAACTTTCTCTCCCCGCAGGGTTCTACCAGTGCCTACACCAAGAGTGGCTACTGTGTCAACAGGTTTTCTTCCCTTCTGCCAGGAGGCAATAGGCGAAACTCAACAGCAAAAGGTACCTACATAGAGTGTCTACTTATTAATCAGTAAAAGACAGTGTAATGTGCTTTAAAGACCCACTTTGATAATTTATCTTTGTTTTTTTTTGTTTTTTGAGACAGAGTCTCACTTTGTTGCCCAAGCTGGAGTGCAGTGGCACAATGTTGGCTCACTGTAACTTCTGCCTCCCAGGTTCAAGTGATTCTCCTGCCTCAGCCTCCTGAGTAGCTGGGATTATAGGCGTTCGCCACTGCACCCGGCTAATTTTTGTACTTTTAGTAGAGACTGGGTTTCACCATTTTGGCCAGGCTGGTCTTGAACTCCTGGCCTCAAAGTGATCTGCCCACCTTGGCCTCCCAAATTCCTGGGATTACAGGCGTGAGCCACTGCACCTGGCCTGAAAGCTTATCTTTGAAACTGCATGTAGACACCATCCTGGTCCCTGGACCAAGCACCTCCCCTTCAAGGTCAAGCCTCCTCAGGTACAGAATAAATGCAGTCCCATGAGGCCTGATGGTCCATAAATTCCTGAATTAAGGTCAGCATGTCTTTGGACTTCTATTACGAGACAACAGATGCAGATTTAGGGGGAAATGTCCCTTGGAGAATACCAAGCTTTATAATGGTACAGTCAACTGATGCTGGCGCTTCCCTGCCAAACTCCCTTTTCTCCTTTCTCATTGTTGTAACCTTAGCTTCTTCCTTCCCACTGGGCCTAGCTAAGTGGACTAAGGTCATGGAGGAGAAATAACTTACCCATGGTTATTCAGGCAGGAATTGACAGATCTAGGCTTGCTTGCTTCTCTACCTGCTCAGGCTCCTTTGGAAGTTCCTCATGTCCTCTGTACTGAGCCCAGACTTCTCTTTTTTATTTTTTTACATGGTCTCACTCTGTGGCCCAGGCTCGGGTTCAGGGGCATGATCACAGCTCACTGCAGCCGTTACCTCTCAGGCTCAAGTGATCCTCCCACCTCAACTTCCTGAGTAACTGGGAGTACAGGAGTGCGCCACCACGCCCAGCTAATTTTTTGTACTTTTGGTAGAGATGGGGTTTTGCCATGTTGCGCAGGCTGGTCTGGAACTCCTGGGCTCAGAGCCATCTGCCTGCCTCCGCCTCCCAAAGTGCTGGGACTACAGGTGTGAGCCACTGCACCCGGCCTAGATCTGACTTCTTTACTGGCGTTTAGTGCCTTTCACATGCAGGCTTTGTCCCCCCATCCCATGTCTTCCCTACTCGTTATACCCATCTTCTGTTCAGCTGACTTGCCTCCCCTCATGTGCCCAGTTCATTCTGCCTCTGGGCCTTTGCTCATGCCACATCAGTACATGGGTCTGAAATGCCCTCTCTTCACCTCTCTGCCCTGTTGTTTAAACCCTCCTGGTCCCAGAAGACTCTTATTTGTATTGCGTCTCTCCCTTGAAGCATTTCCTGCTGCTCCAGACTTCTCTTTCTGGAACTCCTGTTGCTGTTAGTATGAGCTCTGTAATTTAACTCTTAGTTCTTTCTTCCGTGATCATCTTATCCCCTTAACCAAATGGTAATTTCCTTAAAGGCAGGGAATATTTATAGTTAATATTCCCCACATAACACAGTACCTATGATAGAAACTCAAAAAGCAGTTGTAAACTAAAATGGAAGATGACTTGCTTTTAAACCTCTCTGAGGTGAATAAATGTGCCAGTTTATCTAAAACTTCAGAATTCTCACTTTGCTTAAGGTTTGCCTTGATCCGTCTTGTGCTGTCTTACCCCAAGTCACCATGAGGCTGTAGCTGGTAGCCAGGCAGGGTTCTCTCCCCAGTGAATCCTTAGTCCTTAGTGCCAGTGACTGCTGCAAGCACTGAGGATTGTTGGACTGGAGCCTCTAGGATAGGGCTCCCTAGGTTGTGGTGGAAGGAACCTGGTTGGAAGAAGAACTCTGTGCTGACTTTCTGCTTTGTGTCCCCAGACTACACCATTCTAGATTGCATTTACAGTGAGGTAAACCAGACCTACTACGTTCTGGATGTGATGTGCTGGCGGGGACACCCTTTTTATGATTGCCAGGTAGGGATGGATCCTCCCCTCATGGCTCTTCCTGTCTTCACCTCTCCTCCCGGGAAAACAGCTCAGCATGTGGGTTTGGTACGTGACCAATTTCTTGGTGTGTACAGGATGTGGTATATCAAGAACATTATCTAATGCTCCCTGCATCTTTGAGTGTGTTTAAATTAGCTTAGTTTTAAAAGAGAAATAGGAGGAACTAAGAGAAACATGCAGTTCTTGAGAGGAGGAAAGAGAGAAACGGCAGGGGTGTAGGCTGGGACTTGGTAGCAGCTGCACCCACCCCCTTATCTCTCTCCAGAGTATGGGAGGATTTCTGGCAGTGAAGATTGTGGGGCAAGGGGGTGGGGGTGCCACTTTGTGCAGGCAGCCCCAGGAAGAGAAGGTGGAATTGAATGTAAGTCACCATCTACTAGACTCCTGCAACCTCCACTCCTTCACCAACCACATCCTGACCCTGAAAATGGCAGGGCCTCCTTGGTATGACCCAGAACCTCAAATCTCAAAGGTTAGCTCTAAGAGGAGACTTTTCAAGTGAGGAGAGGCCCCAATATTCTCCCCTTTAGTTTCACCATACCCCCAACATTTTACTATTGCTGATTCTTAATAGGTAACAGCAGCAGTCATCAGGTGAGGCTGAGTGAACCCCACAGGCCTCCATCCCTGTTTTTTTTTTTGTTGTTGTTGTTTTTTTGTTTTTTTTTTTTGAGACGGAGTCTCACTGTGTCTCCCAGGCTGAAGTGCAGTGGCGCGATCTCGGCTCACTGCAAGCTCCGCCCCCCGGGTTCACGCCATTCTCCCGCCTCAGCCTCCCAAGTAGCTGGGACTACAGGCGCCCGCTACCGCGCCCGGCTAGTTTTTTGTATTTTTAGTAGAGACGGGGTTTCACCATGTTAGCCAGGATAGTCTCGATCTCCTGACCTTGTGATCCACCCGCCTCGGCCTCCCAAAGTGCTGGGATTACAGGCTTGAGCCACCGCGCCCGGCCCTCCATCCCTGTTAATAACACTCTCCCCATCATTGTCCCAGTTGTATAATAGTGGGTTTGGGGGTTTTTGTACTTCCTTTTGCTCCCTGTCAATTAGTTTATTATAGTGGTTCTCAATGTGTAGTCTCCAGACCAGGCATATCAGAACGTTGTAGAAATGCACATTCTCAGACCTGCTGAACCAGAAGCCATGGGCCCGAGGCTGATGTGTGAACAGGCCTCCAGTGATCTTCATGCAGCCTGTCGCCATAGTCTGCTTCTTTCTAAGCCATTCCTGCACACTAGGTTTCCGAAACACGCTAGGTGTTGGTAGTCAGAATTCTAAAGTGCATCTCATTCAAACAATAACAATCAAGATGTGCATTGCTAAGCGCTTTGTGCATTAGCTCATTAAATCCCTTACAACACCTCCTTATTGTAAGGTAAGTACTATTATTATCCTTTTTTTTTCTTTGAGGCGGAGTCTCACTCTGTCACCCAGGTTGGAGTGCAGTGGTGCGATCTGGCTTACTGCAACTTCTGCTTCCTGGGTTCAAGCAATTCTCCTGCCTCAGCCTCCTGAATAGCTGGGATTGCAGGCGCTTGCCACCACACCCAGCTAATTTTTCTATTTTTAGTAGAGACAGCGTTTCACCATGTTGGCCAGGCTGTCTTGAACTCCTGACCTCAAGTGATCCACCCGCCTTGGCCTACCGAAGTGCTGGGCATGAACCACTGCACCTGGCCTGTCCTTGACATATAGATACGGAAGCTGAGATGTTAAGAAGCACGGGTCTTAAGTATCTTGCCCAAATGCAGAACCTAGCGTACAACTCAGAACATAAATTCAATCTAGAACATATTTTGCTTTAATTCTGCTGAATGATATTTTATTACATGTATTCACAACCTACAAATTTGGTAACTAAAACCAAATATATTTTTATAATTTAAACAAAGGACTATATGTGCCTTTTTAAATTTCCAAAAGCAAAATAATTTAAAAGAATGAAGAGGCCCGGCAGGTACAGTGGCTCACGCCTGTAATCCCAGCACTTTGGGAGGCTCGAGGTGGGGAGATCACAAGGTCAGGAAATCGAGACCATCCTGGCCAACATGGTGAAACCCCGTCTCTACCAAAAATACAAAAATTAGCCTGGTGTGGTGTTGGGCGCCTGTAGTCCCAGCTACTCGGGAGGCAGGAGAATCGCTTGAACTCAGGAGGCGGAGGTTGCAGTGAGCCGAGGCCGTGCCATTGTACTCCAGCCTGGGCTACAGAGCAAGACTCCATCTCAAAAAAAAAAAAAATAGAATAGGGTGTTTTTGTTTATATTAGAGTTTGAAACGGAAAGTATTTAATCTTTCTGTTTCCCTTCTCTGTGGCAGACTGATTTCCGATTCTACTGGATGCATTCAAAGTTACCAGAAGAAGAAGGACTGGGAGAGAAAACCAAGCTCAATCCTGTAAGACCTGGTGTTAGGATCACAGAGTTCCTTATGGGGAGTAGTGTGGATTGGTCTGTTATCTAAATACAATCATTATGTATAAAATGATCTTTTTTGAGGCAGCATGGTATAAAGGGAAGAGTATCAATCATGTAGATCTGAATTCCATTTTTGGCTTTTATTACTAATTTAACATCCTATGTTCTCACTCTTAATTGGGATCTAAGCTATGAGGATGTAAAGCCTTAAGAATGATACAATCAACTTTGGGAACTCTGGGGAAGGGGAAGGGAGGTGAGAGATAATTGGGCACAGTGTATACTGCTTGGGTGGTGGGTGCACCAAATATCAGAAATCACCACTAAAGAGCTTATTCATGTAACCAAACACTACCTCTTCCCCAAAAACCTATTGAAGTAATAATAACTAAAAAAAGACTAAAAATAATTATTACTAGGTTAAGTTAATAATCTCACTTACCCTTAGATTTTCCATCTGTAAAATAGGATAATAACATCTGATTTACAGGGTTGTTACAAGAACCGAATTATTATATACAAGTCCTCCTAACATAATACTCATGGTAGGCACTCAATAAATAATGATTGATGGCTGGGTGCAGTGGCTTATGCCTGTAATCCTAGCACTTTGGGAGGCTGAGGCAGGTGGATGAGGAGGCCAAGGTAGGTGGATCACTTGAGGTGAGGAGTTTGAGACCAGCCTGGCCAACATGGTGAAACCCCATCGCTACTAAAAATATAAAAAATTAGCCAGGCATGGTGGCGCATGCCTGTTATACCAGTTACTCGGGAGGCTGAGGCAGGAGAATCACGTGAACCTGGGAGGTAGAAGTTGCAGTGAGTTGAGATCGCGTCACTGCACTCCAACCTGGGCGGTCAAGACTCCGTCTCAAAAAAAAAATAAAAATAGGCCAGCATTGGCACAATCACAGCTCACCGCATCCTCAAATTCCTGGGCTCAAGGATTCTCCCACCTCAGTTTCCCAGTATGTTGCGATTATAGGCATGAGCCACTGTACCCAGCCCCAACCTTCTTTAATCCACAAGAATCATCTGGGGAGTTTTTAAAAATTACTGATACTCGGGAGGCTGAGGCAGGAAAATGACGTGAACCTGGGAGGCGGAGCTTGCAGTGAGCCGAGATGGCGCCACTGTACTCCAACCTGAGCGACAGAGACTCCGTGTCTTAAAAAAAAAAAAAAAAAAAAAAAAATTACTGATGCTGGCCAGGTGTGGTGGCTCACACCTCTAATCCCAGCACTTTGGGAAGCCAAGGAGGGCAGACCACGAGGTCAGGAGTTCGAGACCAGCCTGACCAATATGGTGAAACCCCCATCTCTACCAAAAATATAAAAATTAGCCAGGCATGGTGGTGCATATAAGTAGTCCCAGCTACTTGGGAGGCTGAGGCAGAAGAATCACTTGAACCTGGGAGGTGGAGGTTGCAGTGAGCTGAGACTGCACCACTGCACTCCAACCTGAGCAACAGAGCAAGACTCTGTCTCAAAAAAAAAAAAACAATTACTGATGCCCAGGCCCTACCCTGCGATTCTGACTGAACTGGTCTGGGGTGGGATCCAGGTTTTTGTTTTTTTGGTGTTTTTTTTTTTTTTTTCAAGAGATGCCCGATCTGGGGGCGTCTCTTGATTCCCCAGGCTGGAGTGCAGTGGCCAGATCCCAGCTCACTGCAAGCTCCGCCTCCCGGGTTCACGCCATTCTCCTGCCTCAGCCTCCCGAGTAGCTGAGACTACAGGCGCCCGCCACCTCGCCCGGCTAGTTTTTTGTACTTTTTAGTAGAGACGGGGTTTCACCGTATTAACCAGGATGGTCTCGATCTCCTGACCTCGTGATCCGCCCGTCTCGGCCTCCCAAAGTGCTGGGATTACAGGCTTGAGCCACCGCGCCCGGCCTTTTTGGTTTTTTTGAGACAGGGTTGCACTCTTTTACCCAGGCTGGAGTGCAGTGGCACAATCACAGCTCACTACAGCTTCAACCTCTTGGGCTCAAGTGATCCTCCCACCTCAACCTCTCAAATAGCTGGGACTCTATAGGTGCATGCCACCATGCCTAATCTGTTTTTGTATTTTTTTGTAGAGATGGGGTTCTGCTGTGTTGCCCAGGCTGGTTTCAAACTCCTGGGCTCAAGCAATCCACCTACCTCAGCCTCCCAAAGTGCTGGGATTATAGGCACATGTCACCATGCCTGGCTAATTTTTTTTGTGTGTATTTCTTTTGTAGAGATGGGGTTTTACCATGTTGCCCAGGCTGGTCTAGAACTACCGAGCTCAGGCACTCCACCTGCCTTGGCCACCCAAAGTGCTGGAATTACAGATGTGAGCCACTGTGCCTGGCCCAGGTATTTTTTTAAAAGCTCTCCAGTGGGCCAGGCGTGGTGGATCACACCTATAATCCCAGCACTTTGGGAGGCCGAGGGCGGCGGATCACGAGGTCAGAATGAGACCATCCTGGCTAACACAGTGAAACCCCGTCCCTACTGAAAATACAAACAATTAGCTGGGCGTGTTGGCGGGTGCCTGTAGTCCCAGTTACTCAGGAGGCTGAGGCAGGAGAATGGTGTGAATCCGGGAGGCAGAGCTTGCAGTGAGCTGAGATGGCGCCACTGCGCTCCAGCCTGGGCAACGGCGCGAGACTCCGTCTCAAAAAAAAAAAAAAAAAAAAAAAAAGCTCTCCAGTTGATTTTAACATACAGTCAGGACTGAGAACCACTGTATTATACTAGGTTGAGAGGTTGTGTGTTATTCTCTTGGCCCCATGACAGCTACCACTAATAAAGGGCTAGTGAAATCCTTTTCACACCTGCAAGGGTTTTTAGACTGAAGCAGCATAACAAAGTGATTAGAACGACAAACTCTAAAGTCAGATTCCTTGGGAGATCTCATCTCTAAAACAAAAGGGGAAGATTGGGAACCACGACCTAGTAGTTAAGAGAGTAAGTACAGGGGAATTGGTAGAGAAGGATGAGACTGAAAACTCTTCTTCTTTGTTTTTTTGTTTTGGCTTGGTTTAATTTGGTTTTGTTTGGTTTTTGAGACAGGGTCTGGCTCTGTCACTCAGGCTGGAGTGCAGTGGCGCGATCTCAGCTTACTGCAGCCTTGACCTCAGGCTCAAGCGATCCTCTTACCTCAGCAGCCTCCCAAGTAGCTGGGATTACAGATTTTTCTTCTTTGACAGAGATTTTCTTTTCTTTTTGCTTTTTTTGAGATGGAGTCTTGCTCTGTCGCCCAGTCCGGAGTGCAGTGGCATGATCACAGCTCACCACAACCTCCCCCTCCCGGGTTCAAGCTATTTTCCTGCCTCAGCCTCCCAAGTAGCTGGGACTACAGGCACATGCCACTATGCCTGGCTAATTTTTGTATTTTTAGTAGAGATGGGGTTTCACCATGTTGGCCAGGCTGGTCTTGAGCTCTTGACCTCAGGTGATCCGCCTGCGTCTGCCTCCCAAAGTGCTGGGATTATAGGTGTGAGCCACTATGCCCGGCCTGACAGAGATTTTCAGTTGCTTGGGCCAATATCATTTATAACATGTACTAATTCCTTGTTCTAATTTCTATTTCAGTTTAAATTTGTGGGGCTAAAGAATTTCCCTTGCACTCCCGAAAGCCTGTGTGATGTGCTGTCTATGGATTTCCCTTTTGAGGTAACGAAACCATTGTCTTTATTGCCTTGACATGATAATAGGCTGCAGAGAGACTTGGTTACACAAAGTCTTAAAATATTCCTTGATTGTGCTGTGTCAAAGCATCAGAAAGGGACTGAAAGCTGATTCTGGAGAGAGGATGTACTTGCTGCCCTTCAGAGCCTGAGCTCCACCCCTGCTGGATAAGTCAGAATGCTGGCACTGGAAGGGCCAGTGGACAGCTCATCCAACTCCCTCATCTTACAGATGGAGACACTGAGGCCCAGATAGGAGCAAGACTCCCATGCCTAGATCCCTCTTGTGTGCCTCTTCCTACTGCAAGCTGAGACCCAGGTCCCTGGTTTGACTGTCGTGGCTACTTATAAAGTGAAAGGGCTTCTGTGACTGAATGACCCCAACAAATGTCCAAACCCCCTAATCCTTTCATCACCAAAGAAGATGGCCCCTGGGGACAGGAGCACTTGCTGAGCAGGCGCATGAGTCAGGTGACTACCTCATTCCAGTTTGCTGACGACTCGCCCTGTTTTAGCACTGAAAGTCTCACAGCAGCTGGGCACGGTGGCTCACGCCTATAATCCCAGCACTTGGGAAGGCCGAGGCTGGTGGATCACTTGAGGTCAGGAGTTCAAGACCAGCCTGGCCAACATGGCAAAACCCCATTTCTGCTAAAAATACAAAAATTAACTGGGCATATTGGCACATGCCTGTAGTCCCAGCTACTCGGGAGGCTGAGGCAGGAGAATCGCTTGAACCTGGAAGGCAGAGGTTGCAGTGAGCCAAGATTGAGCCACTGCACTCCAGCCTGGGCAACAGCGCAAGACTCTGTCTCAAAAATAAAAAGTCTCACAGCCCCAGAGGCTCCCAAGTCCTCGACAGTCTTGTCAGCCTCAGAACCTGCAGTTACCTTCTCTAGGCTCAACAAGCACATTTTCCTTTGCCCATCATTCCCTTAAAAATTCTGCCTTAGGGCCGGGCGCGGTGGCTCAAGCCTGTAATCCCAGCACTTTGGGAGGCCGAGATGGGCGGATCACGAGGTCAGGAGATCGAGACCATCCTGGCTGACACGGTGAAACCCCGTCTCTACTAAAAAATACAAAAACTTAGCTGGGGGTGGCGAGGCCTGTAGTCCCAGCTACTTTCAGAGAGCCTGAGGCAGGAGAATGCAAATGAAGCCCAGGAGGTGGAGCTTGCAGTGAGCTGAGATCTGGCCACTGCACTCCCGTAGCATGGCGACAGAGAACTCGTCTCAAAAAAAAAAAAAAAAAAAAAAAAAAAAAAAAAATTCTGCCTTAGGGCCGGACGTGGTGGCTCACTTGCAGCCTGTAATCCCAGCACTTTGGGAGGCGGGCGAGGATCAAGGTCAGGAGATCGAGGGCCATCCTGGCTAACAAAACCCGTCTACTAAAAACACAAAAAATTAGCTTGAGAGGCGTGGTGGCGTCTGTAGTCCCAGCTTTTCGGGAGGCTGAGGCAGAATGGCATGAACCCGGGGCCGGGCTTGCAGTGAGCGGATCAGCCCCACTGCACTCTCCAGTCTGGGAGACACAGCGAGACTCTCTGTCTCAAAAAAAAAAAAAAAAATTCTGCCTTAGCCAGGCACAGTGGCTCACACCTGTAATCCCAGCACTTTGGGAGGCTGAAGCAGGTGGATCACCTGAGGTCAGGAGTTCAAGACCAGCCTAGCCAACATGGTGAAACCCCATCTCTACTAACAATACAAAAATTACCCAGGCGTGGTGGCACATGCCTGTAGTCCCAGCTACTTGGGAGTTTGAGGGAGGAGAATCTCGTGAACCTGGGAGGTGGAGGTTGTACTGAGCTGAGATTGCACCACTGCACTCCACTCCAGCCTGGGCAACAAGAGTGAAACTCCGTCTCAAAAAAGATTAAAAAAAAAAAAACAAAAAAAAAACTGCCTAGTCACTGCAAGCATTTGCTTGAACTGGATTTAATTTTGTGTAAGGATCACAGCTTCCCGAATGAGGAAATGGCAAAGGCTGAGTTGCCAGCATTTCTTTCAGTCAATTAAGAAGGTGGTAAGAATACCATCTTTATTTATAACCCTTATGCCCCAGTGACAATAAATGCTTTTTAGAGATGAGTCACTAAATCATAGAAAATAAAATGTGGAGGAGGTCTTCCCGTTGAGAAAAACTGTTTCCCAGAATATGGCTCACAAACAATTTAGGGGGAGGTTTAGGCAGCCAGTGGTAGCCAGGGAAGCAGGGCATCTGGACAGCCTGTTTCCCCTGTACACAGCAGTCTGCTGCCTCAGAGGGGCCTGTCCAGTTCCTCTGCTTTTCATTCCATGCACAGAGCTCATCCACCGTAACACAGACCCCTAAGTGGTGGAAAGTCCGTGGAATCTAGGGACAGAAAACCAGAGTTCAAGTTGAATTCCTGCTTCCTACTCACTGTGTGTTTTAAGGAGGTCCTCAGAACTCCCTGAGTATGAGCAGCCCCTTCTCTCAGACACTGTCATGGGTAAGATAGGGAAATAGTGGGCAGGAAAGCACTCTGTAAACAGAAAAGTGCTATTTATGTTTTTCTTTACTTTTCTTTTTCTTTTTTTGAGACAGCATCTCACTCTGTCACCAGGCTGGAGTGCAGTGGTGCGGTCTCAGCTCACTGCATTCTTTGCCTACTGGGTTCAGGTGCCTCAGCCACCTGAGTAGCTGGGATTACAGGCATGTGCCACCATGCCTGGCTATTTTTTTGTATTTTTAGTAGAAATGAGGTCTTACCATGTTGCCTAGGCTGGTCTCAAACTCCTGAGCTCAAGCAATCTGCCTGCCTCAGCCTCCAGAGTGCTGGGATTACAAGCATGAGCCACCACGCCCAGCCAATGTTTTTATTTTCTCAAATTTAGTTTTCTAGGCCATTTCTTTATTTAGAGAAACTGCATATGTGAGAAGCTGGGACTCTTTCCTCTTTCAGTGACCCAGAAAAAGGAGTTGGACCACAAGAGCTGCCCTTGTGTGTATAGGCTCTCCTGGAAACATGTGGCCCCAGAAGTCATTTTGATCCTGAATTTCCCCCCATCTTATAGGTAGATGGACTTCTCTTCTACCACAAGCAGACCCACTACAGCCCCGGAAGCACTCCCTTGGTGGGCTGGCTGCGTCCCTACATGGTATCAGATGTCCTTGGTGTAGCTGTGCCAGCTGGGCCGCTGACCACCAAGCCAGACTATGCTGGGCACCAGCTCCAGCAGATTATGGAGCACAAAAAGAGCCAGAAGGCAGGCATGAAGGAGAAACTCACACACACGGCCTCTGAAAATGGGCACTATGAGTTGGAGCACCTGTCTACTCCCAAGTTGAAGAGTTCTCCCCATAGCCCAGACCACCCTGGAAGCCTCATGGAGAATTAAAGAGGGAAGCCTCCTTAACGAGCCACAGGATGGTACCCGGCCCGAAAAGGAATCCTGGGCAGGAGGACAGTGACAACAGGTGACTTCATTCTTTAGAGTGAACTTTCCAAAGCCAGTCTGGCTGGAAACAGCTTATCTATAATCTGAAATGCTGGCTCAAACAGTTATGGGGAGGTTCCCAGATTGGGTAGCATTCAGATTGATTTGAGCAGCTCCTACTGTGATAAGTGTATCCCAGATCCACAATGTAAATATATATATGTGATTTGTAAGAAAGAACTGGTTTGTGGTTCTTAAGCTTTAGATAGCCATGAATCTTCCCTTCCCACCCCAGTCCTCTGGGGTACTTCAACCATGGCCGTTCAAGTCTTGGCCCATTTCACTCTTTTTAGACTCAAAGATTCTGCTGAGTTTCCAGTTGCTGCTGCTGAAAGGTTTTACCAGGAACTGCAATTCTGGGTATTTGAATATGTTCCCTCTTCTGAGAAGACAAGTGTGATTTTCTTTGGTTTAGACATTGCCAGAGATAAAATGAAAATGGAGTTCATTCACTCCTTCTGCAAACATTTGTGCCTACCAGGAGATAAGCCTTGTCCTAGGCCCCTGCCGAGTGGAGGGGTTATGGAGGTGGACAGGACTTAGTCCCTGCCCTTGAGGAGCTCACACTCCCGTGAGAAAAGAAGCCTACCAGGACAGTTTGGGAGAAGATGCTGGAGAGATATAGGGGGCTTTAGATTTTGTGTCATGGATGAAGGGAGCTAAGAAAAAACTTTGAGTAGGCAAGGTCCCTTGAGATTTGTAAACTAGAGCTCTTTGGCAGCTGTGAGAATGGAAGATTGTGTTGGAAACTAACTAATTAGTTTCTGCCTTGTGTTCAGGAAATGGATCCCACTTCCTGTGTCTTCAGTCGGCTCCCACATTGCTTCCTATCTTTCTAGGACTCTGTCGTGGATGCAAGTACTTCACCATTCCCTCCAGCAGCACTAGTGTCCTGTGGACAAATTTTCACAGGGGTCCAGGTCAGCTCTTGTCTGACATGCAGTGGTCCCTTTGTGTTGATTAGTTCTGGGAACAGATTCGGGCAGAGGTAGTAGTAATTTGGAGCCTGATTACACAACTTCAGTACATCCAGTGGAACTAGTCTCAGTGTCGGCTCTTAGAGAGCTGCTCAAGCTGACCTTGTAAAATTGGAGAAGGAAGATTCCCGCCTCCCACCCTCATCCATTGATGATCCTGCTGGCTGCAGATTCAAGCATTTGCCTGCATCAATAAGCTCTTTCCTGAATTTAGGTCAATTTTGCAATAGGAACATTGTGTTCCTCTTGCCAAGGAACATGTTGTAGGTGCCTAGACATTTAGTCTCTGTTTGATAATTTTCTGAGCACTCTAGTCTGTGCTGTCAGCAGCCAACTGTATCAGTTCAGGAGCTGTTCATGCTAGTGTCAATAGTGACTTGGCCACGCTGTGTTCAGAAATAATCAGGTCTGGAAGGACTACTTCCCCAAAGGGCGCACTCTGGAGACAGCGGCATGAATCAAAGGATATATCAGCCAAAATTATCAACAAGCACAACTGGATTTTTTTTTTTTTTTTTGAGACGAAGTCTTGCTCTGTTGCCCAGGCTGGAGTGCAGTGGCACAATCTCTGCTCACTGCAACCTCCTCCTCCCTGATTCAAACGATTCTCCTGCCTCACCCTCCTGAGTAGCTGGGACTACTTGTATGCGCCACCATGCCTGGCTAATTTTTTGTATTTTTAGTAGAGGTGGGGTTTCACCATGTTGACCAGGCTGGTCTCAAACTCCTGACCTCATTATTCACCCGCCTCAGCCTCCCAAAGCACTGAGATTACAGGCATGAGCTACTGCACCCAACCCACATCTTGATATTTTTGAATGGTAGCTTGAAGGACCTATCTCAGAGTGCCCCTTACATTTTTAACTGAGGAGCCAGTATTATCTATTGATCATTGAATAGCAGTGTGTCCCCTGGTCATATTTCTCTCATTCTCTGTGTGTCTTTTTTGTTGTTAATGTAGAGCTGGAGTCTCACTATGTTGCCCAGGCTGGTCTTGAACTCCTGGGCTGAGTGATCCTCCTCCTTTGCCCTTCCAAAGCACTGGCATTTCAGGTATGAGCCACCACACCTGGCCACCTGTTTTTTTTGTTATTGTTGTTGTTTGTTTTTGAGATAGGATCTTGCTGTAACACCCTGGCTGGAGTACAGTGGTGTGAACACAGCTCACTGCAGCCTTGACATTCTGGGTTCAAATGATCCTTCTACCTCAGCTTCCCGAGTAGCTGGGACTACAGGTACACACCACCATGCCAGGCTGATTTCTTTTTTTTTCTTTTTGTAGTTTCTGTAGAGATGGGCTTTTGCCATGTTGCCTAGGCTCCACCTGGTCATATTTCTTTTTTTTTTTTTTTTTTTTTGAGATGGAGTCTCACTCTGTCGCCCAGGCTGGAGTGCAGTGGCATGATCTCAGCTCACAGGAACCTCTGCCTCCCGGGTTCAAGCAATTCTCCTGCCTCAGCCTCCTGAGTAGCTGGGATTATAGGCATGTGCCACCACACCTGGCTAATTTTTGTATTTTGAGTAGAGACAGGGTTTCTTCATGTTGGTCAGGCTGGTCTTGAACTCCTGACCTCATGATCTGCCCACTTTGGCCTCCCAAAGTGCTGGGATTACAGGCATGAGCCACCGTGCCTGGCCTCCACCTGGTCATGTTTCTTTAGGGATTATCAAACCACCTTTTGCCACCTGTTTTAAAGATGGTTGTGTTGGCTAGGCATGGTGGCTCATGCCTATAATCCCAGCACTTTGAGAGGCTAAGGTGGGCAGATCACTTGAACTCAGGAGTTTGAGACCAGCTTGGGCAACATGGCAAAACCTTGTCTCTAAAAAAAATACGAAAATTAGCCAGGCATGGTGGCTAACGCCTGTAATCCCAGCTACTTGAGAGGCTGAAGCAGGAGGATCACTGGGAGGTCAAGGCTGCAGTGAGCTATTATTGCACCACTGTACTCCAACGTGAGCAACAGGGTGAGCCCCTGTCTCAAAAAAGGAAAAAAAAAAGATGGTTGTGTTATAGGTTGCTATGACTGCATATTAGTTTTCTAGCCAACCCTCTAAACAGCACTCAGTTTCTTTTTTTTGTTGTTGTTTGTTTGTTTCTTTTTCTTTTTCTTTTTTGAGACAGAGCTTCACTCTTGTTTTCCAGGCATGGAGTGCAATGGTGCAGTCTTGGCTCACCACAACCTCTGCCTCCTGGGTTCAAATGCTTCAGCCTCCCGAGTAGCTGGGATTATAGGCATGTGCCACCACACCCGGCTAATTTTGTATTTTTAGTAGAGACGGGGTTTCTCCATGTTGGTCAGGCTGGTCTCGAACTCCTGGCCTCAGGTGATCCACCTGCCTTGGCCTCCCAAAGTGCTGGGACTACCGGCGTGAGCCACTGCGCCCAGCCCCCAGTTTCTTTTTATTGTGGAGTCATCTTCCCATGCAATATATTTGAGTGATGCTATAGTCTGGGAAAACTGCCTTCCCTTAGTCAAGTGTCAGGTTCATAACTCAAGACGGGCCGATCACATTCTCCTCCCACTTCAGCTCCCAAGTAGCTGGGACTACAGCCAGCATGCCTGACTATTTTTGTATTTTTTGTAGAGACGGAGTTTTGCCATGTTGCCCGGACTGGTCTTGAACTCCTGGGCTCAAGTGATCCACCCATCTTGGCTTTCCAGAGTGCTGGGATTATAGTCGTGAGCCATGACACCCGGTCTCTAACTGATACTATTGCCATGGCCTACCTTGCTTGCCTTGGCAGGAGGGCCAGCTTGGCATGAGTTAGCAAAGAACCACTATTTGAGATCACTATTTTATCTCAAGTACTGCTGGAACCCATGCACCTAGAAAAGACCACAGTTTTCAACCAGTAGATCCAGAATAAGTAGCCTTATTGAATCAAAGAATATATCAGCCAAAATTATCAACAAGCACAACTTGATATTTTTGAATGGTAACTTGAAGGACCTATCTCAGAGTGCCCCTTACATTTTTAACTGAGGAGCCAGTATTATCTATTGATCATTGAATAGCAGTGTGTCCCCTGGTCATATTTCACTCTCTCTCTCTGTCTTTTGTTGTTGTTACAAAAACTGCAAGCTCTTACAGTCATTATAATATTTTACCACACCTATGTATTTACAATCTTTTTTTTTTTTTTGAGATGGAGTCTCGCTCTATCGCCCAGGCTGGAGTGCAGTGGCCGGATCTCAGCTCACTGCAAGCTCCGCCTCCCGGGTTTACGTCATTCTCCTGCCTCAGCCTCCCGAGTAGCTGGGACTACAGGCGCCCACCACCTTGCCTGGCTAGATTTTTGTATGTTTTTTAAGTAGAGATGGGTTTCACCGTGTTAGCCAGGATGGTCTCGATCTCCTGACCTCGTGATCCGCCCGTCTCGGCCTCCCAAAGTGCTGGGATTACAGGCTTGAGCCACCGCGCCCGGCCTTTTTTTTTTTTTTTTTTTTTTTTTTTTTTTGAGACTGAGTCTCACTCTGTCATCCAGGTTGGAGTGCAATGGCGTGATCTCAGCTCACTGCAACCTCTGTCTCCTGGGTTCAAATGATTCTCCCACCTTAGTCTCCTGAGTAGCTGGGACTACAGGCGTGTGCCACCACATTCAGCTAATTTTTTGTATTTTTAGTAGAGATGAGGTTTCACCGTGTTAACCAGGATGCTGTTGATCTCCTGACCTCGTGGTCCTCCCACCTCAGTCTCCCAAAGTGCTGGGATTACAGGTATGAGCCACCACGCCTGGCCTACAGGCTTAATGTTAACTCAGAAAAAGTCATGCTGAGTTCCAGTGGCTTCATTGGAAGAGTTTGTGTCACCCTAATCCACTTGTGTTTGGCAGTGATTTATCTACATTTGCTGTTTCTCCACTTGGTCATTTCTCATTCACGTCTAAACCTACTGAAATTTGGCTTCTCTTCCTGTCACTTGAAGTCCTCTCATCAAAGGACTAGTGGTCTCCTCTTTTCCAAATCTAAAGGACATTTCCCCAACTTTTTCTTATCTGACTTCAGCTGCCATCTATATGCTGATACCTCCAGACCTGTATCTCTCTACTTGCCATTCATCTCCAGTCACCTTAATACTCAGCATGTCCCAAACTGAACTCTATACCTTTCCTCCTCAATCCCCCTCAACCATGCTTTTCCTGGGATCCTTGTCCCTGTTAGTGGCACTTAGTCACCCATATTAGGAATCTAGGAATCATCAGAATGATTTCAGTGAGGTCTGTGAGTCCTTCTGATGAATTATATAACCAGAAGGTAGTCTTAGGGGCCCCCAAACTTGCAGCTGCTATCAGAAGTAAGGGTAGTCTGTGGATTATTCCCTGAGTTTGGGAAATATATATGTAAATACATAAGTGTGATAAAATATTATAATCACTGTGAGAGCTGGCTGTATGGATGGGGAGGGCACAAAGAAATGGAATGATGATTCCATTTCTTATATTTCACAGCTAGTGAGTCACCATGTCCTTTAATTCCCACTTCTCTCATTTCCTCTATAACCTTAATTCAGTCCTTCATCATCTCTCTTATAGGGTACTGCCAGATCCTCCTACCTAGCTTCCCTGCCACTAGTCTTTTCCCCTTTGAATCCATCCCTGCCATAGCAGAGCGATCCTTTCTAAAAATGTAAGTTTCATCATGTTACTTCAAGGATGTACCATTGCCTGCAAGATACATGTGAAGCTTCTCATCCTGCCATGCAAATTCATTCATGACTTGACCTCAGTATATGTCTCCAGCCTCATAAATTACCTTGCCTCCTTTGCTGCCTACTTTTCAGTGATGCTGCTTTACAGTTCTGTGTATAAACGCTTCTGTTTCATACTTTTCCCCTACACCATCCCCTCTCACTCTGACTTCATTCACCTGGTGGAGATACCTACTCATCTTTGAAGGACTCCATTCAAAAGACACTTGTTTGAACATTTTCCTCTGCAGGTAGAGTAGCCATTCTTTGTGCCCTCCCCATCCATACAGCCAGCTTTCACAGTGATTATAATATTTTATCACACTTATGTATTTACATATATATTTCCCAAACTCAGGGAATAGTCCACAGACTATCCTTCTGATAGCAGCTGCAAGTTTGGGGGCCCCTAAGACTACCTTCTGATTATATAATTCACCAGAAGGACTCACAGACCTCATTGAAAGCTGTTATAGTCGCCGGGCGCAGTGGCTCACGCCTGTAATCCCAACACTTTGGAGGCCGAGGCGGGCGGATCACGAGGTCAGGAGATCGAGACCATCCTGGATAACACGGTAAAACCCCGTCTCTACTAAAAATACAAAAAAAATTAGCTAGGCCGGGCAAGGTGGCTCACGCTTGTAATCCCAGCACTTTGGGAGGCCGAGGTGGGCAGATCACGAGGTCAGGAGATCGAGACCATCCTGGCTAACACGGTGAAACCCCGTCTCTACTAAAAATACAAAAAATTAGCCGAGCGAGGTGGCAGGCGCCTGTAGTCCCAGCTACTCGGGAGGCTGAGGCAGGAGAATGGCGTGAACCCGGGAGGTGGAGCTTGCAGTAAGCCGAGATCGCGCCACTGCACTCCAGCCTGGGAGACAGAGCGAGACTCCGCCTCAGAAAAAAAAAAAAAAAAATTAGCTGGGCATGGTGGCAGGCGCCTGTAGTCCCAGCTACTTGGGAGGCTGAGGCAGGAGAATGGTGTGAACCCGGGAGGCAGAGCTTGCAGTGAGCCAAATGGTGCCACTGCACTCCAGCCTGGGTGACAGAGCAAGACTCCATCTAAAAAAAAAAAAAGAAGAAAGCTGTTATAGTCACAGTCACAGTTTATCACAGTGAAAGGAAACAGAGTAAAGTCAGCCAAGGGAAGAGATGCATGGAGCAGAAAGCAGGAAAGTTCCAAATGCAGAGCTCCCAGTGGAATCATGGACAGAGTTAATTTTCCCAGTATACATAACAATATTCAAGAGTTTTGCCAATCAGGGAATCTCACCTGAACTTTTACATCCAAAGTTTTTTGTTTTGCTTTGTTTTTTGTTATTGTTGTTTTGAGATGGAGTCTCGCTGTGTTGCCCAGGCTGGAGTGCAGTGGCACAATCTTGGCTCACTGTAACCACTGCCTCCTGGGTTCAAGCAATTCTCCTGCCTCAGCCTCCCAAGTAGCTGGGATTACAGGCATCTGCCACCACGTCCAGCTAATTTTTGTATTTTAAGTGGAGACAGGGTGTCCCCCATGTTGGCCAGATTGGTCTCGAACTCCTGACCTCAGGTGATCTGCCCACCTTGGCCTCCCAAAGTGCTGGGATTACAGGCATGAGCCACCGCGCCCGGCTGGAATGATGTCCAAAATTTTTACTGGGGCTCATTCATGTGGACCTGGTTGTCTGCCCACGTGACTGACCTCAGTCTCCAGCCCCTCCAGAAGTCTAGCTGATAAAGTGTGATCCAAAGTCTCCTCTCCTCCCTCATCACATTGCTAAACTATCTGGTACGCCCCAAAGACTTCTGCCTAAATCACATTGTTAGACCATCCGGTGTGGCCTAAGGTCTGCCTCCTGGTAAACAAAGATACTTTTATCAGGCAAGACATTCCAAGGGCTTAGAGATTACCTCCCAGGAGCCAAGGGCAAAGGCCAGAACTCTCTTCCCAAGGTTAAGTTCTTTACTACACTCTCCTTCTATTACCTAGCAAGTTCCATGAGGTCAGGAACCTGGTCTTCCTCATCTTTAGGTCCCAAGTGCCTGGCATTATGCCTGGCACTTGTTACATCAATAACTTTTAGTTGAGTGAATGAAGAAATACTAAGGTGGAACAAGAATGCACTCTGGAGGAAAGCCCCTCCTCTCTGCTGCTGCACAGAGGGGTGACCTTGCTGAGAAGACTGAATGGAGGTGTGTGGCAGGCTGCTGACAGGTGCTTGGATATGCTGCAGACTTCTAGGAACAAGAACTATATTTAGTTCTGTGTATGTGATTAAAAGGATAGCCTAAAAACTCACTTTGTACATTGGAGGAGGGAAAGGCAATCACCCTAGCTGTCCTTTCTAATAAAGAAATGAGACTGGGCATGGTGGTTCACACCTGTAATCCCAGTGCTTTGGGAGGCCAAGGCAGGAGGATCTCTTGAGGCCAGGAGTTCCAGACCAGCCTGGCCAGCAGAGCAGGACCTTGTCTCTACAAAAAATTTAAAAATTAGTTGAACATGGTGATATGTGCCTGTAATCCTAGCTGCTTGGGAGGCTGAGATAGGAGGATCTCCTGTGACCAGGAGTTAGAGCTGCAATTAGCTGTAATTGTACCACTGCACTCTATATAGATATATATTTTTTAGAGATGGGATCTCACTACATTGCCCAGGCTGGTCTTGAACACCTGGGCTCAAGCAATCCTCCCATCTCGGCCTCCCGAGTGTCTGGGGCTACAGATGTGCACCACTGTGCCCACCTTTATTTCTTTTGGCAGGGTGGGGTGAATCTTTTATAGCCAAATCATCTTTTTTTTTCCTTTTTTTGAGATGGTGTCTTGTTCTGTAGCCCAGGCTAGATTGCAATGGCGCAATCTCGGCTCACTGCAACCTCCACCTCCCAGGTTCAAGCGATTCTCCTGCGTCAGCCTCCTGAGTAGCTGGGATTACAGGTTTGCACCACTGTGCCCAGCTAATTTTTGTGTTTTTAGCAGAGATGGGGTTTCACCACGTTGGTCAGGCTGGTCTTGAACTCCTGACCTAGTGATCTGCCCTCCTCAACCTCCCAAAGTGCTGGGATTACAGGCGTGAGCCACTGCACCTAGCCTCAGATCATCGTTATAGCACAACGCAAGTCTCTTTTATAGGCAGTAGAGATTTTGGAGCAATGTTTGAGAGGAGCTTACAAAACAAAGGGGAAAATGGTAAGATAGGTCTCATAGATGAGGTGGCCATCTTCCTTGATTCAGTCATTCCACACACATTTATCAAGGGCTTGCCTACTATGTACTAGGTTCTAGGCGCTGGGAGTTCAGGGGCCAACAGGACAGATGTGGTCCTGCTGTCCTAAAGCATACAGTCTAGTAGGGCACACAAACACTAGGCCAATGAATGTAGAAACAAGTGCATAATTACAAATTGTGATCAGCTCTCTGACGAATAAAAGGGTGCTATGAGTCTTAGAAAGTGCAGTTCAGTTTATGGAGTAATCAAGGAAGATATTGCTGGGGAAGTGACTTTTGAGCTGTGACCTTAAGGATGAGTCAGATATGTTTGGTGAAGAAGGTGCGGGGAGGGGAGGATAAGCTTTCTAGACAGAGACCTGAAACTTATGCTATTTTTTTTTCTTTCTCTTTTTCTTTTTTGTGGGTACATCAAATAGTAGACGTATATATTTATGGGTCACATGAGATATTTTTATACAGGCATGCAATGCGTAATAATCACATCAAGGTAAATGGGGTATCCATCCCAGGCATTTATCCTTTGTGTTACAAACAATCCAATTATATTCTTAATTATTTTGAAATGTATGATTAAATTATTTTGTACTGTATAGTCACCCTATTGTGCTAGCAAATACACCTTACTTATTTTTTTTTTTTTAATTTTTTAATTTTTTAAAAATTTGAGACAGGGTCTCACTCTGTCACCCAGGCTGGAGTGCAGTGGTGTGATCTCAGCTCACTGCAACCTTTGCGTCCCAGGCTCAAGTAATCTTTTTTGTATTTTTAGTAGAGACAGAGTCTTGCCATGTTGCCTAGGCTGGTCTCAAATTCCTGAGCTCAAGCCATCCACTTGCCTTGGCCTCCCAAAGTGCTGGGATTATAGGCATGAGCCACTGCACCTGGCTCTTATTCATTCTTGCTATTTTTCTGTACCCATTAACCATCCCCACTTCTCCCCCACCCCCCACTACCCTTCCCATCCTCTGGTTACCATCCTTCTACTCTCTATCTCCATGAGTTCAATTATTTTAATTTTTAGCTCCTACAAAATAAGTGAGAACATGGGAAGTTTGTCTTTCTGTGCCTGGCTTATTTCACTTAATGTAATGACCTCCAGTTCCATCCATGTTGTTGCAAGTGACAGGATCTCTTTTTTTTTTTTTTTTTTTGAGACAGAGTCTCACTCTGTCACCCAGTCTGGAGTGCAGTGGGACAATCTTGGCTCACTGCAACCTCCGCCTCCCAGGTTCAAGCGATTCTCATGCCTCAGCCTCCCGAGTAGCTGGGATTACAGGTGTGTGCCACCACATCCAACTAATTTTTGTATTTTTAATATTTTTTTTAGAGACAGGGATTCATCATGTTGGCCAGGCTGGTCTTCAACCCCTGGCCTCAGGTGATCTGCCCCCTCAGCCTTCCAAAGTGCTGAAACTACAGGTGTGAGACACCGTATCCAGCCTCATTCTTTTTTATACTTAATAGTACTCCATTGTGTATCTATGCCACATTTTCTTTATCCATTTATATGTTGATGAACACTTAGGTTGCTTCCAAATTTTAGCTATTGTGAATAGTGCGGCAATAAACATGGGAGTGCAGATATCTCTTCAGTATACTGATTTTCTTTCTTTGGGGTATATACCTAGGAGGGGGATTGGTAGCTTTATTTTCGGCTTTTTTCTTTCCTCCTGTCTCCCTCCCCTCCCCTTCTACTCCCCTCTCTTCCCCTCCCCTTCCTTCCCCTTCTCCCCTCCCCTCCCCTACCTTCCCCTCCCCTCCCCTCACACCTCTCTTCCACTACACCTTCCCTCCCTTCCCCTCCCCTCTCCTCTCCTCCCTTTTCTTTTTTTTTTTTTTTTTTTTTTTTTTTTGAGACGGAGTCTTGCTCTGCCGCCCAGGCTGGAGTACAGTGGCCGGATCTCAGCTCACTGCAAGCTCCGCCTCCCGGGTTCATGCCATTCTCCTGCCTCAGCCTCCCGAGTAGCTGGGACTACAGGCGCCTGCCACCTCGCCCGGCTAGTTTTTTGTATTTTTAGTAGAGACGGGGTTTCACCGTGTTAGCCAGGATGGTCTCGATCTCCTGACCTCGTGATCCGCCCATCTCGGCCTCCCAAAGTGCTGGGATTACAGGCTTGAGCCACCACGCCCGGCCTCTCCTCCCTTTTCAACAAGGTCTGACTCTCTTGCCCAGGCTGGAGCGCAGTGGTGTAATCACAGTTCACTGCAGCCTTTATCTCCCAGGCTTAAGTGATCCTCACACCTCAGCCTCCCAAGTATCTGGGACTACAGGTGTGCACCACTACTCCTAGCTAATTTTTTTTATATTTTGTGGAGATGAGGTCTCACCGTGTTGCCTGGGCTGGACTCAAACTCCTGGACTCTTGGACTCAAGTGATCTTCCTGCCTCAGCCTCTAGGCATGAGTCACCTCACCTGGCTATATTTTTAGGTTTTTTTTTAGGAAACTCCAAATTGTTCTCCATGGTGGTTGTACTAATTTATATTCCCACCAAAAGTGTACGAGGGTTCCCTATTCTCCACATCCTTCCCAGCATTTGTTATCGCCTGTCTTTTGGATAAAAACCATTTTCACCTGGATGAGATGGTATCTCATTGTAGTTTTATTTATTTATTTATTTTGAGATGGGGTCTCACTCTGTTGCCCAGGCTGGAGTGCAGTGGCACAATTCGCCTCCCGAGTTCAAGCGATTCTCCTACTTCAACCTCCTGAGTAGCTGGAATTACAGGTGTGCGCCACTGTGCCTGGCTAATATTTGTATTTTTAGTTGAGATGAGGTTTCACCATGTTGGCCAGGCTGGTCTTGAACTCCTGACCTCAAGTGATCCACCCGCCTCAGCCTCCCAAAGTGCTGGGATTAAAGGCATGAGCCACCACGCCTGGCCTCATTGTAGTTTCAGTTTGCATTTCTTTGATGATCAGTGAAGTTAAGCATCTTTTCATGTGCCTGTTTGAGATTTAAATGTCTTCTTTTATAAAATGTCTATTCTAGGCTGGGTGTGGTGGCTCACACATGTAATCCCAGCAGTTGGAGAGGCTGAAGTGGGGGATCATCTGAGGTCAGGTGTTCAAGACCAGCCTGGGCAACATGGTGAAACCCTGTCTCTACTAAAAATACAAAAATTAGCCGGGCATGGTAGTGGGCACCTGTAATCCCAGCTACTCAGGAGGCTGAGGCACGAGAATCACTTGAACCCAGGAGGCGGAGGTTGCAGTGAGCTGAGATCGCATCACTGCACTTCAGCCTGGGTGTTGGATTGAGACTCTGTCTCAGAAAAACAAAACAAAACAAAATGTCTATTTTAGCCTGGGTGTGGTGGCTCACGCCTGTAATCCCAGCACTTTGGGAGGCCGAGGTGGGCAGATCACCTGAGGTTAGGAGTTCGAGACCAGCCTGGTCAACATGGCAAAAGCCTGTCTCTACTAAAAATACAAAAATTAGCTGGATATATATGTGGAAAGCTGAAACTGCGTCCCTTCCTTACACCTTATACAAAAATTAATTCAAAATGGATTAAAGACTTAAATGTTAGACCTAAAACCATAAAAACCCTCGAAGAAAACCTAGGCAATACCATTCAGGACATAGGCATGGGCAAGGACTTCATGACTAAAACACCAAAAGCAATGGCAACAAAAGCCAGAATAGACAATTGGGATTTAATTTAACTAAAGAGCTTCTGCACAGCAAAAGAAACTACCGTCAGAGTGAACGAGAAACTTACAGAATGGGAGAAATTTTTGCAATCTACCCATCTGAAAAAGGGCTAATATCCAAAATCTACAAAGAACTTAAACAAATTTACAAGAAAAAACCCCATCAAAAAGTGGGTGAAGGATATCAACAGACACTTCTCAAAAGAAGACATTTATGCAGCCAACGGACACATGAAAAAATGCTCATCATCACTGGTCATCAGAGAAATGCAAACCAAAACCACAATGAGATATCATCTCACACCAGTTAGAATGGCGATCATTAAAAAGTCAGGAAACAACAGGTGCTGGAGAGGATGTGGAGAAATAGGAACTCTTTCACACTGTTGGTGGGACTTTGAACTAGTTCAACCATTGTGGAAGACAGTGTGGCAATTCCTCAAGGATCTAGAACTAGAAATACCATTTAACCCAGTGATCCCATTATTGGGTATATATCCAAAGGATTATGAATCATGCTACTATAAAGACACATGCACACGTATGTTTATTGTGGCACTATTCACAATAGCAAAGACTTGGAAGCAACCCAAATGTCCATTGGTGATAGGTTGGATTAAGAAAATGTAGCACATGTACACCATGGAATACTATGCAGCCATGAAAAAGGATGAGTTCATGTCCTTTTTAGGGACATGGATGAAGCTGGAAACCATCATTCTGAGCAGACTGTCGCAAGGACAGAAAACCAAACACTGCATGTTTTCAGTCATAGGTGGGAATTGAACAATGAGAACACTTAGACACAGGGCAGGGAACATCACACACCAGGGCCTGTCATGGGGTGGGAGGAGAGGAGGGATAGCATTAAGAGGAATACCTAATGTAAATGACAAGTTCATGGGTGCAGCACACCAACATGCCACACGTATGCATATGTAACAAACCTGCACATTATGCACATTTACCCTAGAACTTAAAGTATAATAATAATTTTTTAAAAATTAGCCAGATGTGGTGGTGCACACCTGTAATACCAGCTACTTGAGAGGCTGAGGCAGGAGAATTGCTTGAAACTGGGGGACAGAGGTTGCCGTGAGCTGAGATCGTGCCATTGCACTCCAGCTGAGGTTACAGAGTGACACTCTGCCTCAAAAAAAATAAATAAAATTAAATTTAAAAGCAAGGAGGGGCCAGGCGTGGTGGTTCACCCCTGTAATCCCAGCTATTTGGGAGGCTGAGGCACAAGAATCACCTGAGCCCAGGAAGTGGAAGTTGCAGTGAGCTGAGATCGTGCCACTGCACTCCAACCTGGGTAACAGAGCAAGACTCCATCTCAAACCAAAAAAAAAGCAGCCAGTCACGGTGGCTCACACCTGTAATCCTAGCACTTTGGGAGGCCCAGGTGGGTGGATCACTTGAGGTCAGGAGTTCGAGACCACCCTGATCAACATGGCGAAACCCTGTCTTTGCTAAAAATACAACAAATTAGCTGGACAGGATGTTGCATGCCTGTAATCCCAACTACTCGGGAACCTGAGGCAGAGAATTGCTTGAACCCAGGAGGCGGAAGTTGCAGTGAGCTGAGACTGCACCACGGCACTCCAGCCTGGGCGACACAGCAAGACTCTGTCTCAGGGAAAAAAAAAAAAAAAAAGGAGGCTATGTCAGTACATACGGATCTACTATGTATGCCTTTTGTAAAATAAGGATCATAGTTTCACCTTTCTTATACTAATATGGTGAGAGTAAATGAATGAAAGTCATTTAGAACAGTTTGTGGGATAAATGTAAGGACACAATGTCAGCCTGTTATTTCAGTGTATGTGTGTACTGTAATTTATTTACTAAGTTTTCTATTGATGGGCCATAATGTTTGTTTGTTTGTTTGTTTGGGACGGAATTTCGCTCTGCTGCCAGGCTGGCGTGCAGTAAGGCGATCTCGGCTCACTGTAACCTCTGCCTCCTGGGTTCAGGCGATTCTCCTGCCTCAGTCTCCTGAGTAGCTGGGACTACAGGTGAGCACCACCATGCCCAGCTAATTTTTGTATTTTTAGTAGAGACAGGGTTTCACCATGTTGGCAAGGATGGTCTTGTTCTACTGCGTGATCCGCCTGCCTCAGCCTCCCAAAGTGCTAGGATTACAGGTGTGAGCCACTGCGCCCAGCCTCATAATGTTTTCAGTCTTTTGATATTACAAGCCATTCTGCAGTCTTCTAAGATTTTTTTTTGTGTGTGTGTGTGTGTGACAGAGTTTCACTCTTGTTGCGCAGGCTGGAGTGCCATGGCGTGATTTTGGCTCATTGCAACCTCTGCCTCCCAGGTTCAAGCAATTCTCCTGCCTCAGCCTCCCGAGTAGCTGGGATTACAGGCATGCAACATCCCGTCCGGCTAATTTTTTGTATTTTTAGCAGACATGGGGTTTCACCATGTTGATTGTTCATGGTGGTCTCCAACTCCTGACCTCAAGTGATCCACCCATCTGGGCCTCCCAAGTGCTGGGATTACAAGTGTGAGCCCCAGTGCCCAGCCCAGCCTTTAAGATTTGATTGGTCAGGATGACAGTACCATATTGGAGTTCATTGGTTCAAGCCTGCAGTTAGAGGCAAGCCAGGTAGCTGCCTCTCTACTCTGGGTCTCCTGGATTTACCTCTCAGAACAAAGTGGCCGGCCAGCCAGCTGCCTTGTACTTTGTTTTGTTATTCACGTTTGTGCTCAGAAATTTCCAAACATTGTCCTGTTAAAACAGTGATTCTCTTCCCTTACACACCCACACGCCCACACACACAGCTGTGCCTCTGAAAACACTGCTGAGTGCTCTCTCAGCCCACTCAGTTAAATATCTTTATTAATTATCCTCCTCACCCAGTCCCTAGATCAGGAGTTAGAATGCCTGGGTTCAAGTTCTAGCTCAATACTAATTAGTTAGTTGTGTGACTTTGGATAAATCACTGACCGCTGGTGTCCTGAGGATCAGTGGGCAAAACAAATGTGAAGTGTAAATAGTGAGTTGAGAGACTCCATCCTCTCCTGTCTCCAATCAATGACTTGTACTACTCAGGTCCTGCTGTTTCTTACTCCAGTTTAGTCCTAGAGCCATTTGCTTGCCTAGGGAGAAAAAGCATATTTGGCCCGGCACGGTGGTTCACGCCCAACACTTTGGAAGTGGGAGGCAGGCAGATCACTTGAGCCCAGGAGTTCAAGATCAGCCTGGGGCTGGGCGTGATAGCTCACAACTGTAATCCTAGAGCTTTGGGAGACCGAGGTGGGTGGATCACTTGAGGGCAGGAATTCGAGACCAGCCTGGCCAACGTGGTGAAACCCCATCTCTACTAAAAAAAATACAAAAATTAGATGGGCATGGTAGTGCATACCTGTAATCCCAGCTACTCTGAAGGCTGAGGCAGGAGATTCGCTTGAACCCGGAGTCAGAGGTTGCAGTGAGCCCAGATCGCACCATTGCACTCCAGCCTGGGTGACAGAGCGAGAGACCCTGTCTCTTTAAAAAAAAAAAAAAAGGGGGGGCAAGATAGCGGTTACCCTTCAGCAGAGTGGTAACTGACTAGGGGGTGGGGAGTGGGGGGTGGGCAAAAGGCAAGGCTTTGGCAAGTTGAGAATATTCTATTTCTTGATCTGTGCATTGGGCACAGACACATGAGTTTATGAAAATTCATCTGGCTGGGCGCAGTGGCTCGTGCCTGTTATCCTAGCACTTTGGGAGGCTGAGGTGAGTGGATTGCTTTGAGCTCAGGAGTTTGAGACCAGCCTGGGCAACGTGGTGAAACCCTGTCTATACAAAAAATACAAAAATGAGCCGGGCCTGGTGGTGTGCACCTGTAGTCCCAGCTATTTGGGAGGCTGAGGCTGGAGGATCGCTTAAGCCAGGAAGTGGAGGTTGTAGTGAGCCAGGATTGTGCTGTTGCACTCTATCCTGGGCAATAGAGTGAGACCCTGTCTCAAAAAATAAAATAAATTCATCAAGTGGTACACTTATATTTGCACTTTTTCTGTATATTACACTTCAATAAAAAGAAAATAGGCTGGATGCAGTGGTTCACGCCTGTAATCCCAGCACTTTGGGAAGCTGAGGGCGGATTGCCTGAGGTCAGAAGTTCAAGACCATCCTGGCTAACATGGTGAAACCCTGTCTCTACTAAAAATACAAAAATTAGCAGGGTGTGGTGGCAAGTGCCTGTAATCTCAGCTACTCGGGAGGCTGAGGCAGGAGAATTGCTTGAACCCAGGAGGCAGAGGTCACAGTGAGCCGAGATTGCGCCACTGTACTCCAGCCTGGGAGACAGAGCAAGACTCCTGCTCAAAAAAAAAAAAAAAAAAAGAGTTCCAGACTGGTTGCAATACTGAAACTAAAGTAGTGATGAAGTCAACCTCCAGTCAGCCGTATTGATGCAAAGTAGAAAATATCCTAGCTGAGATAAAGATTCAGACACCAAGGATATCTTCTCTGATTCTCGCCAAGGGCAGCCTGAAGTTCCTATTGCATTAATGCAGAAATTAGTTGAGGTCAGGGATTGCTTTTAAAATCCTAGGAGCAGCCGGGTGTGGTGGCTCATGCCTGTAATCCCAGCACTTTGGGAGGCTGAGGTGGGTGGATTGCCTGAGGTCAGGAGTTCGAGACCAGCCTGGCCAACATAGTGAAACCCCATCTCTACTAAAAATACAAAAAATTAGCTGGGCGTGGTGGCAGGTGCCTGTAATCCCAGCTACTAGGGAGGCTGAGGCAGGAAAATCGCTTGAGTCTGGGAGGTGGAGGTTGCAGTGAGCCGAGATCGTGCCACTGCACTCCAGCCTGGGCAACAAGAGTGAAACTCCATCTCAAACAAAAACAAAAGCAAAAACCCTAGAAGGCTGGGCACAGTGGCTCGAACCTGTAATCCCAGCACTTTGGGAGGCTGAGACAGGAAGATCACCTGAGCCCAGTGTAACTGCCCAATAGGATCACCTTGCCTGCTGCCTACACAGCAAATACATCAAGACAGGGGAATTGCAATGGCAAAAGAGTAATTCACGCAGAGCCAGCTGTGCAGGAGAGTGGAGTTTTATTATTATTTTTGAGATGGCGTCTCGCTGTTTTGCCAGGCTGGACTGCAGTGGTGTGATCTTGGCTCACTGCAATCTCCACCTCCTGGGTTCCAGCGCTTCTCCTGCCTCAGACTCCCAAGTAGCTGGGACTACAGGTGTGTGCCACCACGCCCAGCTAATTTTTGTATTTTCACTAGAGACGGGGTTTCACCATGTTGGCCAGGATGGTCTCGATCTCTTGACCTCATGATCCGCCTGCCTCAGCCTCCCAAAGTGCTGGGATTACAGGCATGAGTCACTGTGCCTGGCCTGTAGTTTTTTTATTACTAAAATCAGTCTCCCTGGAGCATTAAGGGATCAGAGTTTTTAAAGATAATTTGGATGTGGGGAGTGCTGATTGGTCAGGTTTGGGATGGAATCATAGGGAGTTGAAATGAGTTTTTCTTGCTGTCTTCTGTTCCTGGTTGAGATGGCAGACCTCTTTGGGCCAGATTACTGGTCTGTGTGGTATCAGCTGATCCATCCGGTGCAGGGTCTGCAAAATATCTCAAGCACTGATCCTAGGTTTTACAATAGTGATGTTATCCCCAGGAGCAATCTGGGGAGGTTTAGACTCTTGGAGCCCAAGGCTGCATGACCCCTAAATTGTAATTTCTAATCTTTGTAGCTTAATTTGTTCATCTTGCAAAGGCAGACTGGACCCCAGGGAAGAAGGAGGTCTTTTCGGGTAGGGCTGTTATCAATTTTGTTTCAGAGTCAAACCATGAACTGAGTTCTTTCCCCAAGTTAGTTCGGCCTATGCCCAGGAATGAACAAGGACAGCTTAAGGGTTAGAAGCAAGATAGAGTCAGGTCTGATTTCTTTCACTGTCATAAAATCCTCAGTTATAATTTTGAAAAGGCGGTTCACCAGGAGTTTGAGACCAGCCTGGGCAACATAGCAAGACCCCCATCTCTACAAAAAATTAAAAAAAAAAAAATTAGCCAGGTGCAGTGGTGTGCACCTGTAGTCCTACCTACTCAGGAGGCTGAGGCAGGAGGATTGCTTGAGACCAGGACTTTGAGGCTGCAGTGAGCTGTGATCACGCCACTGCACTCCAGCCTGGGCAACAAAGTGAGACTCTGTTAAAAACAAAACAAAAAAAGAAACCCTGGGAGGCCGAGGCGGGCAGATCACAAGGCAGGAGAATGGCGTGAACCCGGGAGGCGGAGCTTGCAGTGAGCTGAGATCCGGCCACTGCACTCCAGCCCTGGAGCAGCTGAGGCTCTGTCATAAAAAAAAAAAAAAAAGAAGAAAAAAAATAGCCCGGTAGGTGGCTCCATGCCTGTAATGCTAGCACTGGAGACAGTAGGCGGATGAGGTCAGGAGTTGAGACCAGCCCCTGACCAACATGAGTGAAACCCTGTCTCTAAAAATACAAAAATTAAGAAGCCCGAGTAGTGGTAGCGCACCTGTAATCCCAGCTGCCCAGGAGGCTGAGGCAGGGAGGCCAGGCTTTGAACCGGGAGAGGCGGAGGTTGTAGTGAGCCGGGATGGCGTCACTGCACTCTAGCCTGGGCGACACAGTGGGACTCAGTCTCAAAAAAAAAAAAAAAAAAAAAGAAAAAAAAAATCGTGGGAGCATCACAACTCACAGCACCTTCCTGTTGTGTGAAGGCCCCTCCTTTGGGTCTCTCACAGGACTGGCTCCAGGGCTTCAGCCTTGGAACTAGTTGTGGACTTCTCTGAGTCCCTTTGGAATATTTATCTTTGGCTTGGAATAATGCAACAACATACTAGACCCAGCCTTGCCTTCTCTATGCCCCATTCCTCCCCAAATGATTCCAAGAGTGTACACCTAATCCTGAATCCTTTGCTGCACTTGCCCTAGTGAAAATCAAAGGTCTGCAAAGGCCGCGTCATTCCTGAATGAGGTTCGGAGTCTGATGTTTCTGTGGGGGATTAACATTAACTACACTGGAGAAGAATTACAGGATACAGCCAGTAAGGAGGGAGAGAGAGGGAGGCAGGTGCGATTCCTTCCACCTAAGCTTCCTGGCCTGGCAGGCAACCTTTCCAGGGTCTTTCAGGCTGCAAGCCACAAATAGATGAGGATTGTGGGTTTCTGACTTGTAGGTGGCAGCGGCAAGTTAACCCCAGGAGAGGTGCCAGTCAGCAGATAATTTGCAAACGAATGTATTCTCCTCCTCCTCCGAAGATCTGAGCCTCACGAAATACACTCTTTTCTTCCTTTTCCTCCCTCCCGCAGTCGAGTCGCCTTCCGTCCTGCTAGGGTCTCCTCCCCGCCCGGGTCCCCTCCCCCGCCCGGGCTCCTCTCTGTCTCCCCCTCCCGGACGGCGTCCTCGCTCCGCTGGGCCCTCCTCGCCACCAGCTTGTGAATGAGACGCTCAGTTTCTCAATGGAGCCGCGGGGGGCTCGGGCGGCCGCGGGGCGGCCGCAGCGTTGGCCGTGAGCCAGGAGGGGGGCGCGTTTCCCTCGCTCCCTCTCCGCTCCCTCCCTCTCGCTGCGGCCGCCCGCAAGGAGCCTGGCTGAGGCAGCCGCGCAGGTCGCAGGGCCAGCGTCCGCGAGGACGGCCCGGCTGGGCGGCCCCGAGTGCTGTGGCGCTGTGGAGAAGCGGGAGTGCGGCCGAGGAAGCGGGGCGCCGAGGGGGCCGGCGGCCTTCGTGAAATTTCCGCCGACCCTTCGCTCCCGGCTCTAAAAGTTCCTGATTTCCGATTTCCTTTTAAATCCCGAGCGGCTGTTAGCTCTTCGCCTGCACTTTTTCTTCCCCAGGAGATAAGGGGGAGTGTGAGGAAAGGAGCGAATAATATAAAAAAGGATTTCCTCCCGGAAGAGAGGGGCAGTTCGGAGAAATTTTTCTTAAAGAAGCAGAAGCGGCATTTGCGGCTGCTGCGGGCGCCGGGCCCTGGCCGGCCCCACCATGCTCGAGCCTGCCCGGGGCTGCTGAGGCGCGGGGACGCGGAAGCGGAGGCCGAGCGTGCCGGGCTCCCGCGCTCGCGAGCGAGTTCTGTCCGCCCGGCGGCGGTGGCTGGGGGATGGAGCCCGCGACCGCGCCCCGGCCCGACATGGCGCCGGAGCTGACCCCGGAGGAGGAGCAGGTAAGCGGGCCCGAGGCCGCCACGGTGGGTGTGTCCGGGCCCCCGAGGCCTACGCCGGCCTCTGCCTCCCAAACCCCGGCTCTTTGCAGCCACGGGCCCGCAGCGCCCCCGCTCCCGTGCCCGGCCCGCGGGCCTCCCTCACCGGCGACCGCGCCCCAGGCCGCCACCCCCTCGTCAGTGCACCCACGGGACCCTGCTCCAGTTCCTGCAGCTTCTTTCCCCGAGGCTTACGGGCCTCAGACGGTGCCCTCCCCACCCCACCCCCCATTCCAGGGGCAAAGTTCTTTGGATCCAGGGGCCTCCTTCCTGAGGTTTGCAGAACCGCTGCTTGCCCCCGGCCTTTCCACTCCCTTGTAAATGTTTTCCGTGAGGGTTTGTGGCTTTTGAAGGGTAGGAAAAGCCCCAGTTTGGGGGGTGCTTCCTGTGGGGATTATCTCCCTTCCCGAGGAGAGGGCTGAGAGTATTGGATGCATAGATGCCCTAGATTTTCAGAGGAGCCTCTTAGGTTTCTCAGGCCCACTGGGGCAGGTTCTGGAAGATCCAGCCCTTCTCGTGCTTCTAAAGTTCCTGGCCTTGACCCTCCTATTCAGCTATCCCAGACAGGGAGCATCTCCTCACCCCTGCTTCCCTACCCCCGTCTCATCTGACTGTCATCATCTTTCTGAAGCTTACATTGAGCTCTATTGTTCCTTAAAAGCCTATGACCTTTAGTTCTCAGAAGGAAGTGTTTTGCTGTCTCATTTGGGGGGCCCTTGTAACTTTCCCTCCCGCACATTCCAGCTGCAGAGACAGGGACCACTCCTGAGGAAGATGGGAAGGTCTGCTAGCTTAGATTGGGAACCCTACGGGCTTTTCGCTGTCTCTTCCTTGGCAGTGCCTATACCCCGCCATAGCTATGCTCCATTATAGTCATAGTCTGATTCCATGTTATAAATAAAAAAATAAAAATAAACATGAAAAACGAAAAAGGCAAACCATGCTGGCAACCCATTTCAAGCTCTACAGCCCTTGTTTCCAAGGACCACATTTGCTAGCACAGCCTCTAGTGTGAAGACAGTCTAGTTTTACAAACTATTATTGGCTAATGGGCTTGTTGACCTGATTTTTTTAAAAGTCCTTGTCTTTTCTCCTCATTTGTAGAGATGACATTTTTCTATTTGGCCTCAGGCCACGGTTTTGCCTTTTGACACCTGGTGATGAAATCAGTATGGGAAAAAAATTTAAAGAGAATTCTGCTTTGTACAAGCGGTGGTAATGAATGTCCTGGTAATTGCAGTTGGATGTTAATAAAATGCTAGTCAGGCCCTAGTGCAAGCAGGTGGCCATGGAGCCCATCCTGCCAGAATTGGAAAGTACTTCAGTACTAACATAGGACGTGTTGGCTGATTTTAAAGGGACAAATCTCTTTCTTTCATCCTTTTTCTTGGGTCAGTCAGATTTCTGTTTTTAAGACTTAAAGGCATCAGTATTCTATGCAAATAGCATCCGTTGCAAATTTGAAAACTAAAACCAGGAAAAGTAAATATTAAAGTATTGATAGTATTGACATAGTATTGGCTTTACTTTGTATATAGTGCATACACATATACAAATGTGTTTAACTAGTAAAAACCTTATTTTTTACCCTGAATTGAATGTGATGGGCATTAACAAGGACTAGGATGGAAATGGCAAAATATTTATTAAAGGCAAGAGATTATGTGTCTGTGTGTTTTTAAAATCTTATCTCTTTTTTTCCTACAAAATATTATTTTTTACAAGCATTTCAAAATATTAAAACAAAAAAGCAGTATAGTTCTAATTATGGTAATGCCTGATGTTATCATATTCTAGTTTAATGTCACATAAGAGTACTCTCTTTTTTCTAGAGTTGGAGTTTCGGTTTTTTTTTTTTTTTTTTTTTGAGACGGAGTCTCGCCCTGTCATCCAGGCTGGAGTGCAGTGGCCTGATATTGGCTCACTGCAACCTCCGCCTCCAGGGTTCAAATGATTCTCCTGCCTCAGCCTCCTGAGCAGCTGGGATTATAGGCGCCTGCCACCATGCCCAGCTAATTTTTGTATTTTTAGTAGACATGGGGTTTCACCATGTTGGCCAGGCTGGTCTCGAACTCCTGACCTCGTGATCTGCCCACCTTGTCCTCCAAAAGTGCTGGGATTATAGTCGTGAGCCACCGCGCCCAGCCGGAGTTTGGGTTTTGTTGCCCAGACTGGAGTGCAATGGCGTGATCTCGGCTCACTGCAACCTCCACCTCCCGGGTTCAAACGATTCTCCTGCCTCAGCCTCGGGAGTATCTGGGATTACAGGTGCCCACCACGCCCAGCTAATGTTTGTATTTTTACTAGTAACGGGGTTTCACCATGTTGGAGGATGGTCTTGATCTCTTGACCTCGTGATCTGCCCACCTCTGCCTCCCAAAGTGCTGGGATTACAGGCCTGAGCCATCGTGCCCGGCCAAGGGTACTTTTTTTTTTTTTTTGGACAGAGTCTTGCTCTGTTGCCCAGGTTGGAGTGCAGTGGCGCGATCTCGACTCACTGCAACCTCCACCTCCCGGGTTCATGCCATTCTCCTGCCTCAGCCTCCCAAGTAGCTGGGACTGCAGGCGCTCGCCACCATGCCCGGCTAATCTTTTGTATTTTTTAGTAGAGACGGGGTTTCACGATGTTAACCAGGATGGTCTCCATCTCCTGACCTTGTGATCCGCCCGCCTCGGCCTCCCAAAGTGCTGGGATTACAGGTGTGAGCCACTGCGTCTGGCCAAGAGTACTCTTAACTATTAAGATTTATTTAAAATATTTAAATTAAATGGCAGTAAATAAGAGTTAGCCTTATCAAAGTGGTCCTCATGGGAAATGACACATTCACTCCATAATGCTGCTCTATTGCTCAAACCAATTTAACATTCACTGGAAGTTGATTTAGAAGCTTGTGGCAGAATCTTTGAAATTTCTTCAGTGTGGGAAAATCCTTGTATTTTTTAGAGTCAGTTTGATTTTTGTAAATAGCAAAAAATCTTTTAGACCCTTATTTAAAGTAGGGGATCAAACTGGGTTTACACATTTTCATGCAAAAGTGTAGTGCACTTAGGCCCTTTTTGGCCTGTGTGAACAGCCTTAAAGATATTTCTTTTCTTTCTTTCTTTTTTTTTTGAGACAGAGTTTTGCTCTTGTTGCCAGGTTGGAATGCAATGGCGCCATCTTGGCTCCCTGCAACCTCTGCCTCCTGGGTTCAAGCAATTCTCCTGCGTCAGCCTCCCTAGTAGCTGGGATTACAGGTGCTCGCCACCGCACCCAGCTAATTTTTTGTATTTTTAGTAATGATGGGGTTTCACTACATTGGCCAGGCTGGTCTCGAACTCCTGACCTCAGGCAATTCACCCACCTCAGCCTCCCAAAGTGCTGGGATTACAGGAGTGAGCCACTGCGCCCGGCTCCTTAAAGACATTTCGGAAGCAGAATACCTCCTGAGTGGTATCTCCTTCTCCTTCTGTACAGTCATATGAATCAGAAACCCAGTGTCTTGGACATTGCTATCTCTCTGCCCTTGTGTACAATACAGTGTTAGATTTTCCTGAATATATCTTGAATTCATTGGCTTTCTTCCACCATCACTGCCATCACCCTATTCCGAGCTACTATCGTATCCTGACAGGACTTTTGTTTCCCACCTGATCCATCCGTATTCCAGAAGCCAGAAGCCAGAGTCCTATTGAAAATCTGATTTCATCTTCCCCTCAGCCTGCCTGCCCCACAAAGAAGCATTCATAAAATTCTTTAGTGGCTTCTGGTTGCTCTTTTTTTTTTTTTTTTTTGTGGAGACAGGATCTCACTTTGTCACCCAGGCTGGAGTCCAGTGGTGTAATTATGACCTCGACCTCTTGGGTTCAAGCCGTCCTCCTGCCTCAGCCTCCCAAAGCCTTAGGATTACAGGCCTTGTCATTGCTCTTGAGATCAAAGTACAACTTTTGAATGTAGGCGATATAGGCCCTTGTGCAGCCTAGACCCTAGCTAATTCTCATACTTGTCTCTGCTCCATGCACACTGCCCTTATAGTCCTGCGTTCTTGCCATGTTTCCTTCTGCTTACAGGGTCTTTGCAGTAGCTACTTTACTCCATCTGGAAACACCTCCCTTTGTTAACCTCCTCTTCATCCTTCAGCTCTCAGGTTTCACCTCCTTGGAAGGCCTTCCTTGATTTCAGTTAGATTAGATTCTAACCTAATAGGTTCTCAGAGCACCATTTACCCATCCTTCACATCACTTATCACAAGTTAACACTTATTTGTGTGATTACATGACTGCAAGCAAGCTCTATGAGGGTTGGGACTATTTTTGCTTTTGCTCCCCATCATATGCACATTGCCTAGCATAATGACCAACATAATGACTGGCACTTACGGAAATACTTGCAGAATGAATGAAGAGTAGTTGTACTCCTGATTTGTTTACAGGCAGCATCATCTTCTTTCAGAGTGGCTTAAAAATAAGCACATTGCATATTTTGATATTTTTCCCCATCAAATGGCAATATATACTTTGATTTATACTCTATGTATGCGTTGATACAGTTTTTGAAAGTCATGATTACTTCTTAGTTTCATTTTCTGTCCAGGCGTGTGTTGAACGGATACAAATCCTCATTTGTAACTTTGGTGTTTCTTGTTTTTTCAGCTCCTCAATAATTATAAAGCCTACAGTTGGGCTACAAGGACAAATATGATGTTCTTGCTTTTAAGGAACTTGTATGAATAACAATCATAGCAATATCTTTTCTAAACTCCTGCTCGGAGTCAGGCTCTGTGGTGGGCATTTCACATGCAATTAATCCTCCCTCCCAAGATTGGAATTACTACTCTCACTTTGCAAATAAGAAAACTCAGACTGAGAGAAGGAAATTGCCCAAGGTCAGAGAGTTAGCAAGTTATGTAGCCATGATTTCCACCCAGGTCTAGGTTTTCTGCCTTCATTGCCAGTGTTTCCTCTTTTACAGTACATTACTTCCCATGAAGCCGTTAGCCAGTTTACTTAGATGCCTAAGTGGGTATAAAATAGCTAATTTTGTGGGTTTTGGTATTGATATATGTGTTTGGTTTTGTTAATGTTTCTTAAAATATAGTTTGGAAAGTACAGAGGAAAAGATTTAGAAAGCCTTTACTCAACTGTATATTGCCAGCAGAAACATATTGTATACTCTGTGCAAGAAATTATGATGAAATTACTATAGGAAAAGAGTTTGTTCCTTAAAACAGAGTTGTCAACTCTCCATTTCAAGGTGTGGTCACAACTACAGTAAAATTTTGTTTTCTTTATATCTTGTTGTTCTTTTGCACAAGAAGGCTTGTAAAAGCCTTTCTTCTTCTTTTCTTTCTTTTTTTTTTTTTTTGAGACAGAGTCTCTCTCTGTCACCCAGACTGGAGCACAGTCTCGGCTCACTGCAACCTTCATCTTCCTGCTTCAAGCAATTCTCCTGCCTTAGCCTCCCAAGTAGCTGGGACTACAGGCATGCACCATCACACCCGACTAATTTTTGTATTTTCTTTTTAGTAGACATGGGGTTTCACCATGTTGGCTAGCCTGGTCTCCAACTCCTGACCTCAAGTGATCCGCCTGCCTTTCCCATGGTGCTTGGATTATAGGCATGAGCCACCATGCCTGGCCGTAAAAGCCTTTCTTAATGGGCTGGCAGTTTGGCAGTGTGAAGGACAATTTCTATATATAAGTATTAATCTTTATTGTCATTATGTTATTGTGTTTTGAGACGGAGTCTTGCTTTGTTACCCAGGCTGGAGTGCAGTAATGCGATCTCAGCTCACTGCAACCTCAGCCTCCCGAGTAGCTGGGATTATAGGTGCCTGCCACCATACCTGGCTAATTTATGTATTTTTAGTAGAGACGGGATTTCACCGTGTTGCCCATGCTGGTCTTGAACTCTTGACCTTAGGCAATCCACCTGCCTCAGCAGCCCAAAGTGCTGGGATTACAGGTGTGAGCCATCTCGCCCTGCCAAGACTCTTAACTAGAACTCTTACTAGATTAAAATTCTGTGTAATTATAGCTGTTTAGGGTCTTTTGGTTTTGCAGGGATATCCCAGTGGTGATTGATAGGACAATAGAGTAGTTTTCTAAAGTACTTATGCTTCTATTAATATTTTTATTATTTATTTTTTTTTTTGAGATGGAGTTTTGCTCTATCACCAGGCTGTAGCACAGTGGCACAACCTACACCTCCTGTGTTCAAGCGATTCTCCCACCTCAGTTTCCCGAGCAGCTGGGATTACAGGCGTGCACCACCATGCCCGGCTAATTTTTGTATTTTAGTAGAGACGGGGTTTCACCATGTTGGCCAGGATGGTCTCTATATTCTGACCTTGTGATCCACCCGCCTCTGCCTCCCAAAGTGCTGGGATTACAAGCGTGAGCCATCGCCAATTTATTTTACTTTATTTTTTAAATAATAGAGATAAGGTGTCACTATGTTGCCCAGGCTGGTCTTGAACTCCAGGGCTCATGCAATCTACCCACCTTGGCCTCCCAAAATACTGAGAGTACAGGCATGAGCCACCATGCCCAGCCTGAAAATTATTTTTTTGTTTTTTTTTATTTTAATTTTATGTCTTTTCTTTTTTCGAAAATTCTTAAAGTTTATGTTATTTAGACCTTACAGTGTTGTAAGGATTAGTAAGGAGATGCATGTAGAGCACTTAGCCCAATGGTTATATAATAAGTAGTCAGTAAAGTTAGCCATTATTATGATATTCATCATTGTTTTTTGTTTTTTTCTTTTTGAGACAGTCTTGTTCTGTCGCCCAAACTAGAGTGTGGTGGCACAATCTCGGCTCACTGCAACCTCTGCCTCCTGGGTTCAAGCAATTCTCCTGCCTCAGCCTCCCTAGTAGCTGGAATTACAGGTGTCTGCCACCACACCCAGCTAATTTTTGTATTTTTAGTAGAGACGGGGTTTCACCATGATGGTCAGGCTGGCCTCAAACTCCTGACCTCAGGTGATCCGCCTGCTTTGGTCTCCCAAAGTGCTGGGATTACAGGCATGAGCCACCATGCTCATCCTCATCATTTTTGAATAGCAAAAAATTTTAGAACCATGTTAGTTTAAGCCAATTACGAGGGGAAAAAATATTCATATCCACCCTGGGGACCATCACCTAGTACAGGTTCTTATGAATTCCAGAAAATTATTATCTTCCATTTTTATAGTGTAGTTTTCAAAAGCCTATTCTAATTATTCTAATTGCATGATGTGGTTTTTGCTTTTTTTTTTTTGGGGGGGGGGGATAGGGTCTTACTCTTGTCACCCAGGCTGGAATGCAGTGGCATGATCATAGCTCACTGCAGCCTCGACCTCCCAGCCTCCCAGGCTCAGGTGATCCTTCCACCTCAGCCTCCCGGGTTCCTGGGACTACAGGCATGCTACCACACCCAACTAATTTTTTATATTTTTTGTGGAGGGGGATTTTACCATGTTGCCCAGGCTGGTCATGAACTCCTAAGCTCAAGCAGTCCTCCCGCCTCAACCTCCCAAAGTGTTTTGATTATAGGCATGAGCCACTGTGCCCAGTCTGGTTTGTATTTTTATAATGGAATCTTTTAAAGCTAAAAATTTAACTGCTTTACCGTGTACTTAAGAGATTTTTGGCATTTTTCCCAAGGGCAAGGGTTTTGTCCCATTTCTTGTGGCCAAGAACTTCCCTTTTCCCACAGTCTTACATGTCCTGTGCTAAATGTCATCTGTCTCCCCGGAAGTTACCATTATGTCAAGGACCAAATGATTCATGATGTTAAATTGAGGCCTTCTACAGAGAGAAAGAAGGAAGGAAAGGTGAAGAACTCTTACTATTTTCATTACTGCCGATAGTTTATGATATTGTATGTAGCAATTAAGTAAAATCTCATTTGGATGTGAGAATTTCACTATTAATTTCTGGTCAGGTGTGGTGGCTCATGCCTGTAATCCCAGCACTTTGGGAGGCCGAGGTGGGTGGATCACAAGGTCAAGAGAGCAAGACCATCCTGGCCAACATGGTGAAATCCTGTCTCTAGTAAAAATACAAAAATTAGCTGGGAGTGGTAGTGCACACCTATAGTCCAAGCTACTTGGGAGGCTGAGGCAGGAGAATTGCTTGAACCGGGAGGCAGAGGTTGTCGTGAGCTGAGATTGCGCCACTGCACTCCAGCCTGGTGACAAAGCGAGACTCCATCTCAAAAAAAATAAAAAATAAAAAAGGAAAAACTTTCTGAGCACATCAAGAGTCTTGGACTTTTATTTTGTGAATATTAAGGGGCCTGGAGGTTTTCTCTAAGGAACCCAACCTAGTACTTATGAATGACTTGAAAAGACCCTCCTTTAGAAAGGAGCTGAACTGTTTTGTTTTGTTTTGTTTTGTTTTGAGGTGGAGTTTCACTCTTGTCACGATCTCTGCTCACTGCAACCTCAGCCTCCTGAGTTCAAGGGATTTTCCAGCCTCAGCCTCCCAAGTAGCTGGGATTACAGGCACCCGCCATCACACCCGGCTAATTTTTGTATTTTTTGTAGAGATGGGGTTGCACCTTATTGGCCAGGCTGCTCTTGGAACTCCTGACCTCAGGCGATCAGCCTGCCTCAGCCTCCCAGAGTGCTGGGATTACAGGCATGAGCCACCCTGCCTGGCCAGGAGCTAAACTGTTTTAAAGAGGTAAAAGTTAAGACTCATTGCGGGTATATTTGAGTTTCATTTTCTGACTTTTATGCCTTTATTATCTTAGAAAAAACATAGTAATTTTGGAATACTTAAACTTTATTTTCTAAATATTAAGCCCCATTTTACGGCAGTGTGGCTTGTCCATTGCAGTGCCAAGATTAGAAGTCATAGAACCTAACCCTGATTATTTGTTCAGATACAACCTCTAGTGTAATATCAGCCATTTCACTGCTTCTGTCTACCATCCTGCCTTGGTATATCAGACAATTCTGGTACTTTCTTTTTCCTAATCAATTATTTTAACATTTTCCCCCTAAGCACACCTCCATATGAGATCTTGGTTGCTCTTCCTGACCACTAAAATAACCACTGTTTTCTATTCCTATTCTTTTGGAGTAAGGCAAGATGTTCCTAGAAAAGTAGTTTAGCCTACACTTCTCAGTGCTGGAGGGCCTGGCATCAGCACTTTTATATCTGATTTTGAAAAGGCCCCTTAGTAACCTAACCGAGTTAGTTTCTTAAGCGTTTGGTTCACTTTTTTAAATTTTTTTTTTTTTTTTAAATTTATTTATTATTATTATACTGTAAGTTGTAGGGTACATGTGCATAACGTGCAGGTTTGTTACATATGTATACTTGTGCCCTGTTGGTGTGCTGCACCCATCAACTCGTCATTTACATCAGGTATAACTCCCAATGCAATCCCTCCCCCATCCCCCCTCCCCATGATAGGCCCCGGTGTGTGATGTTCCCCTTCCCGAGTCCAAGTGATCTCATTGTTCAGTTCCCACCTATGAGTGAGAACTAAATTTTTTTAAATTTTAAGAGACAGGGTGTCGCTCTGTTGCCCAGGCTGAAGTGTCGTGGCTTGATCCTAGCTCACTGCAGCCTGAAACTTCTGGGCCCAAGTGATCCTCCTTCCTCAGCTTCCCTAGTGGCTGGAACTACAATCATGTGCCACCATGCCTGGCACTTTTTTTTTTTTTTTAATAGAGATAGGGGTGTTGCTTTGTTGCCCAGGCTGGTCCCAAACTCTTGGGTTCAAGCAATCCTCCAGCCTCGGCCTCCCAAAGTGCTGGGATTATAGACATGAGCCACTGTGTCTGTCCAGCATTAGGTTGTTGTTTTTTTTTTTTTTTTTGGAGACATGGTCTCATTCAGTCGCTCAGACTGGAGTGCAGTGGCATGATCATAACTTGCTAAAGCCTTGACCTCCCTGACCCAAGGAATTCTGCTACCTCAGCCTCCCGAGAAGCTGGGACTAAAAGTGTGCACCACCACACCACCATGCCCACTTAGATTTTTTTATTTTTTATTTTGTAGAGACAGGATCTCGCTCTGTTGCCTAGGCTGGTCTTAAACTCCTGGGCTCAAGTGATCCTCCAGCCTTGGCCTCCCAAAGTGCTGGGATTATAGGCGTGAGCTACTGCACCTGGCTGGCATTAGGTTGTTAAGCATGGACATGGAGGGTGTGGACAGGAGGCAGAGAAGCTCCAGAATTCATGGGAAACCTTATTTATTAAGGATTGGTGATCTCTTAGGTCCAAACTATAAAATGATAAGACCAAAAGAGTAGATTAGAGATGATTTTTTTCTTTAATTTCTGCTTCTGAGATAAGCATTTCATTTTTTTCTCTGGGAAAGGCAGTTTCTGTAGTATGTACCAGTTTCCTCTGAAATACCAAACCCATCCACAACATACATGCACAGTACTTGTCTTTTTTTTCAATGTAGGTAGCACAGGTAGGTATATTGAATTATTCTGAAGCCAGAATTTATTTCTACAGTAAATTCTGGGCAGGTTCTAAAGAAGGTCATCTGTGACTTTAGGACTGAAATGTCTGGGATGTTCATCCATTAGTTACTTGTTCATTGCTTGAACACCTAGCTAATCTTTACCTTTGCATTTGTTTTGATGTGAATCATTATTAGAGATACATATCAGTATGATAATATGATGATATAATTCATTATATACATCATTATTACAACCAGTGTTTTAAAAAATGGGCTATTTAAGGCTGGGCGCGGTGGCTCACGCCTGTAATCCCAGCACTTTGGGAGGCCAAGGCAGTCAGATCACCTGAGGTCAGGAGTTCAAGACTAGCCTAGCCAACATGGCGAAAACCCGTCTCTACTAAAAATACAAAAAATTAGCCAGGCGTGGTGTTGTACGCCTGTAATTGCAGCTGCTCCAGAGGTTGAGGCAGGAGAATCACTTGAACATGGGAGATGGAGGTTGCAGTGAGCCAAGATCATGCCATTGCACTCCAGCCTGGGCAACAGAGTGAGATTCCATCTGAAAAAAAAGAAAGAAAAAAAAATGGGCTACTTAGATTATCTACAATGATCATATGTTTCTATTGCGAGGCTGGAATGTGGTGGCACAGTTATGGCTCACTGCAGCCTTGACCTCCCCGGCTCAAGTGATTCTCCTACTTCAGCCTCCTGAGTAGCTGGGACCACAGGCCCGTGTCATCACGTCCACCTAATTTTTTTTTTTCTCATAAATACAGATAGGACCTCACTATGTTGCCCAGGCTGGTCTGAAATTCCTGAGCTGAAGCTATCCTTCTGCCTCAGCCTCCCAAAATGCTGAGATTATAGGCATGAACCACTATGCCCAGCCCATATATTTCTTTTCTTTTTTTTTTTTGGAAACAGTCTCACTCTGTCGCCCAGGCTGGAGTGCAGTGATGTGATCTCGGCTCGCTGCAACCTCCACCACCCGGGTTCGAGCGATTATCCTGCCTCAGCCTCACAAGCAGCTGGGACTACAGGCGCCTGCCACCATGACCAGCTAGTTTTTTAATTTTTAGTAGAGATGGGGTTTTGCCATGTTGGCCAAGCTGGTCTCGAACTCCTGACCTCAGGTCATCTGACCGCCTTAGCCTCCCAAAGTGCTAGGATTATAGGCGTGAGCCACTGCGCCCAGCCCATATGTTTCTTTTTTTTTTTTTTTTTTTTTTTTGGGGCAGAGTCTGGCTGGCCAGCCAGCCCAGGCTGGAGTGCAGTGGCGGATCTGTGTTCGCGGCGCTCGCCTCCCGGGGTTTTAAGCCATTCTCCTGCCTCAACCTCCCGGTAGCTGGGACTACAGCCTACACCTGCAGCCGGCTAGTTTTGTATTTTTGGTGAGAGCGGGGTTTCACCCGTGTTATGGATGGTCTCGAACTCCTGACCTCGTGATCCGCCCGTCTCGGCCTCCCAAAGTGCTGGGATTACAGGCTTGAGCCACCGCGCCCGGCCCATATGTTTCTTTTATAATGAAAAATGATAACATTTTCTGAAAAGTACTATGTGTTCTTTACACGTTTAAGATTATACTATTAAATGCTGAGATCTCAATTTTTAATATTATTGCAAATCTGGCATTTTTATAAACCAAAAGATTTATAAGTAAAACCTAGGCCTTTTGGGATGTGATGGTGATGACCCTTTGGTAGACCTCAGGAATCCCTCAGCTTCCTTTGTGGCTCTTGGTGTTTTATTTAACGTTTCTGAATCTATTTTGTCTTATTTCCTTAAGTTTTTTGGAGATCTGCTTAATTAAGTAAAATCCCTTGTATTTACAAAATGCTCAATAAATAGTGGTAAATATTCTTGCTCTCTGTGATATAGGAAACTTTTTGTTTTTGTTTTTTTTTTTTTTTTAGATAAGAATAGGAAGAAAAATGGAGTCTGACTTTGTAGCATTGAAATAAAGATTTCAAGATAGCCTAAGAATTCTAACAGTTACCATGCATGAGTAATAGACATAGCAGAGTACTGAGGCAATCTTAGCTCATTTTTTACTGTTAAGACTTTTTGCATCATCCATTGGTTCATTGGTTTATTTCTTCTTTCTAGGTTACACATTACCTTTAGGTGCACTGGTGGTGGTGGTCTGCTTCTGCTGCTGCTTTTCACATAAAATATTAAAAGGTCATCTGATGATCTAAAAATGACTCGCAAATGAGTGCTAAGAATGACAGTTTGTATTATCTTCCCACAGTCTTTATGAAAAAAATTATCATTCCATTGTTTATCTCTGGTTCCCTACCAGGATGATCCTCCCCCTAGAACATTTGTCAATATTAGAAACTTCTTTAGTTGTCATGACTGTGGGAGGTGGTACTGGCATCTAGTGGGTAGAGGTCAGGAATGCTGCTAAACATCCTCTAATGCATAAGACAGCTCCCTACAGCAAAGAATTATCTGATCAAAATGTCAGTAGCACCACAGTTGAGAAACCATGGTTTATCTCTGAAAAATTTTGTAGTTAGGAACAGTTTGAAGTTTTCACTTTAAAGTTAAAGATAGGTCTTTGCTCAACACATTTATTACTTATGAAACTATGTGTCACCAAATACTGATCGCAGCAATTGACTTCTCATACTGAAAAGTTCTAGTCTAAAACCAATTGTTCTATAGCATAACCATCATAGAGGGTAAAATGAGCCATTTCCACACCCTTTGCAGGGGTTTTCAGAGATGGAGGGATTTTATTCAGCTTTTTAAAAAATGATGATGATGATGATGATTATATATATTTTTTGAGATGGAGTCTTGCTGTGTCGCCCAGGCCAGAATGCAGTGGTACAATCTCGGCTCACTGCAACCTCTGCCTCCCGGGTTCAAGCAGTTCTCCTGCCTTAGCCTCCTGAGTAGCTCGGATTACAGGCGCATGCTACCATGCCAGCTAATTTTTGTATTTTTAGTAGAGACGGGGTTTCACCATGTTGGTGTGGCTGGTCTCAAACTCCTGACCTTGTGATCTGCCTGCCTCAGCCTCCGAAAGTGCTGGGATGACAGTCGTGAGCCACCGTGCCCAGCCACAATTTATTTTTATGTATTTATTTTTAATAGAGAGTCTTATTATGTTGCCTAGGCTGGTCTCAAATTCCTCACCTCAAGGGATCCTCCCACCTTGCCCTCCCAAAGTGTTAGAATTACAGGCATAAGCCACTGCACTCAAGATGGATTTTATATGACAGAACACTGTTGAGCCTTGCCATGGCATGATAATGTGGTGTCATTTTTATTTTTTCTTTTCAAGTTATTGTTGTTTTTGGCCAGGTGTGGTTGCTTAAGCCTCTAATTCCAACACTTTGGGAGGCTGAGGCAGGAGGGTCGATTGAGCCCAGGAATTTGAGGTTACAAAGTTTACAAAGCTATGATTTCGCCACTGCATTCCAGCCTGGGTGACAAAGTAAGCCCTATCTCTATTTTAAAAAAGACATAATAATTGTACATAATAATTGTACATATTGTGATGTTTCAGTACATGTATACCTCCAAATGTTTCTGAGTGTTGCTATGAAGTGTCTCTGTTTCCCTGATAATCACCACACAGTGTTATTTTATATTCTTTTTCATGTTAATGTCAACTGAGGATATTTTTTAGATCATAAGCAGAAATATAGTTTGTTCATTCAACAATCATTTATTATCTGTTGGTATGTGCCAGGTCCTTGTATAGCAAGGTTGGAACTCTCTATCCTTGAGGAATTGCCTTCTAGTTCTTTGAAGGCAATTATTAAACTATAGAGTACCTGTCAAGGAGGAGGACTTGCTATATGCAATGAGGACAGGGACTCGGAACTTCTGAATTCTTAGTATATATTGGAGGGTTCAAAATATGTTTGCTGAGACATGGAATCAACCTCAGTGCCCATCAGCAGTGGACTGCATAAAGAAAATGTGGTACATATATACCATGGAATACTACAGAGCCATAAAAAGGATCGTATCTTTCACAGCAAGGATGGAGCTGACGACCATTATTCTAAGCGAACTAATGCAAGAACAGAAAACCAAATGCCAGCTAGGCGCGCGGGCTCACGCCTGTAATCCCAGCACTTTGGGAGGCCAAGGCAGGTGGATCCCTTGAGGTCAGGAGTTCAAGACTAACCTGACTAAGATGGCAAAACCCTTTCTCTACTAAAAATACCAAAAGTAGCTGGGCACGGTGTCAGGTGCCTGTAATCCCAGCTACTTGGGAGGCTGAGGCAGGAGAATTGCTTGAACCTGGGAGGCAGAGGTTGCAGTGAGCTGAGATCGTGCCACTGCACTCTAGCCTGGGCGACAGAGTGAGACTCCATCTCAAAAAGAAAAAAGAAAAAAAAATGCCACACATTATCACTTACAACTGGGATCTACATGTTAAGTACACATGGACACAAAGAAGGGAACAACAGACACCTGGGCCTACTTGAGTGTGGAGAGTGGGAAACGGGTGAGGATCAAAAAACTGCCTATTGGGTACTCTGCTTATTACCTGGGTAACAAAATAATCTGTACACCAAACCTTGTGACACACAATTTACCTATGTAATAAACCTGCATATGTATACCCTGAACCTAAAATAAAAGTTGGAAAGAAAAACAGAAAAACAAAACAAAACAAAACTAAACTATGTTTGCTGAAGAATGAGTGAAACTTTTTTGAAATTGTTTGTTCCTCACATAGCCTACGAAGCAGGTATTGTTTTGCTTAGGATGATTGTCTTTAAGATATAGGGATGATATTCTGAGGCTTTCAGTAGAAGAATTGAGACTCACTCTTCTGGTTAACTGCTGTCTCCAGTGCACTTCATCTGCCTTTAACCATGTATGTTTATGTATGATACACACACCCCAGAAATAGCTCACCCTGGACATTTGTGGGTTCAAAATTCCTGGTTTCAGCCATTCACAAGTTTCCCTGTAGAGGTGTGGCTACATTGTTCCCAGTTATTTATTGTTCTGAGGTGACACTGTTTAATGTACATTTACGTATGACAGAAATTATATGATTTAATGAGGTTAATGAAGTTGGGGAGTTCATATAAACCTCTGGCTGTACCTCTCAGAATAGAAGGTCTGCTCTTTGCCTTTATGAAAATCCATCTTGGCCAGGCACAGTGGCTCACACCTATAATCCCAGTAGTGTGGGAGGCCAAGGTGGGAGGATCATTTGAGGCCAGGAGTTCGAGACTAACCTAGGCAACATAGCAAGACTCCATGTCTACACAAGTAATAATAAATTAGCTGGGTGCAGTGGCTCACACCTGTAATTCCAGCACTTTGGGCTGCTGAGGCGGGAGGATTACCTGAGGTTGGGAGTTCGAGACCATCCTGACCAACATGGAGAAACCCCATCTTTACTAAAAATACAAAATTAGCCCGGCATGGTGGCACATGCCTGTAATACTGGCTACTCAGGAGACTGAGGCAGGAGAATCTCTTGAACCCAGGAGGCAGAGGTTGTGGTGAGCTAAGATGATGTCATTGCACTCCAGCCTGGACAACAAGAGCGAAACTCTGTCTCAAAAAAAAGTAATAAAAAACAAAGTAGCCGGGCATGGTGGCACATGCTGTTGTTCCAGCTACTTGGGAGGCTGATGTGGGAAGATCACTTGAGCCCAGGAGTTTAAGGTTGCAACGAACTATGGTCATGCCACTGCACTCCAGCTGGAGCCATAGTCTTACGTATGTACAGTTTAATCTCTCAAGTACCACAGTGAGTATAATGGGAAAGTATATTTCATATCAATATCTGGGACAAGACAACAGCTTTTGAAATTGTTTTTCCATGATACTTTCATTTTGCCCATATTTTTTTCCCTTTCTTTTTTTAAGCTAGATTTTTTTTCAACTTCTGTCAAGAGTAAGAAAGTTGAGGACGAAAATTTTCCAAACAATGGAATTTTTTTTAAGTAATTTTTTTTTTTTTTGAGTTGGAGTTTTGTTCTTGTTGCCCAGGCTGGAGTGCAGTGGTGTGATCTCAGCTTACTACAACCTCTGCCTCCTGGGTTTAAGCCATTCTCCTGCCTCAGCCTCCCATGTAGATGGGATTACAGGCATGCGCCACCATACCTGGCTAATTTTGTATTTTTAATATAGATGGGGTTTCACCTTTTTGGTCAGACTGGTCTCGAACTCCTGACCTCAAGTGATCCACTTGCCTCGGCCTCCAAAGTGCTGAGATTACAGGCGTGGGCCACTGTGCCTGGCTTTTTAAAGTACTTTTTTTTTTTTTTTTCCGAGATGGAGTCTCACTCCATCACCCAGGCTAGAGTGCAGTGGTATAATCTCGGCTCACTGCAGCCTCAGACTCCTGAGTTCAAGTGATTCTCCTGTCTCAGCCTCCTTAGTAGCTGGGATTACAGGCATGAGCCACCATGCCTGGCTAATTTTTGTATTTTTAGTAGAGACGGGGTTTCACCATGTTGGTCAGGCTGATCTTGAACTCTTGACCTTGTGATCCGCCTGCCTTGGCCTCCCAAAGTGCTGGGATTACAGGTGTGAGCCACCGCGCCTGACCTTAAAGTAATTAAAAAAAAAACAAAAAATAGAGATGGGGGTCTCACTGTGTTGCCTGGGCTGGTCTCGTGCTCCTGGGCTCAAGCAATCCTCTTCCCTTGGCCTCCCAGAGTGCTAGGATTACAAGTGTGAGCCATCACACCCTGTGAGAAATTTTTTAAAAAGAAAAAAATATTCGTTGTTTTTTTTTTTTTTTCTTCAGCCACCCCAAATATCTTTTTTTTTTTTTTTCTTTCTTTTTTTCTTTTTTCCAGCCTGGTCGACAAGATCTCACTCTTGTCGCCCAGGCTGGAGGGCAGTGGTGTGGCCTTGGCTCACTGCAACCTCCGCCTCCTAGGTTCAAGCAATTCTCGTGCCTCAGCCTCCTGAGTAGCTGGGATTACAGGTGCGTGCCACCATGTCCAGCTAATTTTTGTATTTCTTTTTTTTTTTTTTTTTTTTTTTTGAGATAGAAGCTCACTCTGTTGCCAGGCTGGAGTACAGTGGCGTGATCTTGGCTCACTGCAGTCTCCGCCTCCTGGGTTCAAGCAGTTCTGCCTCAGGCTCCCAAGTAGCTGGCACTACAGATGCAAACCACCACACCCAGCTAATTTTTGTATTTTTAGTAGAGACAGCGTTTTACCATGTTGACCAGGATGGTCTTGATTTCTTGACCTACTGATCTGCCTGTGTCGGCCTGCCAAAGTTCTGGGATTACAGGTGTGAGCCACTGCGCCTGGCCAATTTTTGTATTTTTGGTACAGGTGAGGTTTTGGCATGTTGGCCAGGCTGATCTTGAACTCCTGACCTCTGGTGATCCACTCACCTTGGCCTCCCAAAGTGCTGGGATTATAGGTGTGAGCCACCGTGCCCAGCCCATTTTCTTTCTTAGTCAACATGAAGCTAGGTAAATGCTAGCCTTGGAGGTGATTTTTCAAGAAAATTAGAAGCAATTGTGAAAACTTGTCTTTTGAATGGAGCTGCTGGAACCATTTGAAGCTGCAAACTAGTCAGAACCTCTCATTGTTGTCATGCTGTCTTTACAGTGCTACAAGTATTGGTAAAAGCGCACATCAAAACTTGTGATAATAATAATGGCTAAGCGCTACCTACTAGGATGGTTAGAAGTGAAACAACAAAATGGGAAACAAGTGTTGGCGTTGCTGTTAGGAATGTAAAATGGTACAGCCACTGTGGAAAACACTTTAGCAGTTTTTCTAAAGATTAAACATAGAACTACCAGATTACCCAGAAATTTCACGCCTAAGTATATATTTAAAAGAATTGAAACAGAGCCTCAAGGAGATACTTGTACACCCATGTCATAGCAGCACTATTCTTTTTTTTTTTTTTGAGACAGTCCCATTCTGTCGCCCAGGCTAGAGTGCAATGGCGTGATCTTAGCTCTCTACAACTTCCGCCTCCCAGGTTCAAGGGATTCTCCTGCCTCAGCCTCCGAAGTACCTGGGACTACAGGCATGCGCTGCCACACTCGGCTAATTTTTGTATTTTTAGTAGAGACAGGGTTTCACCATGTTGACCAGGTTGGTCTTGAACTCCTGACCTCAGGTGATTTGCCCACTTTGACCTCCCAAAGTGCTGGGATTACAGGCATTAGCCACCGTGTCTGATCAGCAGCACTGTTCTCAATAGCCAAAGGTGGAACAACCCAAGTGTCCATCAACAGACGAATAAACAAGATGGTGTATATACATATAATGGAATATTACTCTGCCTTAAAAGGAAGGCAGTCTTGATATATGTTATACCATGATGGACCTTGGAAACATTCTGCTTCATGAAATAAGCCAGACACAGGAGGACAACGGTTGTATGATTCCACTTGTATGAGGTACCTACAATAGGTACATTCATAGGGACAGGAAGTAGAATAACAGAGGCTGTGGAAAGTTGGGAAGGGGGAGTTGTATAATGGGTACAGAGTTTTTGCTGGGTATGATAAAACAGTTTTGGGTTGTAGAGAGGTGCTAGTTACACAGCAATGTGAATTTATTTAATGCAACTGAATTGCATATTTAGGAATAGTAAAAATGATAAATATTGTTAGGTATATTTTACCACAATAACGAAAGTGAGGCCAGGTGTGGTGACTCACACCTGAATCCCAGCACTTTGGGAGGCTGAAGCAGGTGGATCACTTGAGTTCAGAAGTTTGAGACCAGCCTGGGCAATATGGCAAAACCCTGTCTCTACAAAAAATTACAAAAACTAGCCAGGTGTGGTGGCACATGCCTGTAATCCCAGCTACTCAGAAGGCTGAGGCAGAGAATTGCTTGAACCCGGGGGGTGGAGGTTGCAGTGAGCTGAGATTGTGCCACTGCACTCCAGCCTGGGTGACAGAGTAAGACCCTGTCTCAAAATAATAATAATAGGCTGAGTGCAGTGGCTTACGCCTGTAACCCCAACACTTTGGGAGGCCGAGGCGGGCGGATCACGAGGTCAGGAGATCGAGACCATCCTGGCTAACATTGTGAAACCCCATCTCTACTAAAAATACAGGTGGCTGGCACCTGTAGTCCCAGCTATTTGGGAGGCTGAGGGAGGAGAATGGCGTGAACCTGGCAGGTGGAGCTTGCAGTGAGCCAAGATCGTGCCACCGCACTCCAGCCTGGGCAACAGAGCGAGACTCCGTCTCAAAAATAATAATAATAATAATAAAATAATTTTTAAAAAAGGCCGGCTCAGTGGCTCACACCTGTAGTCCCAACACTTTGGGAGGCCGAGGCGGGGGGATCACGAGGTCAGGAGTTCGAGACCAGCCTGGCCAAGATGGTGAAACCCTGTCTCTACTAAAAAGACAAAAATTAGTCAAGCATGGTGGTGGGCGCCTGTAATCCCAGTTACTCAGGAGGCTGAGGCAGAGAATTGCTTGAACCTGGGAGGCGGAGGTTGCAGTGAGCCGAGATTGTGCCATTGCACTCCCACCTGGGCAACAGAGCGAGACTCTGTCTCAAAAAAAAAAAAAAAAAAAGTTGATCTAGAGTAGTGGCTCTCTTTTTTTATTTTTATTTTTTTTGAGACGGGGGTCTTGCTTTGTTTGTCATCCAGGCTGGAATGAAGTGGTGCAGTCATAGCTCACTCCGACCTCCATTTCCTGGGCTCAAGGGATCATCCTGCCTCAGACTCCCAAAGTGCTAGGATTGTAGGTGTGGGCTACTGCACCTGGCCAGAGCAGTGGTTCTTAAAGTGTGTTTCCCTGACCACCAACATCAGCATCCCTTGGGAGCTTGTTAAAAATGCAAATTTTCAGCCGGGCATAGTGGCTTATAACTGTAATCCCAGTACTTTGGGAGGCCGAGGTGGGTGGATCACTTGAGGCCAGGAGTTCGAGACCAGCCTGGCCAATATGGCGAAACCCCGTCTCTACAAAAAATACAAAAATTAGCTGGGCATGGTGGCGGACGCCTGTATTCCCAGCTACTCAGGAGACTGAAGCACAAGAATTGCTTGAAGCTGGGAAGTGGAGGTTGCAGTGAACTGAGATCACACCACTGCACTCCAGCCTGGGCGACAGAGCGAGAGACTGTCTCAAAAAAAAAATAATAAAATGAAAAGTAAATAAAAACATAAAAATGCACATTTTCAAGTCCTGCCCTAGACCTACTGAATCAGAAACTCCAGAGGTGGGATCCAGTAATATGTATTTTAACGTCTCTAAATGCATACTCAAAGTCTGACAACGAGTGATCCAGAGAATATCTAGGGTGCTGTTGTTGATCAAGGAAACATCTAGAAGTGAATTTAGACATTCAGGTACAGTTCAGGAAGGGAAGTCTTGAATTTACAAATTGGCTCTGGAACTAGGTATAGAAGCAGTGTGAACTGGATGAAAGCTCCAGGAATCATTTGGTTCTGGACTAGAACTGAACTGTTCCCTGGAAGAGGAACAGCAAGGCAGACTTCTCAAAGACTAGCATTTATCATGATTTTTCTCATCTGAAGAAAGAGCAGAGTCTCTTGAGATACAGAAATGGAACCAGGATATTTGCATGGTTGCAAAGAGGGCATTGAGACACCTGATGTCCACTGCAGATGGCATTCCCTAGAGAGATGCTTGGCTTCCAAGGGAGTATTGAATGAAACAAGACACAGGCTGTTCTGATTCAGCCAGGAAAACCTGCCAATTTTGACAAGACCGTTCCATAGGGAAGCTCATGTTACTCCAGTGTCAGTTGCCCTGAGAGTCTAGACATGGGAGTTACTAGATTTTACTATCTGGGTTCTGCTGGGGAGCTGATGCCTCACTGCAGTGAGGACATCCAGATTATAGGCTGCTATTTAAGACTTCATTTTTTGTAGGTTTGCAAATAGTTTCTTAGGTACAATAAGCTGATCAACTTGTATCATTCTGTGAGCATATATAGGTTTGTTCCTGAGTTTATCTGAGGGCCTTTGTGGATTTCAAAGTATTGATCTAGGCTGGGCATGGTGGCTCACACATGTAATCCCAGCACTTTAGGAGGCTGAGGCAGGAAGATCACTTGAGTCCAGGAGTTCGAGACCAGCCTGGGCAACACGGGAGACCCTGTCTCTACAAAAAAATTTTAAAGGCCAGATGTGGTGGCTCACACCTGTAACTCCAGCACTTTGGAAGGCTGAGGCGGGCGATCACCTGAGGTCGGGAGTTTGAGACCAGCCTGACCAACATGGAGAAACCCTGTCTCTACAAAAAATGCAAAATTACTTGGGAGTGGTGGCACATGCCTGTAATGCCAGCTACTTGGGAGGCTGAGGCAGAAGAATCGCTTGAACCCAGGAGGCGGAGGTTGTGGTGAGCCAAGATTGCACCATTGCACTCCAGCCTGGGCAACAAGAGCGAAATTCCGTCTCAAAAAAATTTTTTTTTTTTTTTATTAACGGGGCATGGTGGCATACTCCTGTAGTCCCAGCTACTTGGGAGGCTGAGGTGGGAGGATCATTTGAGCCTGGAAGGTTGAGGCTGCAGTGACCCATGATTGTGCCACTGCAATACTCCAGCCTGGGCGACAGAGCAAGATTCTGTCTTAAAAAAATTAAAAAATAAAAAAAATAAAAAAATAAAGTACTGGTCTAGCAGGTTTGAAATGGCTGAAATGACTGACATTGCCTAAGTGTATACTCCTGACCAGCTGCATCCCTTTAAGGGAGTAATGGAGCTGTGGGTCAAGGAGACATTCAGGAAGAGTCCTAGATTCTTGAGTATGTGACTCAGACTAGGATTAATTGAGTTACCCGAGGTACAGGGTTGGGTCTCAGCCTCAGGAAGAATGCAGGGGCCATTGGATTTGGTGCAGATTAGCAGCAAGTCTAATCTGCAGGTCAGGGCCAGATTAGCAGCAAGTCTGACATGCCACATCCTAGATTTTTGGACTAGAAGTGAACAAATTACTCTTTCAGATCCATTTGGGGTTTTGGGACTGGGGCAAAATTGAATCTGAGGGACGTGAATATGTTGTAGCGGGGGATATATGAGCATGAAAGTGTTACTGGGGCATAGAGATGGATGCAGTAGTCAGGTGGCTTTGGATGGAGTGGAGGGAATATAGAGCCAGGAAGAAGAGGCAAGTTACTGTGTTTTCAGAGCTACTAACTGTTCTCATCTGTCCTGGATTGATTCTAATTTGCCGGTGACCCTCTTAAAGTTTAGCACTCAGGACTAAAGACAGTATCATGAATGAAGTCCGATAGGACTCCTTGTTTTAGACACTGTGCTTCTGTAATGGGCTCCAAATTCACAATAATTTTTGGCAGTCTTAGCAAGCCATTGACTCACAGATTCAAGTCAACTAAGATCCCTAATTCTTTTCTTATGTGCTGTTAAGTTTCATCTGGTGCTTCTAAAATTGATTTACTTGTACTTATCCTTAAATTTCATTTTGTTAGATTTAATGTGTACTACCATTTGTTGAGTCTTATGTCCCAAGAATTTTACAAATATTACCTTGTCTCCTTTCTTGCAATTTTGTGTAGTATTATCCCCGTTTTATAGATGTTGAAATTAAGGTTCAAAGAAGTTAAGTAACTTGCCTGGATTCTAAACAGTGAGTGATTGAATCTGGAATACAAACCCTTGGCTGTCTGACTCTAAAGCCTGTTGCTTTTGAGTACCATTCTAGCCTATTGCTCCATCCAGTTTTGATCTTTTGGATTTGTGTTCTATTTTTACCATATATTTGTTCTCTTAGCTAAAGGCCCTCCTTCTGTCTGGTCAGCATGACCCAGTGCCCTTATCTAAATCTTTTATGGGACCATATCTAGTTTGGCAGTGACTCTTTTAAAGTTCAGCACTCAGAACTGAAGACAGCCTAGGTGCTTTTTGACTTACTGTGGGGTTATGTCCCAATAAACCCATCATAAGTTGAAAATATCGTAAGTCGAAAATGCATTTACTACATCTAACCTACTGAGCATAGCTTATCCTATGATGTTCAGCTCATATCTGAGCCATAAACATGCTCAGAGCACGTACATTAGCCTAGAATTAAGCAAGATCATTTAACACAAAGCTAATTTTATAATAAAGTGTTGAGTATCTCATGTAATTTATTGAATAATGAAAGTGAAAAACAAAATGGTTGTATGGGTGTTCAAAGTACAGTTTCTACTGAATGCTTATCACTGTTTTTTTTTGTTTGTTTGTTTTGTTTTTTTTTTTTTTTTGAGATGGAGTTTCCTTCTTGTTGCCCAGGCTAGATAGAGTACAATGGCACAATTTTGGTTCACCGCAACCTCCGCCTCCTGGGTTCAAGTGATTCTCCTGCCTTGGACTCCCGAGTAGCTGGGAATACAGGCTTGCGCCACCATGCCCGGTTAATTTTGTACTTTTTTTTTTTTTTTTATTAGAGATGGGGTTTCTCCATGTTGGTCAGGCTGGTCTCAAACTCCCGACCTCAGGTGATCCACCCCCACCTCGGCCTCCCAAAGCGCTGGAATTACAGACGTGAGCCACTGTGCCCAGCAATGCTTATCACTTTTGTACCATTGTAAAATCAAAACAAATTTTTTTTTCTTTTCTTTTTTTTTTTTTTTTTTTTGAGATGGAGTCTCACTCTGTCACCCAGGCTGGAGTGCAGTGGTGAAATCTTGGCTCACTGTAACCTCCACCTCCCAGGCAGATTCCAGCAATTCTTCTGCCTCAGCCTCCCAAGTAGCTGGGACTACAGGAATGCACCACCACGCCCAGCTGTATTTTTAATAGAGGCGAGGTTTCACCATGTTGTTCAGGCTGGTCTCGAACTCCTGACCTCAAGTGATCTGCCCACCTTGGCCTCCCAAAGTTCTGAGATTACAAGCGTGAGCCACCACTCCTGGCTAAAGTCAAAAAATTGTAAGTCAGACCATCATAAATTGGGGACCGTCTATATTACAGATGAGGTCTGGTAAGCCTCCTTGTTTCGGATGCTATGCCTCTGTAATGTGCTCATTGCCATCAATTGAGACAGATGCAGAGTAAATTAATGGAAAGAGCATGCATGGGGTGACCAGCCTGTCCAACATAGTGAAACTTCCTCTTTACTAAAAATAGAAAAAATTAGCTGGGCTTGGTGGCACATGCCTGTAGTCCCAGCTACTCGGGAGGCAGAGGCAGGAAAATCACTTGAACCCACCTGGGACGCAGAGGTTGCGGTGAGCCGAGATTGTGCCACTGCACTCCAGTCTGGGTGACAGAATGAGACTCCGTTTCAAAAAGAAAAAGAGCATGGGTTTTAGAGTCAGACTTGGTTTTGCAGTCTTGGTTGTATCATGGGAAGCAATGTGACTTGGTAAAGTCGTTAACTTCTCTGGGCCTTCATTTCCTCATATTTAAAATGTCTTAACAGTCCTTGGCAGGGTGGTTGGTGCATGCCTGTAGTCCCAGCTACACTGGAGCCTGAGGCAGGAGGATCCCTTGATCCTAGGAATTCGTGGTCAGCCTGGGCAATAGTGAGATTTCGTGTCTGAAAAAAATTTGTTTTAAAAGTCTTAATATCTACAAATGGGCCTGTTGGAAAGGTTGAATAAAACATGGATGTAAAGTACTTCCCTCATGGCCCAGCACACTATAAGCACTCAGTAAGCATTGGTTTGTCTGTCTTTCTCCTTCTAGGCCTTTCCTTTAAAATCTTTTAATTTTTGGCTGGGCACAGTGGCTGCTCATGCCTGTAATCCCAACACTTTGGGTGGCCAAAATAGGAAGATCACTTGAGTCTAGTTCAAGAGCAGCCAACATAGTGAGACCCTGCTCAACAAAAAAGAAAAAAACTTTTTATTTTATTTATTTATTTATTTATTTATTTTCCAAGATGGAGTTTTGCTCTTGTTGCCCAGGCTGGAGTGCAATGGTGCGATCTTGGCTCACTGCAACCTTCTCCTCCCGGGTGCAAGCGATTCTTCTGCCTCTGCCTCCCTAGTAGCTGGGATTACAGGCATGCGCCACTACGCCCAGCTAATTTTGTATTTTTAGTAGAGATGGAGTTTCACCATGTTGGACAGGCTGGTCTGGAACTCCTGACCTCAAATGATCTGCCCACCTCGGCCTCCCAAAGTGCTGGGATTACAGGGGTGAGCCACCATACCCGGCCAATCTTTTTATTTTTTATGTCCTTTAAAATTGACCCCACTGGCCGGGCATGGTGGCTTACGCCTGTAATCCCAGCACTTTAGGAGGCAAAGGCAGGCAGATCACCTGAGGTCAGGAGTTCGAGACTAGCCTGGCCAACATGGTGAAACCCCATCTCTACTAAAAGTACAAAAATCAGCCGGATGTGGTGGCAGGCGCCTGTTATCCCAACTACTCAGGAGGCTGAGGCAGGAGAATCGCTTGAACCCGGGAGGTGGAGGTGGCAGTGAGCCAAGATCACGCCATTGTACTCCAGCCTGGGCAAAGAAGCAAGACTCTGTCTCAAAACAAAAAAAAAAAAAACAAAGATCTACAACAGGGGTTTATCAGGCTTCCTTGGAGTTCTCAGGATTGTCAGATTGTTAGGGTCTCTGCTGTTTTGAAATTCACTTGTCTTTTTCTACAGGGCTTGTTTTTTCCCACTTCAAACTGAACATTGTACTTGACAGAGAAATGGAAAAAGGAATTGATCAAGACAGTTTTTTTTTTGGGTGGGGGATGGGGATAGACAGGGTCTTACTCTGTCACCCAAGTGAGAGTACAATGATGCAATCACGGCTCACTGCAGCCTTAACTTCCCTTAAGCAATCCTCCCACCTCAGCCTCCCGAGTAGCTGGGCATGTATTACCACACCCGTCTAATTTTTTAATTTTAATAGAGACGAGGGCTTGCCATGTTGCCTAGGCTGGTTTTGAACCCCTGGTCTCAAGCAATCCTGCCCCAGCCTTCCAAGATCTAGACAGTTCTCACGAAACTCTTCTTGTTATCCTTAGCTTTATTAACAAGCCTTGCCTCATTATGGGCTGTTACTCTTCTTTTAGGTTAGAGCCACCACTCTTTTTTTTTTTTTTTTTTTTTTTACTATGCCCTCTATTTTTTGTACATGTTTGTGAGTGGCCTTTTAACATCTATACTTGAGAATGCTTTTTGATTGCGCTAGTCTCTTCAGATTGTTCCCTTTTTAAATTTGAAATTAGGCTGGGCGCAGTGGCTCACGCTTGTAATCCCAGCACTTTGGGAGGCTGAGGCGGGCGGATCACGAGGTCAGGAGATGGAGACCATCCTGGCTAACACGGTGACACCCTGTTTCTACTGAAAATACAAAAAATATTAGCTGGGCATGGTGGCGGGTACCTGTAGTCCCAGCTACTTGGGAGGCTGAGGCAGGAGAATGGCGTGAACCCGGGAGGCGGAGCTTGCAGTGAGCGGAGATCGCAACACTGTACTCCAGCCTGGGAGACAGAGCAAGACTCCGTCTCAAAAAAGAAAAAAAAAAAAAAATTGAAATTAGCAGCCAGGTGCGGTGGCTCACACCAGTAATCCCAGCATTTTGGGAGGCCAAGGTAGACAGATCGCTTGAGCCTAGGAGTTAGAGACCAGCCTGGGGAACATGGTGAAACCTTGTCTCTACAAAAAATACAGAAATTTGCCAGGTGTGGTGGTCCACCTCTGTAGTCCCAGCTACTCAGGAGGCTGAGGCAGGAGGATCACTTGCATGTGGGAGGTCAAGACTTCTGTGAGCCATGTCCTCACCACTGTAATCCAGCCTGAGTTACAGAGTGAGACCTTGTCTCAAAGAAAAAAAAATGAAATTGGAATAATTTATAAATTGCATAATTCATATTATCTCACTTTTAAGGATTTCCTTAAAAAACACCAGCATCAGGCCAGGCGCGGTGGCTCAAGCCTGTAATCCCAGCACTTTGGGAGGCCGAGACGGGCGGATCACGAGGTCAGGAGATTGAGACCATCCTGGCTGACACGGTGAAACCCCGTCTCTACTAAAAAATACAAAAAAACTAGCCGGGCGAGGTGGCGGGCGCCTGTAGTCCCAGCTACTCGGGAGGCTGAGGCAGGAGAATGGCATGAACCCGGGAGGCGGAGCTTGCAGTGAGCCAAGATCACGCCACTGCACTCCAGCCTGGGCGGCAGAGCAAGACTCTGTCTCAAAAAAAAAAAAAAAAAATAGCATCTGAGTGGGTGCAGTGGCTCACACCTGTTAATCCCAGCACTTTGGGAGGCTGAGGCAGGAGAATAGCTTGAACCTGGGAGGTGGAGGTTGCAGTGAACCGAGATCATGCCACTGCACTCCAACCTGGGTGACAAGAGTGGGATTCTATCTCAAAAAAAAAAAAAAAGTTTATATTATGATATTTTAGTTTAGTCAAATCTGCATTTTGAAAGCACTGTAATATAGTGGTTACAATGTGGGCTCTCTAAAGTCAGAAAACCTGTGTTTTGATTCAGGCTCTACTACTTTTCTTGTTCTGGGACTTTGGACAAGTTACCTAACAGTTGGAAATCTGTTTTCTCATCTGTAAAATAGGGATAATAATAGTGTCAATCTTTAAGGGCTATTGAGAGAATTAGATAATCCATCTAAATCTTAATCTCTGACTTGTGATTAGAACTCTATACCCAGTAGGGGCCAGGCGTGGTGGCTCACGCCTGTAATCCCAGCACTTTGGGAGGCCAAGGCAGGCAGATCAGGAGTTCGACAATAGCCTGGCTAACATGGTGAAACCCCGTCTCTACTACAAATACAAAAATTAGCTGGGTGTGGTGGTGCATGCCTGTAATCCTAGCTACTCAGGAGGCTGAGGCAGGAGAATTGCTTGAACCCAGGAGGTCGAGGTTGCAGTGAGCCGAGATCGAGTCACTGCACTCCAAACTGGGTGACAGAGTGAGGCTTTGTCTCAAAAAAAAAAAAAAGAAAAAAACAACCCTATATCCAGTAAATATTAGCTATTGTTAAGGTCTGGTGTTACTTTATGCATTGTAGTAAGTTTTACACAATGCCTTCAAGGATAGTCAGTTATTTGATCATATGAGACGGCATAGGCAGGTTTCCTTTTTTGGATGAGAAAATGTATGGCACAGAGGGTTGTTTTGTTTTGTTTTGTTTTGAGATGGAGTCTCACTCTGTCACCCAGGCTGGAGTGCAGTGGCGCGATCTTGGCTCACTGCAACCTCTGCCTCCCGGGTTCAAGCGATTCTCCTGCCTCAGCCTCCCTAGTAGCTAGGATTACAAGTGCACGCCACCACATCCGGTAATTTTTTTGTGTTTTTAGTAGAGACGGGGTTTCACCATTTGGCCAGCTGGTTTCTAACTCCTGACCTCAGGTGATCCACCCACCCAGGCCTCCCAAAGTGCTGGGATTACAGGCGTGAGCTACTGTGCCTAGTCTGGCACAGGTGGTTTTTGACTTGCCTGAGTCAGAGTTCTGCTGTGGCAGGACTGGGTCTTTAATGTAGAATGACTGGTGCTCTGGCTAGAACTTGCATTCTTAACTGCCTCCTGACAACACTTAGTTGTTGGCTATCACACTTTTAAGGATTACGTGGTTACTTTCTTCTTGAAACCCTGTCAATTTTTCACCTAGTATTTCTCCTTAGTCTGGATAATGTCCAGTGTAGTAGTTCTCTTATCATTTTAGGATGAAACTATCCACAATAATTTCTCAGGCTTTCTGTACCCACCCACCCTTTTTAAGTTAAATGTGATATCCAGCAAATGTCAAGGTTCATGAAGTTCCCTATTTCTCTCTCTTTTTTTTTTTGAGACAGAGTCTCGCTCTGTGGCCCAGGCTGGAGTGCAGTGGCACGATCTCGGCTCACCGCAACTTCCTTCTCCCAGTTTCAAGCAATTCTCCTGCCTCAGCCTCCTGAGTAGCTGGGAGTACAGGCATGTGCCACCACGCCTGGCTAATTTTTTGTGTTTTTAGTAGAGACGGGGTTTCACTGTGTTAGCCAGGCTGGTCTTGATCTCCTGACCTCGTGATCCACCCGCCTCGGCCTCCCAAAATGCTGGGATTACAGGTGTGAGCCACTGCGCCTTGCCAAAGTTCCCTATTTTTATACACCATTATCACCCTGACAATTTTGGGATCTGAGTCAAGAAAACAATTCATATTTTCTGTTATTGAGCAGTTTGAAGGGGTCTCCCAATAGCTGTGTCATGTCCATTACTCTCTTATTTCATTCAGAAATTTTCTAGTGTGGTTTGTGGATTTCTCCAGGGAATATCATTTTGGGATGTGCTGTCATTCCCCTTCCCCTCTTAAGATTTGAATACTTACTTTGGACTTAAAAGACAAAAATAAATAAATAAATAAAAATAATAAAGATTTGAATTACATTTGCCCATTCATTGGTGTATTGTGTTCACAGTTCTGCCAAACTCAAATTTTTATGGGTAGAGACCTTGTCTTACTTTACAAAGTCAATAAATTTAGTTTATCTGTTTATTTTTTCAGACAGAATCTTGCTCTGTCACCCAGGCTGGAGTGCAGTGGTGTGATCTTGGCTCACTACATCCTCCCATCCTTGGCTCATGCTATTCTTGTTCCTCAGCCGCCCAAGTAGCTAGGACTACAGGCGTGCACCACCACACCCAGCTAATTTTTGTATTTTTAGTAGAGATGGGGTTTCGCAGTGTTGGCCAGGCTGTTGTCATGATGTCGAATGCCTGACCTCAAGTGATTCCACCTGCCTTGGCCTCCCAAAGTGCTGGGATTACAGGTGTGAGCCACTGCTCCTGGCCATAAATTTACTTTATTTTATTTTGTATATCCTATTATAGATGTCTGATGTTAAGATATTGTCAGGGAATTAAGATCTAATTTCCAGATAGTTTCTTCTGTAATTTAATAGTCACCTCTTCCATTGCTTTTCTTCTCATGTTATTTTCCTGATGTTCTTTCCCAGTTTTATTTAGGAACTTTTGGCCCTCCTCTTATTTTATTTTGTTTTGTTTAATTTTTTTTTTTTTTTTTTTTTGCATTTGTTCCCTCTCAGGCTGGAGTGTAGTGGTCGATCTGCTCTCACTGCAAGCCCGGCCTCTCCAGGTTTACCTCCTGCCTCACAGCCTCCCCCGAGTAGCTGGGACTACAGGCACCCGCCACCTCACCCGGCTAGTTTTTTGTATTTTTTTTTTTTTTAGTAGAGATGGGGTTTCACCGTGTTAGCCAGGATGGTCTCGATCTCCTGACCTCGTGATCCGCCCTTCTCGGCCTCCCAAAGTGCTGGGATTACAGGCTTGAGCCACCGTGCCCGGCCGTTTTATTTAATTTTAATTTTATTTTATTTTAAATCTTTTGTAGAGATGGGGGTCTCACTTTGTTGCCCAGGTTGGTCTTGAACTCCTGGGGTCAAGCATTCTACACACCTCAGCCTCCCAAAGTGTTGGGATTACAAGTGTGAACCACCATATTCGGCCCTCTCATGTATTTTAAATTTTAAGTTTTCATAATCAGATTGGCAAGTATTCAAATATGTTCTTCCTACTCTCTGAACAGCACTCTTTTAGCAGGCCAAGAGCCCATCACCATTGACACATTTATTTATCAGAATGACGTCACTGTGCTTGGTGTTGAGTATGCAGTTGTGGCATAGAACCCTTGGCCCCTGCATCTTCCCAAGCTTACAGTTCAGTGGGAGCAGATAGACAATAACATAAGCTTTATAATACTGTTTGGTCAGTGCTGGTTGGAAAGCAGTAGAAATCTATAGGATGAAGTGGGATTTAGTCTGACCTGAAGAATAAATAGGAATAAGCCAGGTTTGGGAGTAGAGGAAGGGGAAGAAAGTTTTAGCATGATCTGGAAAGCCAACTTCAATTTACTCACAGCCATTTACATTCCTCCTTTCTTTCCTAAAGTGTCAGCTATCAGTAGGAGGAAGAGAAAAAAAAAATGTTACCAAAGGCCCCCCCACCCTCTATGTTTACCAAGCTCTTTAAAGTTTTTTTCCCCCAGAAAGACTTTATAGGTTTCTTCTGGTTGTGTGGTTCACCCCCTCATTAGCTGGAATGAGTGGCGGTTGGCAAGCTGTCTTCAGGTTCTTGTGGAGAGTGTGACCAGCTACCCCTGTTACCTCCCTTTGGGAACCTAGATAACTGCTCTTGTTGGTGGATGAGGAGCTTCTTATTTTTGTGTGTGTGTGTGTTTGTTTGTTGTTGTTTTGCTTTTTGAGACAGGTTCTGCTCTGTTACCCAGGCTGGAATGCAGTGGCATCATCATGTCTCACTCTACGTAGCCTTGAACTCCCAGGCTCAAGTGATCCTCCCCCTTCAGCATCCTGCTAGGACCACAGCTGTACGCTGCCACTTCTGGCTAATTTATTTTCATGTTTTGTGGAGATTGGATATCCCTATGTTGTCCAGGCTGGTTTCAAACTCCTGGGCTCAAAGGATCTTTCTGCCTTGGCCTCCTAAGGTGTTGGGATTATGGGTGTGAGCCCCCACGCCTGGCCAGGAGCTTCTTGTTTACTTGGCAGATTTCGTTTTTTTCTGTGCTCTTCTGTTATATTCTTCTGCCTTTCAACCTCCTAACATGAATTTTCTCCTATGACAATTTAGAATTGTTTACTTCCTTGTTTCCTTGTTTAATTATTTCCTCTGTTGTCTCTGGGAATTCTTCATCCTCTGATAACTTTGGCCTGGGAAGTGTTTTTTAAACCTGAGAGGAGAGATGCCAGCTTGTTTTTAGTAAATATGCTATTGGCAAATGTCTCCAACAGGAGAGTCAGTGTGGCACACTCCTGCAGTGCATTGAAGCATCCCCATCTAGGGCTAGCAGTTCATAAAACAGCTGTCATCCTTTACCCCTATGTAGAGCTCCCTAACTCAATTTTTGGCCCTGAAATGAAGATTAGCAACAAACTTATTATTGTTTGGTGGCATAGTTTCAAAAATATTTTTTTTTAACTTTTTTTTTTTTTTTTTTGAGACGGAGCCTCGCTCTGTCGCCCAGGCTAGAGTGCAGTGGCCAGATCTCAGCTCACTGTAAGCTCCGCCTCCCGGGTTCCCGCCATTCTCCTGCCTCAGCCTCCCGAGTAGCTGGGACTACAGGCGCCGCCACTTCGCCCGGCTAGTTTTTTTTTCTATTTTTTAATAGAGACGGGGTCTCACCGTGTTAGCCAGGATGGTCTCGATCTCCTGACCTCGTGATCCGCCCGTCTCGGCCTCCCAAAGTGCTGGGATTACAGGCTTGAGCCACCGCGCCCGGCCTTCAAAAATTCTATGTTCAGAAATTCCTGTTATGTATATTTTACTTAAAGCCTATATAAAACTAATATGTTTTATTTTTATTTTTTGAGTGGATAATATAGTCATATGATTTGAACTTAAAAAGATACAGAAAGGAATATGGAAAATATTAATCTTCTCACCATGTCTCCCAGCTACGTAGTTCTCCTCTGAGACAGTTGATGATGCTATATGAGTTTCTTCAAGAGTAATTTTGTGCGTAGATCAACAAATGACATATATATTACCTAATAAGATGAATGATATGTCTTGTATTTCTCATGCCAATTTAGTGGAGTGGAAAGACTATAAGGATTTGAAAAGACTTGGATTCAGTGCTCAAAACCTCAGCTCTACCATTTATTGGTTGAGTAACCATGGACAGTTTGCTTTGGCTCTGTGAGACTTTGATTTCTTTATGCAGTTAATAATACCTAGCTTGTCAGTGTTGAGTGTGATATAGTATGACTCCTTTGGTATATCTTAAATGCTTCACACATGGTTGCTACCATTGTGATTTCTTGCAGGACCTTGCTCTTTGGTCTATGTGAACTGGGAGGGGCAAAATCTTGCTCTAAAAAAATGAAGGCATTGAATTGCTTTCTTTACTGTAATATGTGACTAATGCTGTCTTATGTATGCAAAGGAACCATGAGCCAAGGGAGACAGAAATAGCATTTGAAAAGGAATAGAACATTTTCTGCTTATCGGGTATTGGAGACAAACTATTCCTGATCTGGGCTGTGACGTTTGGCTGATGGAGTGCTAATAAACCTTAGCCCTTCACTTCTGCTGGTAGGAAGTCATTAACACTGAGGAGCTTTTCATGTTTAACAGCTCAAGTTAACTGTGGCCCCTCAGTGTTGCCTGAAGCTTTGGACTCAGATGGGAAGCTTTACGTGGTCAACCCTGGTTTCCTGTTGTTCTGTTCCCAGTGTGATATTAATCCTTTAATAGCAGTTAGCTTTTTTTCTTCTTGGGTTCTTGCATAATGCTTGATGTGGTAGATGGAAAAGTCCCATGGTTTCAGAACCATCCCGTTTGGTTTCATCAGGCAGATGGGTGTTAGGCCTTTCTTCATAGTTATTTGGCCTTACTCTTTCTGATGAGATGTGTAGGGCTTTGAGTTTGAAGTTCACATAGTCCCTTAATGGGTGAACAAGAAAGACTTCCTATCTTGCAACACGTGGATATCAGAATAAAGAGACCTGATAGTATGGGTTATCTTTTAAAGTAAGAAAATGTTTGTAAACTCACTGTGAAAGATTCTGTGCCAGATGTAGTTTTAAGCAGTTTGTTCTGAGTTCCCAATATGTACATTTATCTAGATTGCTGGGAGTAGTCCTATTAATGATTTATATTTTATTTTATTTTGTTTCATTTTTGAGATGGCATCTTGCTCTGTCACCAGGCTGGACTGCAGTGGCACCATCTCGACTCACTGCAACCTCCGCCTCCTAGGTTCAAGCGATTCTCAATCTTGGGAGGCTGAGGCAGGAGAACTGCTTGAACCTGGGAGGTGGAGGTTGCAGTGAGCCAAGATTGCACCACTGCACTCCAACCTGGGTGTGACAGAGCAAGACTCCGTCTCAGAAACAAAAAATAATAATAATAAAGGCCAGGCATGGTGGCTCACGCCTGTAATCCCAGCACTTTGGGAGGCCGAGGTGGGCGGATCACAAGGTCAGGAGATCAAGACCATCCTGGCTAACACGGTGAAACCCCATCTCTACTAAAAATACAAAAAATTAGCTGGGTGTGGTGGCGTGTGCCTGTAGTTCCAGCTATTCAGGAGGCTGAGGCAGGAGAATGGCGTGAACCTAGAAAGTGGAGCTTGCAGTGAGCCGAGATCACACCACCGCACTCCAGCCTGGGCAACAGAGCGAGATTCTCTCTCAAAAAACAAAAATAATAAAAATAATAATAATAAAATGAGGCTGGGCGCGGTGGCACACGCCTATAATCCCAGCACTTTGGGAGGCTGAGGCAGGCAGATCACAAGGTCAGGAGATCGAGACCATCCTGGCTAACACAGTGAAACCCCATCTCTATAAAAATACAAAAAACTAGCCGGACGTGGTGGCAGGCGCCTGTAGTCCCAGCTACTTGGTACTCGGAAGGCTGAGGCAGAACAATGGCGTGAACCTGGGAGGTGGAGCTTGCAGTGAGCCAAGATTGCACCACTGCACTCCAGCCTGGGCAACAGAGCGAGACTCTGTCTCAAAAAAATAAAATAAAACAAAACAAACAAATAAATAAATAAAATGAGGCCAGGTGTGGTGGATCATGCCTGTAATCCCAGCACTTCAGGAGGCTGATGGGGGAAGATCACTGGAGACCAGGAGTGCTGGTGAGACCCTATCTCTACAAAAATTTAAAAAGTAGCCAGACGTGGTGGCACACACCTGGAGTTCCAGCTACTAGGGAGGCTGAGGCAGGAGAATCCTTTGAGCCCAGGACTTCAAGGTTACACTGAGCTATAATCATGCCACTGCACTCAAGCCTGGGCAAGAGCAAGATCCTGTCTCTTTATTTTATTTTATTTTATTTTATTTTTTGAGACAGGGTTTCATTGTTACCCAGGCTGAAGTGCAATGATCATGGCTCACTGCAGCCTGGACCTCCTAGGCTCAAGTGATCCTCCTACCTCAGCCTCCCGAGTACCTGGGACTACAGGTGTGCATCACCATGCCTGGCTAATTTTTATTTATTTTTTTTAGAGATGAGGTTTCCCTGTGTTGCCCAGGCTGGTCTCCAACTCCTGAGCTCAAGCGATCCTTCTACCTCAGCTTCCCAAAGTGCTAGGACTACCGGCATGAGTCATCCCATCCCACCTGGATCATCCTTTTTTTGTTTTAAATAGAGACAGGATCTCACTATGTTACCCATGTTGGTCTCAAGGAATCCTCCCACCTCAGCCTCCCAAAGTGCTGGGATTACGTGAATCACCTCACCCAGCAGCCGTCTGGATCATTCTCAGCAGCTGAAAAGTACAAACAGGAAGGCAGCAGGCCATTCACTTCCAATGAGACACCACTTCCACATTTTTTTTCCTTCACTTCCTTCCCCTTCCTTCCTTCCTTCCTTCCCCTTCCCTTTATTCCTTCCTCCCCTTCTTCTTCCTTTCTTCCTTCTTCCTTTTCTTCTTTTTCTTCCTTCCTCCCTCCCTCCCTCCCTCCCTCCCTTCCCTTCCTTCCTTCCTCCCTCCCTCCCTCCCTCCCTCCTCCCTCCCTCCTTCCTTCCTCTCTCTCTCTCTCCCTTTTTTGACAGAGTTGTTAACTGTGTCCACCCCAGATAGTCGATCTCCAGCTCGCGGCTCACCTCCTGGGTTCAGTGTTCTCCTGCTTCAGCCTCCCTGAGTGTGGGATTACAGGCATGTGCCACTTACGTCCAGCTAATTTTGTATTTTTAGTAGAGACAGAGTTTTGCCATGTTGGCCAGGCTGGTCTCGAACTCTTGGGATCCACCTGCCTTGGCTCCCCAAAGTGCTGGGATTACAGGCGTAAACCAACGTGCCCGTCACACCTTATTTTTTTAAAAACTATTTACAGTGCACTCAAACTTAGTTGACTCTACTCCCCTTTCTTTTATTGTGCCTATTTATTTGCTGTATCTCTATGGACTAAACTTTTCTAAAAGTCAGTTTCACTTTTGTTTTTTATTTCTGATGCTTTCCTTCAAAAAGGTAGAGAAACTGTGGGGTATTGTATGTCTTTAAATTTTTTAATGATACCTTTACAGGTCTTAGCCATAAGAAATTCTATATTCCACACTTGCTAATAAATAAAACGTGACATATAATTTAGAAGTTCACACATTCAGGCCAGGAGTGGTGGCTCACGCCTATAATTGCAGCACTTTGGGAGGCCAGGGGAGTTGCTTGAGGCGGATTACTTGAGGCCAGGAGTTCGAGACCAGCCCGGCCAACATGGTGAAACCCCGTCTCCACTAAAAATACGAAAGTAAGCCTAGTGTGGTGGTGCGCACCTGTAATCCCAGCTACTCGGGAGTCTGGGGCAGAAGAATCACTTGAACCTGGGAGGCCAAGGTTGCAGTGAGCTGAGATCGCATCACTGCACTCCAGCCTGGGTGACAGAGGGAGATTCCGTCTCAAAAAACAAAAAAAAGTTCACATATTCAAATGGGTGAACATTTCTGTCTTCATGGTCCTCCAATTAAATATTCTGTACTAGGCCGGGTGCGGTGGCTCACGCCTGTAATTGCAGCACTTTGGGAGGCCAAGGCGGGCAAATCACGAGGTCAGGAGTTCCAGACCAGTCTGGTCAAAGTAGTGAAACCTCGTCTCTACTAAAAACACATACAAAAAGTAGCCAGATATGCTTGTAATCCCAGCTACTCGGGAGGCTGAGGCAGGAGAATCACTTGAACTTGGGAGGCGGAGGTTGCAGTGAGCAAGATTGCGCCATTGCACTCCAGCCTGGGCGGCAGTGCCAGACTCCATCTCAAAAAAAAAAAAAAAAATATTCTAAATACCAGCTTCCTTCAGAGAGAAGATAGTAAATGGTAATTTGTTTACTAAAGATAAATCACTGGCCAGGCGCGGTGGCTCACGCCTATAATCCAAGGCAGGCGGATTATGATATCAAGAGATCAAGACCATCCTGGCCAAGATGGTGAAACCCCTGAGAGTACAGGCGTGAGCCACCACGCCCGGCCAAAAAAACAAATTTTAAGGGTTGCTTATAGTTTATCTTCCCATGCTGTTTCCCAGTCTGTCCGTCCGTCCTCCCTTCCTTCCTTCCTTCCTTCCTTTCTCTTTTCTTTTCTTTCTTTTTTTATTTTTTAATTTTTTTATAGAGACAGGGTGTTGCTTTGTTGCCTAGGCTGGTCTGGAACTCCTGGACTTAAGTGATCCTCCTGCCTTAGCCTCCCAAAGTGTTGGGGTTACAGGTGTGAAGCATTGCACCCAGCCTCAGTTCATTTTTTCTCCCCAGAGGTGACCATTATTACCAGTTTTTTGTGTATCCTACAAATACTTATATGCATATATAAATTCCTATAATACTTTTTGCTTACTAATTGTCATATTATTTGTTTCATATACTATATACTTAGATATACACCGTATGGTTTCTGAATTTTATTCTCTTTCTTAACATTCCTTTTGTTTTTTTTGTTTTTTTTTTTTGAGACAGAGTCTGGCTGTGTCACCCAGGCTGGGGTGCCATGCAGTGGTGCAGTCTCAGCTCACTGCAGCCTCTGCCTCCCGGGCTTCAGTGATCCTCCCACTTGTGGGACTATAGGCGTGTGCCATCATGCTGGGCAAATTTTTGTATTTTTTGTAGAGACGGGTTTTGTCATGTTGTTTAGGCTGGTCTTGAACTCCTGGCTCAAGCAGTCCAACCACCGTGGCCTCCCAGAGTGCTGGGATTATAGATTGGAGCCAGCGCACCTGGCCTAAAATTCCTGTCTTTATGCATCAGGTTGTTACGCATCTTTTGGCTGTGTTAGGCATGACCTTCAGTGCAATGTTGCATAATGGTGGTAATAGCAGACCTGCTGGCCTTCCCATCTTTAATACAAAAAAATTATGGGGCTTATGTGTGATGGATTTTATGCAGTGCATTTTCAGCATCTGTTGAGAAGGTTATATACTTTTTTTCTTTTCCTGTTAACATAAAAATTGCTTTGATAGATCTCCTGATGTTAAACCAAGTCTTTACATTCCTTGGAGAAGCCTATAATGTGAGAGCTATCTTTACTGTGAAGTTTTTTGGTTTTGTTTTGTTTTGTTTTTGTTTTTGTTTTTGTTTTTTGAGACAAAGTCTCGCTCTTTTTCCCAGGCTGAAGTGCAGTGACACGATCTCAGCTCACTGCAGCCTTTGCCTCTCGGGTTCAAGTGATTCTCCTGCCTCAGCCTCCTGAGTAGCTGGGATTACAGATGCCCACCACCACGCCTGGCTAATTTTTGTATTTTTAGTAGAGACGGGGTTTTGCAGTGTTGGTCAGGCTGGTCTCAAACTTCTGACCTCAGGTGATCCGCCTGCCTTGGCCTCCCAAAGTGCTGGGATTACAGGCGTGAACCACCGCACTTAGCCTTTTTTTTTTTTTTTTTTTTTTTTTTTTTTTGAGACGAGGTCTTGCTCTGTCGCCCAGGCTGAGTGCAGTGGCGCGATCTCAGCTCCTCCTGGGTTCACGCCATTCTTCTGCGTCAACCTCCTGAGTAGCTGGGACTACAAGCACCCACCACTACACACGGCTTATTTTTTGTATTTTTAGTAGAGCTAGGGTTTCACCGTGTTAGCCAGGATAGTCTCAATCTCCTGACCTCGTGATCTGCCCACCTCGGCCTCCCAAAGTGCTGTGATTACAGGCATGATGAGCCACTGTGCCCGGCAAGTTTTTTTTTTTTTTGAGACAGAGTCTCGCTCTGTCACCCAGCTAGAGTGCAGTGGCACCATCTCGTCTCACTGCAACTTCCGCCTCCCGGGTTCAAGTGATCCTCTTGCCTCAGCCTCCCGAGTAGCTGGGACTACAGGTGCGCATCACCACGCCCAGCTAAGTTTTTTGTATTTTTAGTAAAGGCTGAGTTTCACCATGTTGGCCAGGATGGTCTCGATCTCTTAACCTCATGGCCTGCCCGCCTCGGCCTCCCAAAGTGCTGGGATTACAGGCGTGAGCCACCGAGCCTGGCCTATTTTTTTTTAAGGAAGATATTTGACAATTCCTCTTGTTTGTGTTTAAATCTCCATTTCTTTGATTTTCAGCAATCACTAGTTTTTTGTTTTTGTTTTTTTTTTTTTTTGAGACAGAGTCTCACTGTGTCGCCCAGGCTGGAGTGCAATGGCGCGATCTCGGCTCACTGCAACCTCTGCCTCCCGGGTTCAAGCGATTCTCCTGCCTCAGCCTCCTGAGTAGTTAGGATTACAGGCGTCCACCACCACGCCTGGCTAATTTTTGTATTTTTAGTAGAGATGGGGTTTTACCTTGTTGGTCAGGCTGGTCTCGAACTTCTGACCTCAGGTGATCCGCCTGCCTTGGCCTCCCAAAATTCTGGGATTACAGGTGTGAGCCACCGCGCCCAGCCTGCAATCACTAGTATTTCTAAAAGGAAAATTTAAAAGTTCCTTTGTTCTTCATCTTCTGTCTGCCCTCTAAATGTTAATATTCTTGAGACTTCAATAATTAATTAATTCATTTATCGTAGGTATTTATTAAGTAAGTGCTTTGTGGCAGACACAGTACTAGGAACTAGGTGAATAAAATAGATATGATCCCTGTCTTCAGGGAACTTACCTCCCTGTTGCTAGATTTTTTTTCCTTTCAGTCTGACTTCCCCACTGCTTATAGTTATTTTTTGAGGTGGGAGAGGGGAACCAAACTCATCATCTCATTCCTTTGCTTAAAGATGTCTATTGAATCTTTTATGTTTATAGGACCATGTCTGGAATTTGACGTGTAGCATACAAGCGCCTTCCCGGTCTGGTTCAGTCCCCATGTTCACACATCTCCCACTGTTCTCCCTCATACACATTGGACACACTAGCTATGTGATATCCCCAATAAGCCCTGTTCTTTTATGACCCTGATTTGAAACATTTTGTTTTCTCTGACTAGAATACTTTTCTTTGCCTGACAAATTCCTACTCATCCTTCAAGGCACTCCTAAAAAAATTTTTTTATATCCGTAGAGAAAGTTTGAATCCTATAGCATTCTGTTCATAGAGCCTTCCTAGAACTTATTACATTATATGGTGAAGACTTATTTATACATCTGTCTCCATAGTTAAATGATTGTAAACTGCTTGGAATAGGGTCTGTATGTCTCTGTGTGTGTCTTCTCACTTGATCTTAGCCAAAGGCCTAGGAGCGATCTATGTTGTGTCTTCTCAACAACTACTGTACTGATTAGCACAGAATGGGCCCTCAGCAAATACTTGTTGTGAATGTTTGACTAATCCTTTCTTCTCCCCTTCCCTAAGTTTTTCTTTAAAAGTGTATGGTGCTTGTGGTGATATATACTTATAAAATTGTGTATTTATTAGTATGTTTCCATTGAATTCAATTTTTTTTTTTTTTTTTTTTGAGACAGAGCCTCACTCTGTCGCCCAGGCTGGAGTGCAGTGGTGTGATCTTGGCTCACTGCAAGCTCTGCCTCCCGAGTTCACGCCATTCTCTCACCTCAGCCTCCTGAGCAGCTGGGACTACAGGCGCCCGCCACCATGCCCAGCTAATTTTTTATATTTTTTAGTAAAGACAGGGTTTCACCGTGCTAGCCAGAATGGTCTCGATCTCCTGACCTCATGATCCGCCCGCCTTGGCCTCCCAAAGTGCTGGGATTACAGGCGTGAGCCACCACACCCGGCCTGAATTCAATTTTTAAATCATTAAAAACATGAAAACACTTGTGTAGGGTGATGGGATTATGACTGGCCTTTCACTTTTTTGCAAATTTTTGTTATTACATTGTTTTATAATACGATAAAATTAGAAAATATACTTAAAACTTTTCCCAAATGCAGTAAGAGCCTATTTAAGAAAGCATTATCTCTTTTAAAATCACATTTTAAGAAAAGGCAATGTTTTCCTGATAAGTGGAAAATATTTGAGATAAACCAGTAAATATTAAAGGGACTGGATTTGTTTCCTTTTTTGGTACATTAACAAAGTGCTTATGGAAAAGTTGTAGTTTTAGTTTGGAAATTCATCAAACCTCTTGCTGCCTTATAGCAAACCAGTGTCTTTGCTCAGAGTCTGTCTCCCAGCAGATTAATGTGGACTGAAGGTATCAATATATATAAAAAGGCAGTAATTCACAATGAAGGAGAGAGGCATGAGAGGAAGGAGTTCATTAATGCATCCGTCACTGAAATAATGGAGAAATGGCATATTTGTTGAAATACAGAAGTATCTTCAAATTTGGTAAAAGCCAGACATTGCGGCCGGGTGTGGTGGCTCATGCCTGTAATCTCAGCACTTTGGAAGTCTGATGCGGGTGGATCACAAGGTCAGGAGATTGAGACCATCCTGGCTAACATGGTGAAACCCCGTCTCTACTAAAAATACAAAAAAAATTAGCTGGGCATGGTGGCAGGCGCCTGAAGTCCCAGCTACTTGGGAAGCTGAGGCAGGAGAATGGTGTGAACCCGGGAGGCGGAGCTTGTAGTGAACCGAGATTGTGCCACTGCTCTCCAGCTTGGGCGACAGAGCAAAATTCCGTCTCAAAAACAAAAAAAAAAAGAAAGCCAGACATTGCGTCTTACATTGAATCACTTTCCTTATTTCGGTTTTCATTGCAGGATGACTGACTGCATTTTTTCATGATATTTGTTCTGCACAACACCTGTATCAACACCTGCTTCTTTATTGTATTGAGACCTTTCCATAGTTAGTTTGCGCTGTTAAAAGGAGCTTATGCCTAGGATGGCAGTGTTAATCTCTGGAGCTGCCAGAGTAGTCTGAAAGTAGGGACAAAAAGATGGGAACTGAAGTCTAAATACTTCTGGCCTCAGCTTTTTCTTTATAGCCACAGAGCCCTGAATGAGGAAGAATTGGTCCTTTAAAAAAGTGTTTTCAGTTGAATGCTTATTTCTTTTGTTTTTCTTTCTTTCTTGTCACCCAGGCTGGAGTACAATGGCGTGATCTTGGCTTACTGCAACCTCCGCCTCCTGGGTTCAAGCAATTCTCCTGCATCAGCCTCCTGAGTAGCTGGGATTACAGGAGCAAGCCAGCATGCCTGATTAATTTTTGTATTTTTAGTAGAGATGACATTTCACCCTGTTGGCCAGGCTGGTCTCAAACTTCTGACCTCAGGTGATCCACCTACCTTGGTCTCCCAAGGCGCTGGGGATTATAGGTGGGAACCACTGCACCTGGCCTTTTTTTTTTTGAGATAGAGTCTCAGTCACCCAGGCTGGAGTACAGTGGTATGATCTTGGCGCTCTACAGCCTTGGCCTCCTAGGCTCAAGCAATCCTCCCACCTCAGCTCCCCGAGTAGCTGGGACCACAGGCATGTGCCACCATGCATGGCTAATTTTTAAATTTTTTTGTAGAGATGAGTCTCACCATGTTGCCCAGGCTGGTCTCTAACTCCTGGGCTCAAGCAGTCCTCCCACCTTGGCCTTCCAAAGTGCTGGGATTATAGATGTGAGCCACCACTCCTGGCCTGAACACATATTTCTAGTTTAAATGTATGGTTTTTTATAAAATGGATTAGAGAGATTGCATTGATAGAGGCTAAAGGGAAGCAACAGAGGTCATATGATTCTAAGAAACTCTATCTCTGTTGAAAGAAGTTTTAGTGTGAAATGACCAGAGTAAAGAAAAAAGAGAATGAACATTCATCCAATCAGAGACAACCAAGTGCTAGGTATGGCAGTGGGTGCTCTTCCATCCGTTTCTCATTCAAAGTGAGGAAATTGAGGCTCAGAGAGGTTAAATGACTTGCCCAAATAACACACAGTAGTGAATAAGAAGATGGATTGGTACTTTATAATCTCCAAAACCACAATAAACTTTCTCCTTTGTGGTTAGCTGACTGACATTTCAGGAGACAAAAGTTTTTTTAAAATTTTATTTCAGGAGCAGGTTTCTTATCGGTCTAGCTCTTCACTCTCCTAGGTTGTCTTGGGTTATAGGATTGAAGGTACTACCTGTGGAACTGAGAGTGCCAGCACATTATTCTTGACCTCTTGAGTGACTAGTTCCTTACCCAAAGCTCATCTCAAAATTATAGCTGCTCTTGAAAGTTTGATGTAACATGTAGACTATGTTGTTGGTTTTATTCTCTCTGATACCATTATTTGAACACTAGTGAATTGTGTCCAGTGTGTACCCTGCTTAATTGACAGCTTTCTCAGCTGTTTTATAGCAGGTTCTCCAGTATCTTTATCTTCATGGCTATAGTCAAGAAACTTGTTTTTATTTATTTAAACATGATTATGGGAGTAGGTAATTATAGTATGCTTTTTGACTATGCAGGAACAAATCTTACCCTTGAGGCCAGGCAGGCATGGTGGCTCATGCCTGTAATTCTAGCACTTTGGGAGGCTGAGGAAGGCGGATTGCTTGAGCCCAAGAATTTGAGATCGGCCTGGGCTACATGGCGAAACCCCGTCTCTACTAAAAAATGAAAAAATTAGTCAGGCATGATGATGCGTGCGTGTAGTCTCTGCTACTCAGGAGACTGAGGCAGGAGGATCAGTTGAGCCCAGGAGGTTGAGGCTGCAGTGATCGCTCCACTCCATCCTTGGTGATAGAGCAACACCCTGTCTCAAGCAAAACAAAACAAATCTTACTCTTACCTGAAAAACTGGTTAAGGAGAGTTGTAAGTGGTAATGTTAGTTTCTCCATATTATCGATTCAGATCTTATCCCAAAGGAAGACCAGAGCTGTTTGAACTCCAGCTCTTCCTTAGCTGCCAGGTGTTAACAACTTGTGTTTCATAAGCGTAGGTAGATTCAAACCACTGTCCTGGACTTAAAATATTTTCTAAGCTGTGACTCATCTTTTGACCCATTCTTTCTTTCACTAGGAAATACACTGAATTTTAATTTTGAGAATTTCAGTTATCCCTTCTGAAGAGTGTGTTGCTCATTAAAGTTGCTGGGACTTGTTTTTCTGGTAACCAATAGGGCTACAAATTAGTTTGTACTCAGTGGTTATGTTAAACCCATGTGTAAACAGAGGGAGAAATCTGATTAACTGTCTAAAGGAAGGTTGTTGAAGATGAGACCCTTCTTTCTGACTCCTTTTAGAGGTTCATCTCTTCCACCAGAGGGATGGGTATGCAGGAGGGTAATCTGAGGCTGAACAGAGCAGGTGCTATGCGTGTGTATTTGTATCTGTAAATATCACATCACTGTTTACAGTACACTGGACTCTCTACATGCAAGGCCTGGTCAGACCAAACCAGGAGGAACTGTTCCTGTGCTTAAAGCCAAGAATAACATCCTGACCAGCAGGGGGACAGAGGTCAGCTCAAGGCAACAGCTCTTGGGAGCTACAGAACACTAAGAAACTTGGAGTAACTGAGCTTAATAAAAAGGAAGGCAAGATGTACTTTGAAGGAAGTGTGTGAAACCTGTGTGCCTTTCTCTTATTAGGACATGGTTTATTTATGAAAAATGAAAAGATCTTTTTTTTTTTGAGACAGTCTCATACTGTCTCCTGGGCTGGAGTGCAGTGGCACAATCTTGGATCACTGCAACCTCTGCCTCCTAGGTTCAAGCTATTCTCCTGCCTCAGCCTCCCAAGTAGCTGGGATTACAGGCACCTGCCACCACACCCTGTTAATTTTTTGTATTTTTAGTAGAGACAGGGTTTCACTATGTTGGCCAGGCTGGTCTCAAACTCCTGACCTCGTGATCCGCTTGCCTTGGCCTCCCAAAGTGCTAGGATTACAGGCGTGAGCCACTGTGCCCGGCCAAAAAATGAAAAGTTATCTTAACAGATGGATATGTGATGAGTTCATATCACCTCTTGGTCATTTAGATTTTCTGATTCTACTTATACATTGATTTATCTGTTGATTATTTCTTATTAGAAATTGTATACCCAGCTAAGTAGCAGGAAAAATATGTTCTATTATTCTGGTGTTTTATTCTATAAGCAACATCAGAGAGGCCCACTAGAGAACTGGATTTAAAATATAATAGATTAATTAAAAATCAGTTACCATGTCTCAGCCGGGCGCGGTGGTTCACACCTGTAATCCCAGCACTTTGGGAGGCTGAGGTGGGCGGATAACGAGGTCAGGAGTTCGTGAGGCAGGAGAATGGCATGAACCGGTGAGGCGGAGCTTGCAGTGAGCCAAGATTGCGCCACTGCACTCCAGCCTGGGCAATAGAGTGAGACTCTGTCTCAAAAAAACAAACAAACAGGTACCAAGTCTCCTGGGGAATTTACTGACTGGCTAGAGTTTTATTTCTGGGATCTTTCTGTGCTCACTTCTTTTTCCTTCCATCTTTCCTCATTCTGATGCTGGCCACTCACTCCACAGAGGCAAGTCAAATTATTTTCTCTGGCGTGGCTTCAGCTGGTTCCAGGCCAAAATGATCTTCTGAAAACTTTTCTTCATGGCCTTTATTTCTTGGCTCTTTTCATGCACTTTGCCTGATTGGTTTTGCTGGTGCTTTCCTTCTCCAATGGTGTAAGCTATGTTGCCTTAATTGTAAGGCCGTAAAGCTCAGGTGCAGCCTCAGGCCGTTTAGACTTTCCCCAAGTACTTTTGTCCTTTCCTAGAAACTGGAGGATGAATCAGATGCTCTGTTATGAGGTATTGCTGACTCTCCTGGGATTTTAGTTTGCCAGTTGTTTAACCAGTGTGTAGCAATTTGGATTGTATTTGCAAGGTAGGACTTGTTGCCAAGACTCCGAAGTAGGTCATTGCTATTATGCTTTTTCTCTTTATTTTTCTTTTCTATATATATATATATATATATATATAATTTTTTTTTTCTAGAGACAGGGTCTCACTGTGTTGGCCAGGCTAGAATTGGCCTCAAGTGATCTTCCTGCCTTGGCCTCCCAAAGTGCTAGGATTACAGGTGTGAGCCACCGCACCCAGCCCTCCCTTTCTTTTTCTTTTTTTTTTTTTTTTTTTTGAGGTGGAGTCTCGCCCTGTCGCCCAGGCTGAAGTGCAATGGCACGATCTTGGCTCACTACAACCCCGCCTCCTGAGTTCAAGCGATTCTTCTGCCTCAGCCTCCTGAGTAGCTGGGAGTACAGGCGCATGCCACCACGCCCAGCTAAGTTTTGTATTTTTAGTAGAGACAGGGTTTCACCATATTGGCCGGGCTGATCTCGAATTCCTGACCTCGTGATCCACCCTCCTCAGCCTCCCAAAGTGCTGGGATTACAGGCATGAGCCACCGCACCCAGCCATTTTTTTTCTTTGAAACAGAGTCTCGCTCTGTCACCCAGGCTGGAGTGCAATGGCACGATCTTGGCTACTGTAACCTCCACATCCTGGGTTCAAGCAATTTTCCTACCTCATCCTCCCGAGTAGCTGGGATTACAGACATGCGCCACCATACCTGGCTGATTTTTGTATTTTGAGTAGAGACAGGGTTTCATCATGTTGGCCAGGCTGGTCTTGAATTCCTGACCTCAAATGATACACCCACCTTGGCATCCCAAAGTGCTGGGATTATAGTTGTGAGCCACCATGCCCAGCCCTCCCTTTATTTTTCAATTGAAAAATTAGCAAAGACAGAATTACCTTGTCCATGGTCACATGGTAAGCTAGTTTTATACCTTTTGAAGCAAATCTCATTTTTGTATTCCTTATACCTCTCAGTGCAAGTATTAGCTTAACAAATAACAGGTGCTTATGGCCAGGCATGGTGGCTCACACCTGTAATCCTAGCACTTCGGGAGGCCTTGGAGGGCGGATCACAAGGTCAGGAGTTCGCGAACAGCCTGGCTAATATGGTGAAACCCCATATTTACTAAAAATACAAAAAACTAGCTGGGCGTAGTACTCGGAAGGCTGAGGCAGGAGAATTGCTCGAACCTGGGAGGCAGAGGTTGTGGTGAGCTGAGCTCGGGCAACTGCACTACATACAGCCTGGGAGATAGAGTGACACTCTATCTCAAAAAACAAAAACAAAAACAAAAAACAAAAAAACACAAATAACAGGTGCTTATTAAATATGAATAAATAACTCATAACTGTGGGTTGATTGGAAATAGAAGTATGGTTAAAATTCAGAATTCTCATCAGATTCATCATACTGTAGACAAACAGCTGAGAAAAGTTTCTGGATGGAAGGGACAGAATAGCTGTGCATGAAGCTTTTAGTAGTGTAGAATGCCTACAAAAAAATTATTCCTGACTGGGCATGGTGGCTCACACCTGTAATCCCAGCACTTTGGGAGGCTGAGGTGGATGGATCATGAGGTGAGGAGTTGGAGACCAGCCTGGCCAATATGGTGAAACCTTGTCTCTACTGAAAATACAAAAATTAGCTGGGTGTGGTGGTGTGCGCCTGTAGTCCCAGCTACTTGGGAGGCTGAGGCAGAAGAATCACTTGAACCCAGGAGGCAGATGTTGCAGTGAGCCAAGATCGCGCCACTGCACTCCAGCCTGGGCGACAGAGCAAGACTGTCTAAAAAAAAGGGGAAAAAAAAATCCCAATTTAGCTCACAGCTGCAATCCCAGAACTTTGGGAACGCAAGATGGAATGATCACTTGAGCACTGGAGTTCAAGACCAGCCTGGCCAACAAAGGGAGTCCTCGTCTCTACAAAAAAGTCAAAAAAAATTACCCAGGTGTGGTGATATGCACCTGTAGTCACAGCTACTCAGAAGGCGGAGACGGGAGGATCCCTTGAGCCCAGGAGTTTAAGGCTGCAATGAGCAGTGATTGTGCCACTGCACTCCAGTCTGCTGGGTGACAGAGTGAGACATTGTCTCAAAAAAAAAAAAAAAAAAAAATGCTGAGGGTAGCAGCTCATGTCTGTAATCCCAGCACTTTGAGAGGGATAGTGAGAGGATCTCTTGAGCCCCAGAGTTTGAGACCAATCCTGGGCTATGTAGTGAGACCTTGTCTCTACTAAAAATAACAAAGAAATTACTGGGTATGGTGACACATGCAATGGCTATAGTCCCAGCTACTCGAGAGGCTGAGGCAGGAGGATTGTTTGAGCCCAGGAGGTTGAAGCTGCAGTGAGCCAAGATTGTGCCACTACATTCCAGCCTGGGTCACAGAGTGAGACCCTGTCTCAAAAAAAGAAAAAAATAAAAATCCCAATTTAAATCATTCTAAAATGAAGAAAGAGAAAAGTAGTTTGTCTAAAAAGGAAATTGGTTATAATGTAAGGAGAAATAGGGTGAGAGTACATAAATGAACATGAATTAGTTGAGAGAGAGAAACAGTTCTGGAAGCAGGCATCTTGCCAGCCTGGCTCAGACAGTAAAAATGAAAAATTTCCTCCCCTTTCCAAAACCACTATCCAGAGGGGCTATTACTGACTGTGGATACTAGTATCCAGTTTTGGGGTTGCCATGTAAAGCATGAAAAGGTGCAGTGGGGTCAGTCAGCACAAAGAATAGCTGCTCTTTTGATTTGTTAAATTCTTCTTAATAGTTTTATTGGTTCCAAATTCCAAAGCCAAAACCATTTTCTGATTCTTTTGCTGTGTCCAGTTGGCTTGTGGGACCAAAGCAGCAGCTGAGACTGCTATACTACACTGTGTATTAGGCAATAATCCTTTGGAAGGCCTGGCCACTTTTCTTTTTTTTTTCTTTTTCTTTTTTTTTTTTTGAGACAGTTTTGCTCTTGTTGCCCAGGCTGGAGTCCAATGGCGTGATCTCAGCTCACTGCAACCTCTGCCTCTTGGGTTTAAGCAGTTCTCCTACCTCAGCCTCCCAAGTAGCTGAGACTACAGGCGTGCACCACCACATCTGGCTAGTTTTGTGTTTTTAGTAGAGATGGAGTTTCACCATGTTGGTCAGGCTGGTCTTGAACTCCTGACCTCAAGTGATCCTCCTGCTTCCACCTCCCAAAATGTGGCCTCCCAGCTTTTTTTTTTTGCTTTGGGACCAGTAATTTGCATTTCATTCAGAATAGCTCTTCTCCCCCCTCATTTTTTCATGCATACCTGTGCTAAGTCCTGTTCTCTGAACCTAGATCTGGCTTCTGGCTTCACTGAATTATACAAATTTTAACTATTTCAGTTTCAGACCTGTTTCTACCTTTTTGTTTGTCTTTCCCTGCTCCCTGTAGCAAACTGGTTCAGACTTGCTTGGGGAAGGGATGATAGTTTTTACTTGTTTGTTTTTTGACTCCATAAATATATTCTCTTCTTACTAATTATTCTTTCTTTCTTTGTCAAACAGGCTACCAAGCAGTTTCTCGAAGAGATTAACAAGTGGACAGTTCAGTACAATGTTTCCCCGCTGTCTTGGAATGTGGCTGTCAAGTTCCTCATGGCAAGGAAGTTTGATGTGCTCCGTGCCATAGAATTGTTCCACTCCTACAGAGTATGTTGCTCAGGGGTGGACTAGACCTGTGGCAGTTGGGCTTAGTGTTGCTGTTGTCCCTATCATGCTCGACACACACATCGGTTCTCTAAGTGTTCCTCCCCACTCCCATAAAAAATGAATCCATATCTAGGAGCCTTTGTGAGAGCTGAAGCTGGGCAAGGCAGCTGCTGGAAGTCACTACTTTTGTATCTAAGTTTTGATTGTACACCAGGATGCCACATCTAATGATTGAGATGGAGGAAGTAGCCTGACAGCATCCTGGTGGCAGGACAGGGGTTCACCCTTCCTAGAATTTTAATCCTAGCTCTTTTCACTGGACTCTGGCCACATGAAAATCTGTTGGTTTTTAGGATGTCTAGGGCTTTTAGAAACTTGCCATTCAGATGAATGTTGAGCTTAGTGGGCAGTTTAGGAAGGGAAGTTGTTTTTTATTTTTATTTTTTATTTTTATTTTTTTTAGAAAGGGAAGTTTTAACCCTGGAAAAGAAGAGCAACTGCATATTAGCTAGGTCCATTATCTTAAAGCATCTTTATGCAAATGTAGCGGCATCTGGATTTTACTTTGTTTTGAGTTTTGTTTTTTGAGGGGGCACACACTTTGGTTTTGTGCTTCTGTTTGCTTTCTCAGTTTGTAGTGTCTTTGATAAAACACTATACAGCATGTTACTTTGGGGTCAGAATCCTTCTAAAGAAATACAAAATCTCCCTAAAAAAAAACTGGGATAACAAGCACTAGGATTAGCTTAACTGAAGTTCGGTTACATCTATGTTGTGGACCAACTCATTCAATATTTATTCATTTACTCAACAGATACTTATTTTATACTTACTGTGTTCCAGGGGCAGAGATTACTATTTAGAAAGAGAGACTAGGGCTGGGTGCAGTGGCTCATGCCTTTAATCCCAGCACTTTGGGAGGCCAAGGCAGGTGGATCACTTGAGGTCAGGAGTTTGAGACCAACCTGACCAAAATGGCAAAACCGTATCTCTACTAAAACTACAAAAATTAGCTGGGTGTAGTGGCACCCACATTTCCAGCTACTCAGGAGGCTGAGGAAGGAGAATCACTTGAACCAAAGAAGTGGAGGTTGCAGTGAGCCGAGATCACACTATTGCATTCCAACCTGGGCAACAGAGTGAGACTCTGTGAAGGAAGGAAGGGAGGGAGGGAGGGAGGGAGCTCAAGTGATCTGCCCACCTCAGCCTCCCAAAGTACTGGGATTATAGGCGTGAGTCACCGTCCCCAGCCTAAGAGGTTTAAAAACAAGCAGTTGATGAAATGGGACAAACCAAGATAATATTTTTTTTTGTTATCGATATGTAAAGGTAGAGAATGTCTCTGGAGAAAGGAAATGTAAGTGGTCAACCTTGTCATTTAAGAGGAGGACTGAAGAGGCAGGGTGCGGTAGCTCACACCTATAATCCCAGCACTTTGGGAGGCCGAGGCAGGTAGATCACTTCAGCCCCGGAGTTCGAGACCAGCCTGGGCAACATGGCAAAACCCCGTCTGTACAAAAATTAGCCAGGCATGGTGGCATGTGCCTGTAATCCCAGCTACTCAGGAGGCTGAGGCAAGAGAGTATCTTGGATGCAGAGGTTGCGGTGAGCCAAGACCATGCCACTGCACTCCAGCCTCGGCGACAGTGTGAGACTCGGTCTTGATTGAAAAAAAAAAAAAGAATCTGGTCATCAGAGTGAGGAAAATGAAGTCGTCGTAGCTGCTGTTGGAGACAATATCAGGTGGAGAGAAGACTCCTATTTAAACATAGGAGAGGCCTAAACCTAGAAAATGTGTGAGGATGTATGCGTCCAGACATTTTTGAGGTCCATATTTTAGTGTCCTGGTACCATGTCAGTGCTGCTGCATGTTTAAGAACCTTGATCCTGCACCTGAATGTAACACACTGGTTACTCTTCAGGGTTAGGATTAGGATTCTTACTGAGTCAGAGAAAAATACCCTACCTGAGGGGCTGATAAAGTAGATTTGGACAGGAATTCTGAAAATGCTTGGCTGGCTTGGAGGCAGGTTACAAAGAAATTCATAATCCATGTAGTTGACTTCATTATTCATTTAGCTGAATTCTTTTTGTTTTTTGTTTTTTTTTTTGAGACAGAGTCTCATTCTGTTGCCCAGACTGGAGTTGCAGTGGTGCTATCTTGGCTCACTGCAACCTCCACCTTCTGGGTTCAAGCGATTCTCCTGCCTCAGCCTCCTGAGTAGCTGGGATTATGGGCACGCACCACCATGCCAGGCTAATAGCCGAGACAAGGTTTCACCATGTTGGCCAGGCTGGTCTGGAACTCCTGACCTCAGGTGACCTGCCTGCCTCAGCCTCGCAAAGTGGTGGGATTACAGGCGTGAACCACCGCACCCGGCCCATTTAGTTGAATTCTAGTTCAACTAAATGAAGTAGAGTTAGTTATGAAATTTATTTAGTTACGAAATTTATAATTCATTCATTCACTGATAACCACCTTATCTCTGAGATTTGGTGGTTACATGGCACTGTCCTGAATATACAGTATTTTCATATTAATACATTTTGGAATGCTTCCTTTTTAGGAAACGCGAAGGAAGGAAGGCATTGTGAAGCTGAAACCTCATGAGGAACCTCTTCGTTCTGAGATCCTCAGTGGAAAATTCACCATCTTAGTGAGTGTTTAGGGACCCTATCTTGTAGGGCCTTATTACTTCCTTTTTTAACTGGTGTCCTGTTTGGACTTTGTTCCTATATACCTTATCCTGAATCTAGAGAGTCTCCACAGTTAGGAGCAGATGTGAAACAGCCATGCAGTTTGGTATAAAATTATTTTAGTAACAACTGAATTACTAATAGTTTCTAGTAATTACAGTTATGAATGATAATTGAATAATTAAATTATGGAAAATCAGTTGTACAGTAGACTTAGAAAAGTTTCTTCAGTTGGTCCATTAAGGTTAATCATGGTCTTTGGGATAGGTATGCAATGTGTCAGACACCCATGCTTCCATACTTAACACAAGCTCTCCACTTAGTTGAGACCTCAGCCTTTCAAGTAAACATACAATGGCACTTTTAAGGCAGAGGGTGGAAATCATGATCCTGTTCCCTGGTTCTCTGCTGCTGCTTGTTTCTTTTGCCATTCTGCCAGGGAAGTTAGCTAGGAAGCCGGTGCAGAGCCATCCTTTGATCTGTCTGCAGTTGAAGAGCAAAGAGAATGTGTGTTTTTTTTTTCTTGTCACAGAAATATGGTCCAGGGAGTCCTGAGAGAATCAGGCAAGGGATGATATTAACATTCTTCCCTTTGGGGAGCAATTGGTGAAGTCAGGGAATTATTCTTAGCATCTGTTTTCTACATGTATCAAACCCTTATCCAGTGTATGTCTTAGTAATTGCTGTGATTTTCTATTTGATTTTTTAAAATGTTTCTTGTTTTATTTGCTTTAGAATGTTCGGGACCCAACAGGAGCCTCCATTGCCCTCTTTACTGCCAGGTTGCATCATCCCCACAAGTCAGTCCAACATGTGGTACTTCAGGCTCTGTTTTACTTGCTAGACAGAGCTGTGGATAGGTAAGCACTGAGACTATTTTTTAGGTATTCTACATGCAGGTAGGAAAGTGACAGTTTTTTACTTGATTAAATTCAGCAGTGCCTTCACCATTCTCCTAGGATGTGCCCTGGGCAATGCTATGAATAGAAAACAGTCCCTGTCCTTCAGGATGCGGCATGTTTGCAGGCATTATCAAGATGGTGGGTGTTCTTTTTTTTATTTTATTTTATTTTTATTTTGAGACGGAGTCTTGCTCTGTCACCCAGGCTGGAGTGCAGTGGTGTGATCTCAGCTCACTGCAAGCTCCGCCTCCCAGGTTCACGCCATTCTCCTGCCTCAGTCTCCCGAGTAGCTGGGACTACAGGCACCTGCCACCGCGCCTGGCTAATTTTTTTTATTTTTAGTAGAGATGGGGTTTCAACGTAGTCTCGATCTCCTGACCTCATGATCTGCCCGCCTCGGTCTCCCAAAGTGCTGGGATTATAGGCGTGAGCCACCGCGCCTGGCCGGTGGGTGTTCTCTTTACCACCTTGGCTCTATGTCAGGAAAACAGAAGCTGAGAAAGTCAATTATCGGCAATCTTCAGTGTATGGAAAACTACTTATTGGAAGAGAATGAAGGGGAGGTGACCTATGCTGGTTCTTTTTGCTCATATCAGAACCCTCTAGGGCCTCAGTTTCTTTGTCTGCATAACAGGAATAATGCCATTTAGTTCAGAGGATTTTGAGACTCAACATTCAGGGGAGGGCTGGGTGCAGTGGCTCACACCTGTAATCCCAGCACTTTGGGAGGCTGAAGTGGGCGGATTGCTTGAGGCAGGAGAATGACATGAACCTGGGAGGCGGGGCTTGCAGTGAGCCGAGATCATGCCACTGCACTCCAGCCTGGGCGACAGAGCGAGATTTCGTCTCAAAAAAAAAAAGAAAAAAAAATGGATTGGTAAACAGCATATACTTTTCTATCAACCAGTGCTACAGTTCCATCTAGAAGTCTTCTGGGATATAGGGCAGCCCAGCAGAAGATACACAGACAAAATAACTCAGAACCCAGGTTCTTAAAGGAGCAAGGAAGTTCCTTTAAGCAATGTGTAATTAAGAAAAGAGAGTGCTCAAGTTAAAGAAACTTAAGGAAATCCTGGGGAAGTCTGAACTTAGAGCAATTGGAATTAACAGAGATAGAGAGCTCTCTAAAAGCAGAAGGGCCTCCAAGGAGGAAGCCATCAACCATATCCACACCAGATGTTTGTGAGGCAGTAGAAGCAAGGGACAAAGGCTCAGAGTCAACACCAAGGAGAAATGGACATGTTTTGTAACCACATCTTACTTAGGGCTTTACCTTCTCTTAGTATTCCTTAGTAAGGAGGGTCTAAGCATGAAAAACAGAACTGTCTTCTATAGTATTTGGGATTTCATATCCATTTTATACTGAGTCTTATAAAATTCCATAACATAGATTTAATCAGTCTCAATCTTTTTATGTTCTCTTTATAAAACCTCAAGTTAATAAAGTCTTCTGAGTACTAAGACTGATCACATAGATCTAAACTCAACTGACAATGAAGTCAGGATTGAGATATCCATAAATGGGAAGCCAGGTGAGCAATCCTTCTTTCCAGAATGGTGTTTTAACAATAAGCTGTATTCCCAAATGAGGTTTTTTTGTTTTGTTTTGTTTTGTTTTTGAGACAGAGTTTTGCTCTTGTTACCCAGGCTGGAGAGCAGTGAGCAGTGGTGTGATCTCAGCTCCCTGCAACCTCCACTTCCCGGGTTCATGCAATTTTCCTGCCTCAGCCTCCCAAGTAGCTGGGATTACAGGTGCCTGCCACCATGCCCAGCTAATTTTTGTATTTTTAGGTTTCACCACATTGGCCAGGCTGGTCTCGAACTCCTGACCTCAGGTAATCCAACCACCTCAGCTTCACAAAGTGCTGGGATTACAGGCGTGAGCCACCATGCCTGGCCCCAAATTAGTATTTTACATGCTACACAAGGTATTAGCTCTGTGGGGAATATAATGGGAAGGTCATTACTTTCATGGACCTTCCTGTCTCTCTGGGCAGGCAAATTTAAAAAATACAAAACTCCAAACTTTTTGCACATTTCTAGTAGTGAAGAACAAGTACAAATTCACAAATCTATATTTATAAATAATAAACATTAATGACCACATTAATATAGCCAATATAAAACATACAAAAAAGAAATGCAGATTATGAAAAATTTTTTTAAAATTTAACTTTTGGCCAGGCGCAGTGGCTCACGCCTATAATCCTAGCACTTTGGGAGGCCGAGGCAGGTGGATCCTACTTGAGGCCAGGAATTGAGACCAGCCAGGACAACATGGTGAAACCCTGTCTCTGATAAAAATACAAAAAATTAGCTGGGTGTGGTAGTGTGTGCCTTTAGTCCCAGCTTCTTGGGGGAGGTGGGAGAGGTTGCTGAGGTGGGAGGATCACTTGAGCCCAGAAGGGTGAGGCTGTAGTGAGCCATGATTACGCCACTGCATTCCAGCCTGGGTGACAGAGTGAGACCTGTCTCAAAAAAAAAAACCACAAAAAAACCCACACAAAACAAACAACAACAACAGAAAACATTTAGGGAGAAGTCCAAAAGTATCAAGTTAAGCAAAAACCATCCTTAATAAAAACAGGTGCATAAGCATAAAGAACGAGCTCAGGTCATCACTCTCTCCCTGCTAAGGTAAATGGTATTGTTACAATTCAATTGACAATTAAACTCAAGCCCCAAGAAGTTTTTTACAGTCATCACATGTTAGTCCAGCTGGTTCTAAGATCCTGGTTTCTTCACTCTTGGGCAGAGTTATTTCTATCCTCTCACGCTGTTGTTCTGCTATTTCTTTTTCCCTGGTGCTTGCAATTTACAGTTTCTTACTGCTCTTGACATCTTTGGCTGGTCCTCCGGCTTAGAAGTGCTATATTGAGGCCAAGTGCATTGATTCATGCCTGTAATCCTAGCACTTTGGGAGGCTGAGACCGGCAGATTGTCTGAGCCCAGGAGTTTGAGACCAGCCCTGGGAAACATGATGAAACCACCCATTTCTTGAGGGCAGGGAACTTTCTTGTTAACATATATAATGGAAAATATCTGAATCTCTGTATGTAGAGAGAGAATGGTATCATGAACATCCACATATCCATCATCCATCTTCTTCAAAGTGATCTGTAACCATCTTGTTTCATTGGTAGCCTCTCATGGATCTCCTATCCTCAGTTTCTTTCTTTCCTTTTTTTTTTTTTTTTTTTTTTTGAGACTAGGTCTTGCTTTGTCACCTAGGCTGGAGTGCAGTAGCATGATTGTAGCTCACTGCAGCCTTGAACTCCTGGCCTTAAGTGATCCTCCCATCTTGGCCTCCCAAAATGCTGAGATTACAAGCATAAACCACTGCATCTGGCTTCTCAGTTTTTTAAAAACAAATGTCAGGGACTGTGTTTTAAACTTCTTGGTGTTTTCTGTAACATGTAGCTCAGGAATCAAACTCAGTAGGGAATCAGTCAGCTGTCATTGTAAATTTTTTTTTTTTTGAGTCAGAGTCTCACTCTGTCCCCCAGGCTGGAGTGCAGTGGCGCTTTCTTGGCTCACTGCAAGCTCCGCTTCCCAGATTCATGCCATTCTCCTGCCTCAGCCTCCTGAGTAGCTGGGACTACAGTGCTGGCCACCATGCCCAGCTAATTTTTTTGTATTTTTAGTAGAGACAGGGTTTCACCATGTTAGTCAGGATGGTCTCGATCTCCTGACCTCGTGATCCACCCAACTTGGCCTCCCAAAGTGCTGAGATTATAGGCGTGAGCCATCACGCCCAGCCCATTGTAAATCTTAAACTGGGTGCAGTGGCTCATGCCTGTAATCCCAATGCTTTGGGAGGCCAGGTGAGAGGATCGCTTGAGTCCAGAAGTTCGAGACTAGCCTGGGCAACATAGCAAGACCTCGTCTCTACAAAAAGTTTAAAAATTAGCCAGCTGGGCATGGTGAAGTTTGCCTGTAGTCCCAGACACTCACAGAAGGCTGAACTGGGAGGATCACCTGAGCCCTGGGAGGTTGAGGCTGCAATAAGCCATGATTGTGCCAGTGCACTACAGCATGGGCGACAGAGCAAAATGTTGTCTTAAAATATATATATATTCTGGTGGCTCATGCCTGTAGTCCCAGCACTTTGGGAGGCCAAGGGGTTGGATCTCCTGAAGTCAGGAGTTCGAGACCAGCCTGGCCAATATGGTGAAATCCCATGTCTACTAAAAATACAAAAAATTAGCCGGGCATGGTGATGGGTGCCTGTAATCCCAACTACTCAGGAGGCTGAGACAGGAGAATCGCTTGAACTTGGGCGGAGGTTGCAGTGAGCAGAGATCGCGCTATTGCACTTCAACCTGGGCAACAAGAACGAAACTCTGTCTCAAAGAAAAAAAAAGTGTGTGTGTGTGTGTGTATATATATATATGTGTAATATATACACACATATATAAACACACACACATCTATCTGTCTGTCTATTCTATACCCTAAAGTGTAAAAATCTTACTGCATTCATGTTTTATGTGCCTTCATAGGATGAGCACTTTGATCTGGGAATATAGAACCTGGATCATTCATTATGCATCCAAGCTTCTTTTTCTTAAATTCTCTTTGCCCCCTTACTGACTTGTTTTTGTTTTAGTCCCCTGCCACAAGCTGGAGTCATGAGCGGAGAGCCCATAAGTTGAATTTGACCCTTTAGGAGCTCATGGAGAAACAGAAAGTATCTAGATCTGGATAGCCTATTCAATAATTGTGCCACACATTTTCTTTGTTTCGTTCTTTTTATTTAAGAGACAGGGTCTCACTCTGTTGCTCAGGCTGAAGTGCAGTTGCATCATCATAACTCACAGTAGCCTCAACTCCTAGGCTCAAATGATCCTCCTGCCTCTGTCTCCCAAGGAGCTGGGACCACAGGCACGTACTACTAAACTTGTTCAGTTTAAAAATTGTTTTGTAGAGATGGAGTTTCACTCTGTTGATCAGGCTGGTTTCAAACTCCTGACCTCAAGCAGTCTTCACATCTCAGTCTCCCAAAGTGCTGAGATTACAGGTGTGAGTCACTGCACCTGTCCTGTGCCACACATTTTAACAGCATCTTGGATCTTCGTGGATCATAGTCTCTCTTGGGTTGTGAAAAAGGAGTCAAGGGCAGGGCGCAGTGACTCATACCTGTAATCCCAGCACTTTGGGAGGCTGAGGGGGGTGGATCACTTGAGGTCAGGAGCTTGGGACCAGCCTGGGCAACATAATGAAACCCCATCTCTACTAAAAATTTAAAAATAAGTAAATAAATAAGAAAAAGGAGTAAAGATTTAACACTAATGTAACACATTAGGTGCCAGTTGAAACCAAGTCTGCTGGAGAAACTTCATGTACCTCAGAATTAGACATTTTTGAAATGTTAGCTCATGGGCGAGTGCTTCTGCCTTGGAATTTGTTAAAGGGATGAAGATATGGAGGTTCCCAGGAGGTGCTGGTGCAAAAATAGTAAGATACAAAATAACTTTGAGACTGCGCATGATGGCTCACGCCTGTAATCCTAACATTGGAGGCCGATGTGGGTGGATCACCTAAGGTCAGGAGTTCAAGACCAGCCTGGCCAACATGGCGAAACCCTGTCTCTACTAAAAATACATTAGCCAAGTGTGGTGGTGCATGCCTGTAGTCCCAGCTACTCGGGAGGCTGAGGCAGAAGAATTGCTTGAACCCGGTCGGCGGAGGTTGCAGTGAGCCGGGATCGTGCCATTGCACTCCAGCCTGGGTGACGAGTGAAACTCTGTCTCAAAACAAAAAACAATAACTTTGAGATTTCAGGAATGTATTTTGTGCCAAACATTTTCTCAGTTCTAAATAGATGTGAAAACTGTTGCTGTCATCTGTGAGTAGTCCAATCAAATAATTTATTCCTAATGACCATTTGGGTCTGCAAATCACATATAATACGTACGAATCTGGCTTGGTGGAAGAGTACATCTTTGAGAAATCTTTATAAATCTGGGAAATTGGACTGAGGAATACTTTCTATATCTTCAAATGTTCCTAATTTTGGTCTGGGAATAGGCTTACTTTTTTTTTTTTTTTCCCCCTGAGATGGAGTCTCACTCTGTTGCCCTGGCTGGAGTGCAGTGGTACAGTCTCGACTCACTGCAACCTCTGCCTCTTGGGCTCAGGCAATTCTCCTGCCTCAGCCTCCTGAGTAGTTGGGATTACAGGCATGTGCCACCATACCCAGCTAATTTTGTATTTTTTGTGGAAATGGGGCTTCACCATATTGGTCAGTCTGGTCTCGAACTCCTGACCTCAGGTGATCCACCCGCTTCTGCCTCCCAAAGTGTGGGGATTACAGGTGTGAGCCACCATACCCGGCCATGGCTTACTATTAATACCTGTTAATCTACTTTGTTTTTCCTTCCTTTCCCTTTTTTTTTTTTAAATAGAGTCATGGTCTTGCCATGTTGCCCAGGCTGGTCTTAAACTCCTGGGTTCAAGCGATCCGGCTGCCTTGGCTTCCCAAAGTGCTAGGATTAGAGGCATGAGCCACTGCGCCCAGCCTTACTTTTTCTTAAGATAAGATCTCACTCTGTCTCCCATGCTGGAGTGCAGTGGCATGATCTCACTGCAGCCTCGACCTCCTCACTCAAGCGACCCTCCCACCTCAGCCTCCTGGGTAGCTGGGACTATAGGCACAGGTCACTACATGATGAGGTATTGTCATGTTGCCCAGCCTGGTCTCAAATTCCTGGGCTCAAGCTATCCGCCCTCCTTAGCCTTCCAAAGTACTGAGGCTACAGGCATGAGCCACCATGCCGCCTTAATCTACTTTTTAGGAATGCTTTCCAAAGGCCATTTATGGGTTTGTTGTTTTCCTCTATTGGGTTGTAAGAGACAGATTTACTATCAATGAGCTTAGAGGCATTCTTGTTCTACACAGTTTTCCATAGGTCTGAAATATTTTCTTAGAGGTGGGCTTCCAGTCTACTGAATTACAATTCAGTGACCATTTATTTTTAAGGGCTGTGCTAGGGACTGTTGGGTGTAATGAGTTGAACAACAAGTTCTTGTCCTTTAGGACAGAATCAGATGGCTACACAGAGTATATTAAGGCCACAAGAAAAATCCACAGAAAGATTTATGGGGCTTTAAAGGAAAAAATGATCGGTAGCATATTTGATTACAGTTACCAGCGAGACTTTCATGGAAGAGGAAACTTTGGGGTTGAGTACGGAATATGTTACAGGATTTGGGTAGGTAGATTCAGAGGGGTGGGAGAAAACAGTTCAGATTTTGATAACTTAGTTGCTGTAGATCATTCTCAACCTACGAGTTTGGCATTTGGTAAATCTGGATAAATCTGCCTTAATAAACATAGCAGATACAAAAGATAAGAGATCTTTTTGTAAGACCAATGTGCAGTCAGGCAGTTGTTTTGATCCTAGATGTTTCATACTCTCGGGTTTTGTTTTGGCATTAGGCTTTCAACCTGCCTCATCCATTTTCTTACTCACAAATGTTTTTGTTCAATGGTTGATTTACAGCTTTGAAACTCAGAGGAATGGACTCGTGTTTATCTATGACATGTGTGGTTCCAATTATGCCAACTTTGAGCTGGATCTTGGCAAGAAAGTCCTAAACCTGCTGAAGGTAAGACTATGGAGGGCCCTCTCAACTTTCCTTCAATGCTTGGGATTTTTTTTTTTTTTTTTTTAATTCTTTGGGAAAAGATTTAGGAAAGATGCAAACTTCAGAAATTATGTTCAATGTAAAGGCCATCTGTAAATGATGACTACTCTCTGCTTCCATAGAACAAGAAATGACCTTAAAAGTGAAGTGGGAGAAATTAAGGTAAAAAATGCACAGGAACGGCTGGGCATGGTGGCTCATGCCTGTAATCCCAGCACTTTGGGAGGCCGAGGTGGGTGGTCAAGAGATCAAGGCCATCTTGGCCAACATGGTGAAACTCTGTCTCTACTAAAAACACAAACATTAGCTGGGCATGGTGGCGTGTGCCTGTAGTCCCAGCTACTTGGGAGACTGAGGCAGGAGAATCGCTCAAACCTGGGAAGTGGAAGTTGCAGTGAGCGGAGATCGTGCCACTGCGATCTCGCGACAGAGTGAGTCTGGCAACAGAGTGAGACTTCGTCTCCAAAAAAAAAAATGCACAGGAACATTCTGAGTCATAAAAGTGGAATGGGCCGGGTGCCCTGACTCACTTCTGTAATCCCAGCACTTTGGGAGGCTAAGGCACACTTATGTGTATAAGGTGTATATGAAACATACATAAATTTAGGCTGAGTGCGGATCACACTTACAATCCCAGCACTTTGGGAGGCCAAGGCTGAGGTGGATCGAGGTCAGGAAGTCGAAACCATAAAGCTGCGCGGTGAAACCCCATCTCTAAAAAAAGTGACAGGTGGTGTGGTGGTGCAGTGCCTGTGAGTCCTTCTTTCGGGAGAAGAGCAGAGGCAGGGGAATGAAAGTGAACTGGGGAGGTGGAGGTTGCAGTGAGCCAACATCGTGCCACTGCACTCCAGCCTGGGTGACAGAGCGAGACTCCGTCTCAAAAAAAAAAAAAAAAAAAAATAAGAGGCCGAAGGCAGCGGTGGCTCAAGCCTGTCCCAGCACTTTGGGAGGCGGGGAGGCGGAGATCCAGAAAGGTCAGGAGATCCAGAGACCATTCTGACTAACACAGTGAAACCCGTCTCTACTAAAATGCACAAAAGCCCAGCGGTGGCGAGCCTGTAGTCCCAGCTACTCGGGAGGGCTGAGGCAGGAGAATGGCGTAAACCAGGCGGAGCTTGCAGTAGGCTGAGATCCGGCCACTGCACTCAGCCTGGGTGACAAACAAGACTCTGTATAAAAAAAAAAAAAAAAAAAGAAAACATGCATAAATTTCGTGCTTAGACTTGGGTCCCATCCCTAAGATATCTCATTATGTATATGCAGATATTCTAAAATCTGAAAAAAATTCAAAATCTGAAACACTTCTAGTCCGAAGTATTTTGGATAAGGAATACCCAACCTGTGTTATGAATGGTGCTGTTATGAACATTCTTAAACATGTTTTCTGGTGCATATGTGTAAGAGGGTCTCTAGGGCAGTGTTTCTCAACCTTTTTTCATTGTTGCCTCACTAAGGAACCTTTTTCAGTATTTTTTCCCCCTAATAATTCCTCTTCTAATGAAATTTAAATACCATAGATATACTGCATATCTCTATGTACTCTTTAAAATTTATTTATATTTTATTTATTTATTTTTTTTGCTCTTGTCGCCCAGGCCGGAGTGTGGTAGTGCAATGTCGGCTCACTGCCAACCTCCACCTCCTGGTTCAAGTGATTCTCCTGCCTCAGACTCCTGAGTAGCTGGGATTATAGGCGCCCGCCACCACGCCTGGCCAATTTTTGTACTTTTGGTAGAGCTGGAGTTTCTCCACGTTGGCCAGGCTGGTCTCAAACTCCTGACCACCGCCTCGGCCTCCCAAAGTGCTGGGATTATAGGCGTGAGCCACCATGAAAACCTAAGTTATGTATGTTCATATACACCTTATACACATAAATTGTGCCTCAGCCTCCCAAAGTGCTGGGATTACAGGAGCAGTCAGGGCTTTTGGCTTGTTTCCACTTTTATGACTCAGAATGTTCCTGTGCATTTTTTTTTTTTTTTTTTTGGAGACGAAGTCTCACTCTATCGCCAGACAGGAGTGCAGTGGCGCCATCTCGGCTCACTGCAACCTCCGCTTCCCAGGTTTGAGTGATTCTCATGATATTTTTTAATAGAGGCAGAGTCTACAGCTATGTTGCCAGGGTGGTCTTGAATTCCCACCAGGCTCGGCAGTACCACCTGTAGCCTCCCAAGTGCTGGGGATTATGGTGCTTATGGCCTGTAGCCTCTTTATGTACTCTGTATACATAAAAAGAGTAAGATTTCTTCCCCTTGAGATGGGGTCCTGCACTGTCGCCAGGCTGGGTGCAGTGGCGCGATCTCGGCTGCAGCCACGCCTCCCAGGTTCCGCCCACTCTCCTGCCTCAGCTTCCCAAGTAGCTGGGACTACAGGTGCACACCCCGACGCCCAGTTAATTTTTTTGTATTTTTAGTAGACAGGGTTTCACCGTGTTAGCCAGGATGGTCTCAATTTCCTGACCTCGTGATCTGCCCGCCTCGGCTTCCCAAAGTGCTGGGATTACAGGCGTGAGCCACCGCACCCGGCCCGATTTCTTTTTTTTTTCTGGCTCACCTCACCCTGTTCTCCTACTAATTTTACCCCTTTGGTGAGGTGATATCTCCCCCATTGAGAATGTATGCTCTAGGGTATACACCTAGGAGTGGATTGTTGGGTCCTAAAGTCTGTGAAGATTTAACTTTATAAGACAACGTCAAACTGTGTTTCAAAGTGGTCGTACCCCCTTGCCATGTGTAATGATTTCCATTGGTCTGCATCCTCTTCGGCACTTACTAATGTCAGATGTCTTAATTTTTTTCTCAATCAAATGGATATGAAATGGTATCTTGTGGTATAGCTTGCATTTCTTTTATTAGTGAAATTAACTATCTCTTCATATATTTGTTAGCTGTATATTTTTTCTTCTTCTGTGAAATGTCTATGATTTCTCTATTTAGGAATTAATAGTTTTTAATATATTATTGATTCTAATCCATAAAGATACATATATATACACACATATAATGTGTGCGCACAGTAAACTGTCTCTTAATTTATAGCTTGTTTTTTCACTTTTTATGAAGTTCTTTGACTAACAGAGTTCTTTTTTTTTTTTGAGACCCAAGTCTTGCTCTGTTGCCAAAGCTGAGTGCAGTGGCACGATCTTGGCTCACTGCAACCTCTACCTCCTGGGTTCAAGCAGTTCTCATGCCTCAACCTCCTGAGTAGCTAGAATTACAGGCATGCGCCACCACACCCAACTAATTTTTGTATCTTTTGTAGAGATGGAGTTTCACCATAGTGCCTAGGCTGGTCTCAAGGTCTTGAGCTCAAGCAATCCAGCCACCTTGGCCTCCCAAAGTGCTGGGATTACACGCGTGAACCACTGTGTCCGACCCACAGAACTTAGTTTCATGTAGTTTTTCAGTATTCCAGCCCTTTTCATGGATGGGGTTACCATGCAACACTGGCGGTCTAACTAGGAAGAAATCGTTCCCAAGAAATCCAAAAGAAAAAAAAAAAAAAGAGGAATTGTAGCTAGTATCTTCTAGCCTACTCTTTTTGCCACTTTTTTTTCTTTTTTTTTTTTTTTGAGAGAGAGTTTCGCTCCTTTTCCCATAATAGAGTGCAGTGGTGCTATCTCGGCTCACTGCAACCTCCTCCTCCCAGGTTCAAGCGATTTTCCTGCCTCAGCCTCCCAAGTAGTTGAGATTACAGGTACCTGTCACCACACCCAGCTAATTTTTGTATTTTTAGTGGAGACGGGATTTTGCCATATTGGCCAGGCTAGACTTGATCTCCTTACCTCAAGTGATCCACCAGCCTTGACCTCCCAAAGTGCTAGGATTACAGACGTGAGCCACCGTGCCCAGCCCTTTTTGCCACTTTCAAAAGACTGATTCTTTTTTGTTGTTTGTTTGTTCTGAGACGGGGTGTCTCTCTGTCCCCCAGGCTGGAGTGCAATGGCGTGATCTCGGCTCACTGCAGCCTCTGCCTCCTGGGTTCAAGTGATTCTCCTGCTTCAGCATCCTAAGTAGCTGGCATTACAGGTGCCTACCACCACACTCGGCTAATTTTTAGTAGTGATGGGGTTTCACCATGTTGGCCAGGTTGGTCTCGAACTCCTGACCTCAAGTGATCTGCCCACCTTGGCCTCTCAAAGTGCTGGGATTACAGGTGTGAGCCACCATGCCCAGCCTCAAAAGACTGATTTTCAGTCTGACAGGTCACTCTGTTCTCTTCAGTTTTCCTTTAGTTCTACTGATTTGGGGAATCCCCAGCACTGCTCTACGGCGAATATACAGCCTCTAGAACAAACTTCTCCAAAGGCCTCTTCACTGAAGTGTGATAAACTACTTTCATCTTTTCCTTCAAAGATGCAACAATTTATTTCAGGGCCTAAATGTCCAAGGTCCTTTTAACACCAAATCAAAAACCATTCTAGGGAAACACCTGTTATTTCCACAAAATGATAAATAGAAAATAGAAGCTATTACATCTGTTTTTTCAGAGCAAAGAACTACAGACCTGGGCCTAGTCCATTTACATGACTGTCTGGGGGTACCTGCTGCAGTCACGAGAGATGGGTGGCAGCTTGGTCAGTGGAGAATAGCCTGCAGCGTTCTCCTGTGGTTATAAAGGATTTACCCCTGAATCCCAAACCTTTCCTCAAGGGATTAACAGAAAAGCCAGTGATGGTGAAACTTAAGTGGGGAATGGATTACAAAGGCTAACTGGTATCTGTAGATGACTATATGAACATGTAGGTTGCAAATACAGAAGAATACATAGTTGGGGTATTGTCTGGACATCTGGATGAAGTTTTACTAAACCATAATAATGTCCTTTGTCTCAGAGGTGTGGAAAGAGGAAGAGGATGGGAAAATGAGAGAATAGCATCTTTTCTGGGGGATTTTTAAAATATATATTTCTAGACAATAAAAATTTGTTTGTTTTTCAAATAAATAAATGACTCTATAGCACCCTCATATACTGTCAGTTCAGTAAGTTGTTAACACCTTTTGGAAGGCATCTGGCATTATAAATCCTTAAAAATGCACATACCCTTTGATCAGTTGTATTTCTGAGATTATATGCTAAGGAAACAATCAGGAAAACAAAGATTTATAAAAAGAGTATTTACTGCATATTTATTTTAGATAATTAAAAATAATACCTTAAGCTGACTCCAGTGACTTAAATCTATAATCTCAGCCCTTTGGGAGTTTGAGGTGGGAGAATTGCCTAAGGCAAGGGGTTCAGGACCAGTCTAGGCCACAGAGCAAGACCCTGACTGTACAAAATTTAGCTGCATGTGGTGGTATGTGCTTATTGTCCCAGCTACCCAGGAGGCTGAGGCAGGAGGATCACTTGAGCCCAGGATATGAGGCTTCAGTGAGCTATGATCATATGATTGCATTCCAGCCCAGTTGATAACACCCTGTCTTTAAAAAAAAGAAAAAAAAAAAAAGAATATTCATAATCTTTAGCCAAATAATCCCAGTCTTAGAAACAGCTTCTTAAAATAATTTAAAAGGAGGCTGGGTACAGTGACTTATGCCTGTAATCCCAGCACTTTGAAAGGCCGAGATGGGCGGATCACTTGAGGCCAGGAGTTCAAGACCAGCCTGGCCAACATGGTCAAAGATCATCTCTGCTAAAAATACAAAAAAGTTAGCCAGGCGTGATGGTACACGCCTGTAATCCCAGCTACTCGGGAAGCTGAGGCAGGAGAATTGGTTGAACCCTTGAGCAGATATCGTGCCACTGCACTCCAGCTTGGGTGACCATGTGAGACTAAAAAAAAAAAAAAAAAAAATGAATTGAGTTTCAAAAAAGAATGAAAAGGAAAAGATAAAATGAGCATATCAGGATTATTTAGGCCTGAAAACAAACTGAATAATCAGAATGATGGTTACATGGTTAATTAAATTACCTGTGTCATATTTATTCCCCCGGATATTGTGACTTTGTTAAAACTGACAAATAGAAAGTCTAAGTTGGGGAAAGGAGGGACTTTTTAATATGTAAAGGTGGAAAACAAAACAGCTACCCATATAGAAAAAAATGTCAGATTCCTACATCTCATACTATGTTCAAAAATCAACTTCAGATAGATTAAAGTCTTAAATAGCAAAAACAGGCCAGGTGTGGAGCCTCACACCTGGAATCCCAACACTGGGAGGCCAAGGCAGGCAGATTGCTTGAGCCCAGTAGTTTGAAGCCAGCCTGGGCAACACGACGAAACCACTTGTATTTTTATTCTACAAAAATACAAAAATTAGGCATGGTGGCACATTCTACTTGTGAGGCTGAGGTAGGAGGATCACTTTGAACCTGGGAGGTCAAGGCTATGGTGAGCCATGATGGTGCCACCGTACTCCAGCCTGGGCAACAGAGTGAGACCTTACCTCAAAAAAAACAAAAGGACAAAAACAAAAGTTTAAATTTTTTTTTTTTTTTTTGAGACTGAGTCTGGCTCTGTCGCCCAGGCTGGAGTGCAGTGGCCGGATCTCAGCTCACTGCAAGCTCCGCCTCCCGGGTTTACGCCATTCTCCTACCTCAGCCTCCCGAGATGCTGGGACCACAGGCGCCCGCCACTTCGCCCGGCTAGTTTTTTGTATTTTTTAGTAGAGATGGGGTTTCACCGTGTTAGCCAGGATAGTCTCGATCTCCTGACCTCATGATCCGCCCGTCTCGGCCTCCCAAAGTGCTGGGATTACAGGCTTGAGCCACCGCGCCCGGCCAGAAAAGTTTAAATTTTTAAAAGAAAATAGCTCCTCAAGTGGACAAGTGGAAACAACCAATGTGCACAAGTGGAAACAACTCAAATGTCCATCAACGGATTAATAGATAAGAAAAATTGGTATATTTATGAGGAAATATTATTCAGCCTTAGAAAGCAATGTAATTCTGAGACATGCTACAATATGGATTAACCTTGAAAACATTATGCTAAGTAGGATAAACAAGACAAAAAAGGACAACTATAGTAGGATTCCAATAATATGAGGACCAAAAATATGCAAATTCATAGAGACAGAAAGTAGAACCAAGGTTACTAGGGATTAGGGGGAGAAGGGAATAGGGATATGTTGTTTAATGGGTACAGGGTTTTTGTTTGTGATGATGAAATAGTTCTGAAAATGAATAGTGGTGATGGCTGCATTGTGAACATACTTAATGCCAATAATTGTACACTTAATATGTTTTAAAAGGTCAATTTTGTTGTGTATATTTTGCAATAAAAAACCAACTTAGAAAAATTACTACACATGGTGGAATCAGTGGTAGACCAGTAAAAAAAAAAATAGTACTTTTTCTGACATTAAAATAGAAAAGGATTTAAGACACAAAATACACTAACCAGAAAAGAAAACATTTAACCATATTAAAATTAAGAACTTGGCCGGGCACGGTGGCTCAAGCCTGTAATCCCAGCACTTTGGGAGGCCGAGACGGGTGGATCACGAGGTCAGGAGATCGAGACCATCCTGGCTAACATGGTGAAACCCTGTCTCTACTAAAAAATACAAAAAGCTAGCCTGGCAAGGTGGCGGGCGCCTGTAGTCCCAGCTACTCGGGAGGCTGAGGCAGGAGAATGGCGTAAACCCGGGAGGCAGAGCTTGTAGTGAGCTGAGGTCTGGCCACTGCACTCCAGCCTGGTGACAGAGCGAGACTTCGTCTCAAAAAAAAAAAAAAAAAAATTAAGAACTTCACGCCGGGAGCAGTGGATCGATGCCTATAATCCCAGAACTCTGGGAGGCCAAGGCCAAGATAGGCAGATCACTTGAGGTCAGGAGTTCAAAACCAGCCGGCCAACATGGTGAAATTCTGTCTCTACTAAAAATAGAAAAATTAGCCAAGTGTAGTGGCTCAGTCCCAGTTACTTGGGAGCCTGGGAAGTACAGGACGCAGTGAGCAGTGATTGTACCACTGCACTCCAGCCTAGGCAACAGAGCAAGACCCTGTCTCAAAAACAAAACAAAACAAAAACCGGACAACCAACCAAACAAAAAACTGTGGAATAGGAATGAATGATTTTTTCATCTTTATATCATGTGTGGATGAGGGTATCTCCTTTTTTTAGATCTCGTTTGCCATAGTGCACATTAGATTATATTTATTGATTGGTAAATACATAGATGAACGAATAGATTAAAAAATGATTATGCATACATCAGACTGAATGAAAAGTTATGAAAGAGAAATTTTTTAAATTTTTAAATATTTATTTATTATTATTATTATTATTATTATTTTGAGATGGAGTTTTGCTCTTGTTGCCCAGGCTGGAGTGCAGTGGCGCGATCTTGGCTTACTGCAACCTCCACCTCCTAGGTTCAAGCGATTCTCCTGCCTCAGCCTCCCAAGTAGCAGGGATTACAGGCGCATGCCACCATGCCTGGCTAATCTTTGTATTTTTAGTAGAGATGGGGTTGCACCATGTTGGCCGGGCTGGTTTCAAACTCCTGACTTCAAGTGATCTGCCCACCTCGGCTTCCAGAAGTGCTGGGATTACAGGCGTGAGCCACCACGCCCAGCCATATTGTTTTTTTTGAGACAGAGTTTCACTCTTGTTGCCCAGGGTAAAGTGCAATGGCGTGATCTCAACTCACTGCAGCCTCTGCTTCCTGGGTTCAAGTGATTCTCCTGCCTCGGCCTTCTGAGTAGTTGGGATTACAGGTGTCTGCCACCACACCTGGCTAGTTTTATATTTTTAGTACTGACAGGTTTTACCATATTGGCGAGGCTGGTCTTGAACTCCTGACCTCCAGTGATCCACTCACCTCAGCCTCCCATAGTGCTGGGATTATAGGCATGAGCCACCGCACCTGGTCGAGAAATGTTTAATGTTCAGTTTATTCATAATCTCATTTTTCCTTCATTTTAGTAACAGAACTTTTTTAGGAGGCATATATGTATGTTGATGTGTGGTATGTGTAGGATATCTGTTGAGAAGTCAGAATAGTTTCTGATTCATAAAGCTTATGGTAGACAAGAACTTAACATTGTTATTTTTAAAGGTAAATCAGCTTCTAATTTCTTTAGTTTGTTTAACCACTTTTCCTGTAGCTGCTGAGGTCAAACCTGAATTAGGCTATAGACTCCCCCTGCTGGGTAAGAATGGGGAGAAGAGCAGAAAACCTAAACTTGGGCTTGAAGAGTCACAGGTTCCATTACACTTATGTGTTTTCTCCACAGGGAGCATTTCCAGCTCGTTTGAAGAAAGTACTGATTGTGGGGGCACCCATATGGTTCCGAGTGCCCTATTCCATCATCAGCCTCCTCCTGAAGGACAAAGTCCGGGAGAGGGTAAGGCAAGCTCGCCCTTTTTTATTTGGAGGGGAATAGATACATTCTCATCTCTACCACTGAATTCCTGCCAATTAATTTTCTACCTTCAAAAAATCCTCTTGGCGTGTCTCCTAGAGCCTGTTCTGCTTCTGTTAGTGCATTCACTCATATTCTCTACCTGATTCATTAGTCAGTTCAATACAGACTGCCTCTCTTACTGTACTACAAGCTTCTTAAAGTTTGAAACTAGACACAGTTTATCTGGTTCTCACTTCCTGTAGCACCTTGCATAAGATAGTACTGAAGGATTGTGTCCTGGAGGTAACTTAGAGATAGCTGCTACTTCCAAAATTTATCCTGGAGCTGCATAGGCCTTTAATATTTAACAGCTTGTAATATAATTGTATTCGTTGAACTGGCATTTGAATTTGTTCAACTGGAAACATCATTCAATCCCTTTGACCACCAGGGTTGTGGAGGAAAGTTTTTCATTATGTCTCTTTCTACATTTATTCCTGGCATTTGTTTTCTCAGAACATCTTGTTGCTTCCCAATTTCAAAAGCGTTCAAAATTACCTTAATTCTGGGCCGAGTGTAGTGGCTCATGCCTATAATCCTAACACTTTGGGAGTATGAGGCCAAGGCGGGAAGATCGCTTGAGGCCAGGAGTTCAAGACCAGCCTGGGCAGTATAGTGAGACCCTGTCACCACAATAAAACCAAAAACTGTAATTCTGTTATAATCTCCCGAGTGTCCCATGATTAAAAGTTTTATGGTCTCAGTTACTGATTGCAGCCATTAAAAGATAGGACATATGAAAATGAAGATATTTGTTTCTGTGTTAGCTACTTAAACACCTAATGACACAAAGTAGGAGAGATCTTTTCTTTTTTTTCTTTCTTTCTTTTTTTTTTTTTTTTTTTGAGACGGAGTCTCACTCTGTCGCCCAGGCTGGAGTGCAGTGGCATGATCTCGGCTCACTGCAGCCCCACCTCTTGAGTTCAAGTGATTCTTCTGCCTCAGCCTCCCGAGTAGCTGAGAGTACAGGCACACACCACCACACCCAGCTAATTTTTGTATTTTTAGTAGAGATGGGGTTTCACCATATTGGCCAGGCTGGTCTCAAACTCCTGACCTCATGATCCGCCTGCCTTGGCCTCCCAAAATGCTGGGATTACAGGAGTGAGCCACCGTGGTTTTTTGTTGTTGTTGTTGTTTTGTTTGTTTGTTTGTTTGTTTGTTTTGAGATGGAGTCTTGCTCTGTCTCCCAGGCTGGAGTGCAGTGGTGCGATCTTAGCTCACTGCAAGCTCTGCCTCCCAGGTTCAAGCGATTCTCCTGCCTCAGCCTCTCTAGTAGCTGGGACTACAGGCGCATGCTGTCACGCCCAGCTAATTTTTTGTGTTTTTAGTAGAGATGGGGTTTCACTGTGTTAGCCAAGATAGAGTCTTGATCTCCTGACTTTGTGATCCACCCGCCTCGGCCTCCCAAAGTGCTGGGATTACAGGCGTGAGCACCATGCCCGGCCATGAGAGATCTTTTCTTTCTTTTTTGAGATGGAGGTTTGCTCTTGTCGCTCAGGCTAGAGTGCAATGGCATGATCTTGGCTCACTGCAACCTCCAACCCCCAGGTTCAAGTGATTCTCCTGCCTCAGCCTCCCGAGTTGCTGGGATTATAGGCTCCCACCACCACGCCCAGATAATTCTTGTATTTTTTTTTAGTAGAGATGGTGTTTCACCATGTTGGACAGGCTGGTCTTGAACTCCTGACCTCAGGTGATCCACCTGCCTCAGCCTCCCAAAGTGCTGGGATTACAGGTGTGAGCCACCATGCCAGCTGGAGAGATCTTTTCTAAGATAACTCTTTGAGAGGATTCCATAGGCAAGTTCTTGCACTTGAATGATAGGAATTATGCATACATGTATAAACTCAAAATATATTAAGTACTTTTTGTAGATGAAGCACTGGTTCCTGATAATTAAAAATTAAGTGAGATAGTCCACCCTCAAGGAGCTTATGGTCTTGATAGGGAACACAGAGATACACGTATGAGAACTTTGGCTCTGCAGGAATGCAGAGGGGCATATTGCCTCAAGCAGTCAGGAAAGACTTCACAGAAGAGGTGAGCTGTGCTGGTCTATGAAGAGGCAGAGGAGGAAAAGAAGGCATTCCAAGAAGAGGCAACAGCAAAAGAGATGAGCTTTTAGGAGGAAGAGCATCCCCATTCCACAGAGATCCTAAGGAGAACCAGTTAAGCTAATTTGCTCCAGCATGGCTATGTCCAAGCAAAGAGCAGCATTAAGTCTTATGATTACTACAAAAAAATTGTCTGGGCGTGGTGGTGTGCATCTGCAGTCCCAGTTACTTGAGGGGCTGAGGTGGGAGGATCACTTGAGCCCAGGAGGTTGAGGCTGCAGTGAGCCTTGATCGCGCCACTATACTCCAGGCTAGGTGAAAAAGTGAGACCCTGTCTCAAAACAAAAGTGTTATCTAACATTATTCCTGGGCTACCCTGCCTCTGGGTGTGTTGCTTTCATAGAATCCTATCTTTGTGAACAGTTATACCAAGCTGAGTAAAACACAAGCTAACAGGTCTTAGAATTGGTTGTCTGAGTATGGGGTTGACAAAAATAACTACTACCTATGCATTCTTAGTGGCCAAAAAAAGAGTCACCAGCATGCAGCGATGCTGGGAAGCCTTGTTAATAACATAAAGCTTTCGTTCACTGTATCATCCTTTCAGAAGATGTATAACAGTGTCCCTAATTCCAGGAGTGAATTTTATATACATTCTGGGAGTTCACACTTTTATCTGGCAAATTCATAGGACTTAAATCTCAGGCAGATGAAATGTAGTCTACTACTTTTACAGTATACCTTGTATTTCAAGAAAATCTCATCCCATCCCCCAAACCTGATATAAACACATTTATTCTTTATCACTCTCTATATGCCTTTCCCTCTCCCCACATACTCACATGGTTCTTTCTAACTTTCTAGATTCAGATATTAAAGACATCTGAGGTCACGCAGCATCTGCCCAGGGAGTGTCTTCCAGAAAACCTGGGTGGGTACGTCAAAATTGATCTCGCCACTTGGAATTTCCAGTTCCTACCACAGGTGAACGGCCATCCAGATCCCTTCGATGAGATCATCCTGTTCTCCCTCCCTCCTGCCTTAGACTGGGACTCAGTACATGTTCCAGGTCCCCATGCTATGACCATCCAAGAGTTGGTGGACTATGTTAACGCCAGGCAAAAGCAAGGAATCTATGAGGAATATGAAGACATTCGTCGTGAGAACCCTGTTGGCACTTTCCACTGTTCCATGTAAGTAGGAAAGGTGTGGGCCAGCAGCTGGTTACCAGGATGCTTCTGGCAGGCTCTGGCAACAGCTCCTTCCACCCTTCACTTGCTTAACAGAGACCCTTCCTTGTGTTAGGGAACATCACTCTCACATAAATGATGGTTTCTCGCATGCAGAAAGAGGTACTTTCTGCTTTGGTGCTCTTGCCAACATCCTATGCTCTGAAGTTTCTGAACGTCTTTGGTACCAACAGAATAAACCTGTTGGACATATTTTTGGATATTTTTCTGAAATGCAAGTGTTTTTTTTAAAGTAGGTTCAAAATAGGCTACTCTCTATTCCAGTTCTCAGTGTGAGCGCTGGTTTGTTCATTTAGGCAGTTTCTCCCCATAACATTTATGGTATAACATTACATCTTGAGGAGGGGTGTAGTACACTTAAAATAATCCACAGTTAGTAAGAGAGTACAGTTGCCTCATAGGACTTTAACCCCTTGAGATTTTCATTCTACTCAAATCTTACCACAAAACCATCTAGCTAGTTTATAACTCTGGCTCATAACTACTTGATAAGTACTGTTGGCCATAGAACATAGATCCTCCCTTCCTTCCTCCCTCCCTCTTTCCTTTTTTTTTTCTTTTTGAGATGGAGTCTCATTTTGTCACCTAGGCTGGAGTGCAATGGCATGATCTCGGCTCACTGCAACCTCCACTTCCCAGGTTCAAGCAATTCTCCCTGCCTCACCCTCCCAAGTAGCTGGGATTATAGGCACGCACCACAACGCCTGGTTAATTTTTGTATTTTTAGCAGAGATAGGGTTTCACGGTGTTGGCCAGGTTGGTCTCGAACTCCTGACCTCAGGTGATCTGCCCGCCACGGCCTCCCAAAGTGCTGGGATTAGAGGCATGAGCTACCACACCCGGCCTTTTTTTCTTTTTTCTCTTCTCTTCTCTTCTCCTTTTCTTCTATTTTATTTTCCTCAAATTCCTAGGTTCAAGTGATCCTCCTACCTCAGCCTCCTGAGTAGCTGGGACTATAGGTATGTGCCACTATGTCCAGCTACTTTTTTATTTTTTGAAGAGATGGGATTTCAGCATGTTGCCCAGGCTGGTCCTAAACTCCGAGGCTCAAGTGATCCTCCTGCCTCAACCTCCCAAAGGGTTGGGATTACAGGCGTGAGCAAGTGCACCCAGTCAGATTATTTATCTACCATATTACTGTCATTTCTCTTACCATGTTTTAATTGGTTGCCCCAGAAATCTCTTTCTCTCCAACTAGTGAGCTGTGTCTTTTGAAAACTGCAGAAACTAGGGCTGGGTGCAGTGTCTCAGGCCTATACCCAGCACTTTGGGAGTAAAGGAATAGGAGGATCATTTGTGCCTAGGAGTTTGAGACCAACCTGAGCAGCATAGCAAGACCCCACCTCTACAAAAATAAAAAACAAAAAAATTAGCCAGGCATGGTGGCACACTCCTGTTGTCCCAGCTGCGCTGGAGGATGACTTGAGCCGGGGAGGTCAAGACCGCAGTGAGTTATGATCACGCTACTGAACTCCAGCCTGAGTGACAGAGTAAGACTTTGTCTAAGGAAAAAAAAAAAAAAAGAAAAAAAAAGGAAAGAAAATTAGGGAAGCTGTCCTAGTGGGTCCCAGCCTCATATTCCAACTTAACCAAAAATTCCCTCTGTGAGCGACACAAGTTTTTTCCCTTCTCAGCACTTCGGTTTTCCTCTGTGTAATATGTGACTGCTGGACTCTGATATTCACCTACCTTTGTAGCTTAAATGTTTTAGATATCTAGGATTCTGTGAGTACCTCTTCTCTCTTGTAACTCCTGCCCAGTGTAGTCAGTGTGCTCTGAATAAGATGCAGGGACAGAGTCTTTTAGCAAAGCAAAGAGGGAAAATAATGAGACAGGGAAAGTCAGAGAGAAGAGGCACTTGGGAAGGAAGTCAATCAGAGCAAGAATGCAAAAGAAAATAAGAGGAGACATAGGGGACACAGATCCCATATCAACAAGGGAAAGTATTCTTTTCTCCCATATAGCTCTGTTTCTTCCCTACCAGCTCCAGACCCCTATTTTTATTTAATTTTTATTTCATTTTATTTATTGTATTTATTATTTTATTATTATTATTTTTAGAGACAGATCTTGTTCTGTCCCCTAGGCTGGAGCATAGTGGCATGATCATGGCTCACTGCAGCCTCCATCACTTGATGCTCAGTTGATTCTCCTGCCTCAGCCTCTTGAGTAGCTGAGACCACAGACATGCACCACCATGCCTGGCTAATTTTTTAAAATTGTTTGTAGAGTCTCCCTATCTTACCCAGGCTGGTCTTGAACCCCTGGACTCAAGTGATCCTCCTGCCTCAGCCTTCCAAAGTGCTGGAATTATAGGTGCTACCTATGCCCAGCTACCAGACTCCCTGTTTACATCCAATCTCTTTTGCAAACAGAACCGTTATTCCGTTAAAGTCTTTTTTGTTGTTGAGACAGAGTCTCACTCCATCGCCCAGGCTGGAGTGCAATGGTGTGATCTCAACTCACTGCAACCTCCGCCTCGTGGGTTCAAGCCATTCTGTGCCTTAGTCTCCCAAGTAGATGGAATTACAGGTGTGTGCCACCACACCCAGCTAATTTGTGTGTGTGTGTATATATATGTGTGTGTGTGTGTGTGTGTTTATTAATTAATTAATTTACTTATTTAGAGACAGAGTCTCACTCTGTTGGCCAGGCTAGAGTGCAGTGGCACGATATCGGCCCACTGCAACCTCCATCTCCCATACTCAAGCAATCCTCCTGCCTCAGCCTCCTGAGTATCTGGGATTACAGGCATGTGACACCACGCCCAGCTAATTTTGTATTTTTAGTAGAGATGGGGTTTCACCGTGTTGGCCAGGCAGGTCTCAAACTCCTGACGTCGGGTGATTCACCCTCCTCGGCTTCCCAAAGTGTTGGGATTACAGGCGTGAGCTACCGTGCCTGGCCTAATTTGTGTATTTTTAGTAGAGATGGGGTTTTGCCATGTTGGCCAGGCTGATCTCCAACTCCTGACAAGTGATCTGCCCACCTCGGCCCCGCAAATGCTGGGATTACGGGCATAAGCCACCGTGCCCAGCCTCCCTTGCAGTCTTTTTTTTTTTTTTTTTTTTTGAGACGGAGTCTCGCTCTGTCACCCAGGCTGGAGTGCTGTGGCCGGATCTCAGCTCACTGCAAGCTCCGCCTCCCGGGTTCACGCCATTCTCCTGCCTCAGCCTCCTGAGTAGCTGGGACTACAGGCGCCCGCCACCTCACCCAGCTAGTTTTTTGTATTTTTTAGTAGAGACAGGGTTTCACCGTGTTAGCCAGGATGGTCTCGATCTCCTGACCTCGTGATCCACCCATCTCGGCCTCACAAAGTGCTGGGATTACAGGCTTGAGCCACCGCGCCCGGCCTCTCCCTTGCAGTCTTAAATCAAGGAAGTACGTTGGAGCAGGGAGGAATGCTAGGCTGATCTAAGAGTATGCACACTTATCCTGGGGATTCTTCACCTTGCTCTTGGTGCTTCTGCAGCTACCAACTGCTGTGAGGCCCTTGAGATGTCACTTCTACTATGGAGTCTCCCCTCCTCCATTAAAAAAGTGGGTTTGGCTGGGCGTGGTGGCTTACGCCTGTAATCCCAGCACTTTGGGAGGCCAAGGCTGTGGGTCACAAGGTCAAGAGATTGAGACCATCCTGGCCAACATGGTGAAATCCCATCTTTACTAAAAATACAAAAATTAGCTTGGCATGGTGGCATGCACCTGTAGCCCCAGCTACTCGGGAGGCTGAGGCAGGAGAATTGCTTGAGCCCAGGAGATGGAGGTTGCTGTGAGCTAAGATCATGCCACTGCACTCCAGCCTGGGCGACAGAGCAAGACTGTCTCAAAAAAAAAAAAGTGGGTTTAGATTGTCTTGTTGGCATCATCCAAACCAGCTACCATTTGACAATCAGAGAACAGATCCCTCATCCAATGAGAGGACTTACTAGTCTTGCCTATTGAATGATTGATTCCCCACTTGATAATTTAGAACCTAGAATCCTCATCAGCTCCAGGCCTCTGACACCAATTCCCAGTAGAGCTACTTACACAGAACAAACTATGTTTCCCTTGGAATTCTGGATTATGAAGTGGCTATCAGTGTATATTCACTCTTGCCCAGGATTCCCCTGGACCAAGAGACTTTCTTTCCCTTTTCTCTTTTTACTTTTTCTTATAATTGTAGATTCACCTGCAGTTGTAAGAAGTAATAGAGACATATCACATGTACCCTTTCTGCAGTTATCCCATGATAACATCTTCCAGAACTATAGTGTAATATCACAGCCAGAATGTTAATATTGATACAATCCACCAATCTCATTTAGACTTCCCCAGTTTTACTTTGTTTGTGTGTGTTTAGTTCTATGCAGTTTTGTCACACATGTAGGTTTGTGTATCTATCACCATAGTCAATATACAAAGAGTTCTATCACCACAAGCCTCCCCTCGTTGCCCTTCAATATTTTTATCTTTATTTACTTTTTTAAGATGGAGTCTTGCTCTGTCACCCAAGCTGGAGTGCTGTGGCACAATCTTGGCTCCCTGCAACCTCTGCTTCCCAGGTTGAAGTGATTATCCTGCCTCAGCCTCCTGAGTAGCTGGGATTACAGGCATGCACCACCATGCTTGGCGAACTTTTGTATTTTTAGTACAGTTGGGGTTTCACTATGTTGGCCAGGCTTGTCTCAAACTCCTGACCTCAGCTGATTCACCCACCTCGGCCTCCCAAAGTGCTGGGATTACAGGCGTGAGCCACTGCACCCAGCCTCGTTGCCCTTTAGTAAACATATACCTCCTTCCCACCACCTCCCCATTCCTAACCCCTGCAACCACTAATCTATTCTTCATTTCTATAATTTTTTCCTTTCCAAATTGTTGTTATATCAAATAACATTATATAAAATATAAAAAAATTACATAATACTGTATGTAATCTTTTAGGATTGGTTTTATTCATTAGGCATATTTGTATGGGAAGGGGGAAATATATATTTTTTTTCTTTGAGATGTGGTCTCGCTCTGTCACCCAGGCTGGAGTTCAGTGGCACGATCTCAGCTCACTGCAACCTCTGCCTCATGGGTTCAAGTGATTCTCCCGCCTCAGTCTCCCAAGTAGCCGGCATTACAGGTGCCCGCTACCACGCCCAGCTAATTTTTTTTGTATTTTTAGTAAAGATGGGGTTTCACCATACTGACTAGGCTGGTCTCCAACTCCTGACTGCGGTGATCTGCCAGCCTTGGCCTCCCAAAGTGCTGGGATTACAGGCATGAGCCACTGCGCCGGGCTGAAATTTTTTAAGATACAGAAAAGTACACAGTATGACACTATAGACAACTATGTTCCTACTACAGAATCAATACTGACTCTTGTTAATATTTTGTTATATTTACTTCATCTCTTTTTTTTTTCTTTGAGACAGAGTTTTGCTCTTGTTGCCCAGGCTGGAGTGCGATGGCGTGACCTCAGCTCACTGCAACCTCTGCCTCCTGGGTTCAAGCGATTCTTCTGCCTTAGCCTCCCAAGTAGTTGGGATTACAGGTGCCCACTACCAAGCCCAGCTAATTTTTTGTATTTTTCATAGAGACGGGGTTTTGCCATGTTGGTCAGGGTGGTCTTGAGCTCCTCACCTCAGGTGATCCACCCGCTTTGGCCGGCCTTTTTTTTTTTTTTTGAGGCGGAGTCTCACTCTGTCGCTCAGGCTGGAGTGCAGTGGCATGATCTCGGCTCACTGCAAGCCCCACCTCCTGGGTTCATGCCATCCTCCTGCCTCAGCCTCCCGAGTAGCTGGGACTACAGGTGCCCGCCACCACGCCTGGCTAATTTTTTTTTTTTAGTAGAGACGGGGTTTCACCATGTTAACTAGGATGGTCTCAATCTCCTGACCTCATGATCCACCTGCCTCGGCCTACCAAAGTGCTGGGATTACAGGCTTGAGCCACCGTGCCCAGCCGCCCCCCCCCTTTTTTTTAAGAGAGACGTGTTCTTGCTCTGGGGGTTGGAGTGCAGGTGCGGTGGCACTGTCATAGCTTACGGCAGCCTCAACCTCCTGGGCTCAAGTTATTTTCTTGCCTTAGCCTTCCTAGTAGCTGGAACTAGAGGTGTGGGGTACCACATCTTGCTAATTTTTTTGAAGTTTTTGTAGAGATGGAGTCTTGCTCTGTTGGCCCAGGCTGGTCTCAAACTGCTGGGCTCAAGTGATTCTCCAACCTCAGCCTCCCAAAGCACTAGGATTTTAGGCATGAGCCACTGTGCCCAGCTATCTTTTTTGTTATTATATAAAAGAAAGAATTTATTATAAAGTTGAAATTCCTTCTAATCCTCATTCTTAGTTCTCCCCAGTCATCATAAGCAGCTACTAGTATGAATATGGTGTTTCTTCATAGTTTATTTTGTTTATACTGTTATATATACATAAGCAGTTATGAACAATATAGAGTATTATTTTATATGTGTGACCTTTGTAATTTCTTTGCTTTCAGTTAATATGTGCAAATAATTTTTTTTCAAAACCAAAAGTTCTAAAGAAGACAAGCAATGGCCGGGCACGGTGGCTCACACCTGTAATCCCAGCACTTTGGGAGGCCGAGGCAGGCAGATCATGAGGTCAGGAGTTCGAGACCATCCTGGCTAACATGGTGAAACCCCATCTCTACTAAAAATACAAAAAAAAAATGTAGCCGGCCTGGTGGCGGGCACCTGTAGTCCCAGCTACTCCGGAGGCTAAGGCAGGAGAATGGCGTGAACCCGGGAGGTGGAGCTTGCAGTGAGCTGAGATCACGCCACTGCACTGCAGCCTGGGCGACAGAGTAAAACTCCATATCAAAAAAAAAAAAAAAAAAAAAAAAAAGAGAAGACAAGCAATGACAAAATAAATAGCAAACTCTCATTTTACCCTCAGTTCCATTACCTATAATCATGTATTCAACTCTTGTAGCTGTTGCCCCTGGTATTTCATCCCTAATTCTAAATTAAAATGCTTATAATATGCCAGGCACAGTGGCTCATGCCTGTAATCCCAGCATTTTGGGAGGCTGAAGTGGGTAGATCATTTGAGCTCAGGATTTCAAGACCAGCCTGAGCAACATGGTGAAACCCTGTCTCTACAAAAATTACAAAAATAAGCTGGGTGTGGTGGCGTGTGTTTGTAATCCCAGGTACTTGGGAGGCTGAGGTGGGAAGCTCACTTGAGCCTGGGACGTTGAGGCTGCAGTGAGCCAAAATTGTGCCACTGGACTCCAGCTTGGAATACAGAGCAAGACTCTGTCTCAAAAAAACAAAAAAAACTTAATAGTACTTTTAGTGACTTTTATTGTAGGTGCTCATTTAGCTCTTATACTATGTCTCCACTTTCCTTTTGACTACTCTTCCGATATATAATAATTACATGTAACATTCTTAAATTGAATCATCATTGTACATTATTGTGACTATATAAATTATTTTTACTGGAGAGCTACATGGGCTACTATGAAATGATCAAATATATTAACAATTTTTTTTTTTTTTTTTTAGTAGAGGTGGGATTTCACCATGTTGGCCAGGCTGGTCTCAAACTCCTGGCCTCAAGTGATTCACCTGCCTCGGCCTCCCAAAGTGCTGGGATTACAGGTGTGAACTACTGTGTCCAGCCTTTTTTGTTTTTTTTTTTTTTTTTGAGACAGGCTCTCACTCTGTCACCCAGGTTGGAGTGCTCTATCTTGGCTCACTGCAACCTCCGCTTCCCAGACTCAAGCAATTCTCTCGCCTCAGCCTCCAGAGTAGCTGGGACCACAGGCATGCTTCACCATGTCTGGCTAATTTTTTGCATTTCTGGTAGAGATGGGGTTTGGCCATGTTGCCCAGGCTGGTCCCAAACTCCTGAGCTCAGGCCATCCACCTGCTTCAGCCTCCCAAAGTACTGGGATTACAGGAATGAGCCACTACACCTGGCCTAATAATCTTATGAATTCAATTTTTTGTTTCTTCTGGAGTTAATTACCAAATTTTTTCATTTCCTTTAGTTTTCTGTGTATGTTCCTCATTCTTTCTCTTTTTTTCTTTTTGTTTTTTGGTTTTTTGATGTTACCCAGGCTGGAGTGCAGTGGCGCGATCTCGACTCACCGCAACCTCCACACCCTGCGTTCAAGCGATTCTGGTATCTCAGCCTCCTGAGTAGCTGGGATTATAGGCACCTGCCACCTCGCCCAGCTAATTTTTTTTGGTATTTTTATTAGAGACATGGTTTCACCATTTTGGCCAGGCTGGTTTCAAACTCCTGACCTCAAGCGATCTGCCCACCTTGGCCTCCCAAAGAGATGGGATTATAGGTGTGAGCCACCGTGCTTGGCCCTTCATTATTTTTCTATATGCCCAATCAGAATTATTTTACAGTGTCATCATTAGTTTCCAAGTGATTGAATGTATCAGATAGTCAATTGTGTCTTTTTTTTTTCCTGAGACCTCACTTTCAGAACTTTTTCTTTCGTTCTAGTCTAAACTGTGGTTGGTTATTCTGTAGGCTTGTTCCTCACTTTTTATCTTGTAATTTTCCCTCTTTCCTTTGTTGATCTTGTTTCCTAATTGTAGACCATCTTCTTTCTTTACTTTTATTCTATTTTGCTAGAGTATAAAACTCTAGGTTGGAAATAACTTTATCTCAGAATTTTTAAGGCAATGCCTTTCCAATTACTAGTTATGCTGTCTGTGAATTGTCTGATCTTATTCTTTCTCAATCTATTTATTTGTTTGTTTGTTTGTGATGGAGTCTCACTCTGTCGCCCAGGCTGGAGTGCAGTGGCACAATCTCGGCTCACTGCAACCTCCACCTTCTGGGTTCAAGTGATTCTCCTACCTCAGCCTCCTGAGTTGCTGGGACTACAGGCGTGTGCCATCATACCCACCTAATTTTTGTATTTTTGGTAGAAACGGAGTTTCACCATGTTGGCCAGGCTGGTCTCAAACTCCTGACTTCAGGAGATCTGCCCTTCTTGGCCTCTCAAAGTGCTCGGATTGCAGGAGTGAGCCACTGCACCCAGTCTAAATTTCTTAAACAGAAAAAGAAATTATCTTTAAAATGCTCAGGGAAGAAAAAAGAAAAACAATAGATCTTTAAAAGGATTGAGAGAGGCTGGGCATGGTGGCTCACGCCTGTAACCCCAGCACTTTGGGAGGCCGAGGAGGGCAGATCACCCGAGGTCAGGAGTTCAAGACCAGCCTGGCCAACATGGCGAAACCCTGTCTCTACTAAAAATATAAAAATCAGCCAGGTGTGGGGAGGCTCCTGTAATCCCAGCTACTCCGGAGGCTAAGGCAGAATCCCTTGAACCTGGGAGGCGGAGGTTGCCGTGAGCCGAGATTGCGCCACTGCACTCCAGCCTGGGGGACAGAGCGAGACTCTGTCCCCGCCCCGCCCCCCAAAAAATTAACAATGATGTGCCTTAGTGTAGGTCCTCTTTTAAAATTTATTACAATGGTTACTTGATAGATTCTTTTAATCTGAAGGCTTGTTATTTAGTTACAGGGTTTTTCTTGTTACATTGTTTTTTAAATGATTTCTTTCCTTGCATTATGTTAGTTCTCTCTCTATATATATGTAAATATATATATATTCCTATCAGTCTGGTTGGATCTTCTAGAGTAAGAATTGACAAACTTTTCCTTAAAAGACAAGATAGTAAATATTTCAGTATTGTGGGGCTTACAGTCTTTGTTACAAGTACTCAACACTGCCAAAATATACTTAGTGAGTACAGAAATAAATGAGCTTGACTGTGTTCCAATAAAACTTTATTTACAAAAACAAGTAACCAGGGCATAGTTTACTGACTCAACACTGTCAATATATACTTAGTGAGTACAGAAATAAATGGGCTTGACTATGTTTCAGTAAAACTTCATTTACAAAAACAAGTGGCCAGGGCATAGTTTACTGACTTGTGTCTCAGAATGATTCTCTTAACTTTCTTCATTTTTTTCTTTTTTTTTTTTTTCATTAAATGAGACAGTCTCGCTCTGACGCCTAGGCTGGAGTACAGTGGTGCAATTTCAGCTCACTGCAACCTCCACTTCCCGCGTTAAAGCGATTCTCATGCCTCAGTCTCCTGAGTAGCTGGGACTACAAAGCGCACACCACCACGCCCTGCTAATTTTTATATTTTTAGTAGAGACAAGTTTCAACATGTTGGCCAGGCTGGTCTTGAACTCCTGACCTCAAGTAATCCGCCCGCCCCATCCTCCCAAAGTGCTGGGATAACAGGCATGAGCCACTGTGCCTGGCCAGTTTTTCTCATATTTTCATCACTTTTTTCATTTTGTTTTGTATTCTGGAAATTTCCTCAACTTTCTCTTTTATCTCATCTATTAAAATTCTTATTTTTGATATTATTTTTAATTTCCAAGAGCTTTTCTTCTCTGTTCCTTTTTCATTGTACTCTTCTTATTTTATGTATAATTGTATCATCTCTTTTCTCTTTGAGGATATTAATGATAGCCTTTTAGAGGTTTTCTCTTACTGACTCTTTTTTTTAAAACTTCTGTAGCCCCCATGTGTTTGAATTATGAGTTTTTCCATTTGTTTGTTTTTTGTTTGATTTTGAGACAGGGTCTCACTTTGTCACCCAGGCTGGAGTGCAGTGATGCAATCATAGCTCACTACAGCTTCTGTCCCCCAAGCTTAGGTGATCCTCCTACCTCAGCTTCCTAAATAGCAGGGACTACGGGTATGTACCACCATGCCCAGCTGATTTTTTAAATTTTCAGTAGAGACAAGGTCTTGCTATGTTGCCCAGGCTGGTCTTGAACTCCTGAGCTCAAGTGATCCTCCACCTTGGCCCTCCCAAAGAGTTAGGATTACAGGCATCAGCCGCCATGACCAGCCTGAATTGTGTTATTTGAATTGTGTATTAAAGTATTTGTGTTAGGGGCTTTCCTTAATTACATTGAGATCCTTGGCTTTTAGTTCACATTTATGGTCCTTAAAAGCTGCATGGTTACGAAAGCAGATAGTAATGAACAAAAACAAAAACAAGCTGCATGGAAGCTTGTTTTGCATGGATGAGCTTCAGATTATAATGATCAGACAACTAGCTTGTTGTTGGGTATACTCCAAATGACAGAATTCTTTAACCTGATGCTGTTTACTTTATCCAGAGAAGAGTTCTCCCATCCTTTGGATCCACTGATGGGATCCGAGCTTGAATATGAGTGTAGGACAGGACAGTGAAAATGGGTCAGGGATTTTCACTATATAACATTCAGATTTTCATTTTATTCCCATTTTTAGCTCTGTTCCTCACCTTGCTTTCCATGGTAAGGGAGTTCTGAGGGTGTGCCATCTTGTCTCTCTATAGGTACCTCCCTTGGTCCTAGCTTCTATATTTGGCCATGTCAGCCAAAATCCTCCTGATTTTTCTCTGTCAAAATGGGTTGAACACTCTTTGTGTGCTGATGTCTCCACTGTCACTTTTTGGGTTTGTAGTGAATATTCCTTTATCATCATTTTAGTGAAGCTACTGGGTGAATGGAGTGGAGTCAATATGTGTTAGACTGGCATTTAAGGTCAGGCTTGGTGACTCACACCTATAATCCCAGCACTTTGGGAGGCTGAGGCGGGAGGATTGCTTGAGTCCAGGAGTGTGAGACCAGCCTGGGCAATGTGGCAAAACCCTTTCTCTACAAAAAATTTAAAAATTAGCTGGGCGTGGTGGTGTTCATCTGTAGTCCTAGCTACTCCTGGGCTCAGGATCACTTGAGCCCAGAGAGATTAAGGCTGCAGTGAGCTGTGATTGTGCCACTGGACTCCAGCCTGGGCGACCCTGGAAACCTTTGAGATGTCTCAAAAAGAAAATGAAATTGGAATTTAGGAGATTTGGTTTGAAAATCTTTTGACAAATAAATAGTAGAAATTTTTATCTGCAGCTAGAGTTTTTTTGGTGGTATGCCCCATTACTCTCCCCTTCTCTCCCTCTCTCTTTTTTACTAATGTGCTCCTCATCTCTGTCTGAGACCTCATCAAAATGGATTTTACCACCCATATTTCTACCAGTTTTCTGATCAGTATCACTTAGGTAATCTCTAAAAAGATTGAGGCTTTCTCTACAGCTCTCCTTTTTCTGATCCCTTACTAGAATAGACTTTTATGCCTGTTTATGGCAACATAGGCTTTTTCTGCATGTACTTCCAAATTCTATCAGCTCTGTCCGTTAACCAGTTCCAAAGCTGCTTCCACATTTTTAGTTATTTGTTACAGCAGCACCCCACTTCTTAGTACCAATTTCTGCCTTGGCCGTTTGGCAGAAAGAGAGAAAGAGTGGGGACTCCCATCCCCACTCTTTCTCTCTCTTTTTAAATTTAATTAATTTATTTATTTTTATTTTTTGAGATACAGCCTTGCTTTGTCACCCAGACTGGAGTGCAGTGGTGCGATTTTGGCTCACTGCACCCTCCACCTCCCAGGTTCAAGTGATTTTCCTGCCTCAGCCTCCTGAATAGCTGGGATTACAGGTGTGTGCCATCACACTTGGCTAATTTTTGTATTTGTAGTAGAGGCGGGGTTTCATCATCTTGGCCAGTCTGGTCTTGAACTCCTGACCTCAGGTGATCTACCCGCCTTGGTGTCCCAAAGTGCTGGGATTACAGGCATAAGCCACCACGCCCAGCTTCTCTCTCTTTTTTTTTCTTAAGTCAAGGTGTCACTCCGTCACCCAGGTTGGTGTGCAGTGGCACCATCATAGCTCACTGCAGCCTTGACTTCCTGGGCTGAAGCAGTCCTTCCACCTTAGACTCCTGAATAGCTAAGAGTACAGGTGTGTGCCATGATGCCTGGCTAATTTTTTGACTTCTCTCTAGAGATAAGTTCTCATTAGTCCAGGTGTGGTGGCTCATGCCTGTAATCCCAACACTTTGGGAGGCCGAGACGGGTGGATCACGAGGTAAGGAGATTGAGACCATCCTGGCTAACATGGTGAAACCCCGTCTCCACTAAAAATACAAAAAATTAACCAGGTGTGGTGGCGGGCGCCTGTAGTCCCAGCTACTCGGGAGGCTGAGGCAGGAGAATGGTGTGAACCCGGGAGGTGGAGCTTGCAGTGAGCCGAGATCGCGCCACTGCACTCCAGCCTGGGCAACAGAGCGAGACTCCGCCTCAAAAAAAAAAAAGAAAAAAAAGAGAGAGAGATAAGCTCTCATTACATTTCCCAGAGGGGTCACAAACTCCTGGCCTCAAGCAATCCTCTTGCCTCCCAAAGTGCTGGGACTACAGGTGTGAGCCACCATGCCTGGTTTCCCTCTCTCTTTTGAATGGAGATATGTTTACTTTTAGAAGTAGTATGTACTTACTACAAAAAATGTTAAATGATATGGAACTGTATGGGCTAGAGATTGAAAAGCTTCCATGTCTCCACCCCTAAGAGTAATTGACACCCCTTTTGCATAGTCAGACTTTGTACATACATACTGTCCCTACTTTTTCTTTATTCTTGCTTGTTTGTTTCATTTCCTTCAGGTCTCCGGGAAACCTAGAGAAAAACCGTTATGGGGATGTACCCTGCCTGGACCAAACTAGAGTGAAGCTAACAAAGCGAAGTGGCCATACTCAGGTAGACAGATAAATGTAATCTTTTTATGTGCACTGGGGGAAATTGAGCTTCTTCCAGAGTTAAGCTTACTAATACTTTAGTAGAATGAAAGTAGACTCCGAGGCCAGAGAGATTAGGTTTGAGTTTATATTTTGCTACATACTAGTCTGTGACCATAGGCAAGTCCTTGAATGCCCATCTCACAGTATTGAGTGGAAATTAAATGAAATTCTTTATGTGAATGCTGATAGTGCAAGGTCTGATATATTGTAGGTGCTTCATAGGTGTTAAATTATTTATCCTTTACTCCTTAGTTGTAAAGTCATGGTCATATAGTCCAATTCCTTTGGTGAGTATATATGCATCAATACAAAGCAACCTTGATTTTAAGTGACCTCTGATTTCTCCATCTGTATCTGAGGAAACTGTGGACAACTTATGTATACATAAATGTCTAGGGATAGAGATGAAATGGTCAAATGACTATTTATTTAATATATTAATTTGATTATATCTACATGTTAAAAACCTCATATGTAATCTATTACGAGATATTTAACAAACATTTTATTCAAACACTTTACATACACCTTTAACTAAAGTTAAAGGTGTCTTTAGTGTCTTTGTCACATTTGAGCCACTTTTTTTTCTCCCTCAAGACAGAGTCTTGCTTTATTGCCCAGGCTAGAGTACAGTGATCACAGCTCACTGCAACCTTGACCTCCTGGGCTCAAGTGATTCTTGTACCTCAGCCTCCCAAGTAGCTGAGACCACAGGCATGTGCCACATACCTGGCTAATTTTAAAATATTTTTGTAGAGACAAGTTCTCACTATGTTGCCCAGTCTGGTCTTGAACTCTTGTGCTCAAACAATCCTCTTGCGTCAGCCTCCCTAAGTGCTGGAATTACAGGCCACTTTTTGAGTCAGTCTAACAAGGTTTTCCAGAGTACAGTGTCTTTATTTATTTTTAAGTGTGTGGCATTGTGACTGAAATTTTATCCTAAAACAGGAAAATCTGTTAGGGTAACATTAGGACAAGTTGGTTTTTTAATTCATCCTGCGTCTTATGCATCCCCTATAATGTGATTCATTCACTTATTCCTTTGTAAAATCCTTAAAAAAAAAAAAGAGAGACAGGGTCTTATTCTGTTACCCAGACTGGAGTGCAGTGACTTGATCATAGCTCACTGCACCCTTGAACTTCCGGGCTCAAGCGATCCTCCCACCTCTGCCTCCTAAGTAGCTGAGACTACAGGCACATGCCATTACACATGCCTGATTTTTTTTTTTAATTTTTGTAGCGCTAGGGTCTCACTCTGTTGCCCAGGTTCCTCCTGGGCTCAAGCAATCCTCTCACCTTGGCCTCCCAAAGTGCTGGGATTATAGGCATGAGCCAGTGTGCCTGGCCATAAATTCCTTTTTAATATAACTTGTTTATAGCAACATCCAACCTTAGAATTTTGAGATGAATGACTAAATTATTTTCTTCCTTTTTTTCCCTTCTGATATACCAATTTTATTAGGTGATGTCTCTAAAAAACCCAATTTTGTTAGGTGATCTCATAAAAAAAAAAAAAAAACAGCATTGACTGAGGTGTTGTTCAAAGTAAAGTTATTTTATTTTTATTATTTTTTTTGAGACAGAGTTTCGCTCTTGTTGCCCAGGCTGGAGTGCAATGGCGTGATCTCAGCTCACTGCAACCTCCACCTCCCGGGTTCAAGCGATTCTCCTGTCTCAACCTCCTGAGTAGCTGGGATTACAGGTGCATGCCACCACACCCAGCTAATTTTTGTATTTTTAGTAGATACAGGTTTCATCATTTGGTCTCGAACGCCTGACCTGAGGTGATCTGCCTGCCTTGACTTCCCAGAGTACTGGGATTACAGGCATGAGCCACTGCGCCAGCAAAGTAAAGTAATTTAAATAGTACCTCTTTAACATGATACACACTGTAAGGACTTGTTATATCCCTTCTCTTTCTGGGGAATAATTTTTGGAAAAATTATTGCCTTGTATTTGGGCATATATGATATGTGGGTTGGGACCCCAGGATCATGGTTTCCAACTCTCTTGTCCCTGTTGTTTCAAGCACATAAACTGAATTCACATCCTTATCCAGGACCCTTGGAGAAGATTTTCCTGCAGGAGCATTTGAGCTAAGAGACTGGCTGGCTGGAGGGTAAATTCATAAGTACTGCTGAGATCATCATCATATATGCCCTGAAGGAGTAGAGTACAGCGGTTGAGTTGGGGCTTTGGAGTCAGAGATATCTGTATTTATCCATTTTGTTGATTTCCCTGTCTCCAGTACCTAGAACAGTGCCTGATACGTATTAGACACTCAGGACATATTTGTGAATCAGTGAATCTTAGTGTACTGGGAGACTCTTCTAGTCATCCTGTGGTTAATATGAAGTCATTGTCTGATTTGTAGTCCCTCTCCTTACTGAAACATTAGTGGAGGCTTTATTTTTATAGCAAATGGAGTATTTAGGCTTTTGTTTGTTTTATTTTGATTTTAGTGTTTTTTTGACATTATTCACTTTGGGGGGTTAGGAAAGCAAAAAAAAAAATTATTTACTTAGCTTTGGGGACTTAACACTGTCATGAAATTTCCACCTATGGGGCTATTTTTCCATTGTTTCCTGATATTTAGTTGTTTTTAAATTTTAATTGATAAAATTTTATATATTTATGATATACAGTGTAATATTTTAAAATATTGTGCATTGCAGAGAGGCTAAGTCAAGCTAGTTAACATATGCATTACTTCACATATTTACCTTGTTTTGTGGTGAAAACACTTAAAATCTGCTGTCCTCAATTTTCAAGTATACAATACCTTGTTAATTGGAGGATTCAGGCTTTTTAGTGACTTGTTCACTTGATTTGCTTCTGGAATTTTAAAGCTGTTAGTCCCAGTTTCCGTTGAACACGGCTACCTTAATCTGTTTGGGCTGCTGCAAGAAAAATACCACAGGCAGGATGGCTTATAAACAACAGAAATTTATTTTGCACTATTGTAGAGTCTGGGAAGTCCTAGATCAATGTGCTGGCAGATTTGGGGTCTGGTGAGGGCCCCTTTCTTGTTTCATAGACCACCGTCTACTCATTGCATCCTCACATGGCAGAAGGGAAAGGGGTGAGGGAGCACTTCAGAACTCTTCTGTTTTACAAGGGTACTAATCCCATTTGTGAGAGCTCTGTCCTCATGGTCTTCATCACTCAATCACCTGTCTCAAGGCCCCATCTCCTAATACCATTACATTGAGGGTTTGGGGTTGGGATGTATACATTTAAAATTATGGGGGACACAAATGTTCAGTCTATAGCAATGGCCCATAACATAGTGTGCCGGGTTTGTTCTTCCTGCTATTTCAATTTGCCCCCAAGTATATACTTTGTCTCTGGGTCATTTTCAGTTTTGAGATGGAGTCTCGCTCTGTCGCCCTGGCTGGAGTGCAGTGGCGCGATCTCAGCTCACTGCAAGCTCCGCCTCCTGGGTTCACACCATCCTCCTGCCTCAGCCTCCTGAGTAGCTGGAACTACAGGCGCCCACCACCACGCCCGGCTAATTTTTTTGTTTTGTTTTGTTTTGTATTTTTAGTAGAGACGGGGTTTCACTGTGTTAGCCAGGATGGTCCCGATCTTCTGACCTCGTGATCCGCCCATCTCGGCCTCCCAAAGTGTTGGGATTACAGGCGTGAGCCACTGTGCCCAGCCTTCAGTTTTAATATCCAATGATTCTTCCAAAGTTGCTGAAATTAAAAATTTTAATTCCCTGGGAATTAAAAATCAGCAGTCTCAGAGACCAGTGCTAAAGCTGATAGTTCTTAGTTATAAAGCAATAATGTAAAGAAGTGACAATTCTTTTCGAAGCATGAAGTTAGTTCCTCCTTATGTTCTTACTAATGTTGACTGGCATATACCAGGTAAATCTTTTGTACTTTTCCATACCTTCTCCCTTGGTCCTCAAGAGGTTATACCATTTGTATGTGCCAGGTTGAGTAGAGGATAGGCTTAGGCTAACTGCACCCTGGATTGAGAAGCCCGGGAAGTGAGTGAGGCTTTTAGCATGCTGAGTCTGCTGCAAGTGGTCTGTTAGCTCAGTGAAGTTGTCTGAGTTAGGGTAGGACAGTAATCGTATGAGGCCAATACTAGCTGCTATGGGAGGGAAAACTGTGAGTTTATCACTCCACTATTTAGTCAAAGAAATAGTTTCTAAGGAGGAAAGTCTTGACTAAATAAGTAGTAGAGTGATAAACTGGTAGACTGACTGGCTAAGGAACACAAATCCAAGTAACACGGGTTTGACCATGAGGTAGAGATATCTTAGGAAGTTAGCTATGGAATACTGACAGTTCAGAATGCCCTCCCAGTGATAGGACCCACAGGAGAAAGAGTGATAGGTTGAGGAAAGTCAGTCTGACCTCTCTAGTGCAGTGGGTTATGAGTTTTCCCTAGTTTGCTATTGAAACTTTTCTTTTGTCCTCTGTAACCCTTCACACCTTCCCTTATCCATTCCACTGCCTCCATCCATTCAACTCTCAACTAGTTATACTATAACATGAAACTGCAGCTGATCGATGTTTCTCTTTTATCAGCCTGGATCAAAGGATCTTTTGAGTAGGTATTAATAAAAAATGATGTTGAAGTAATTAAGACTGAGGACATTAGAAGGTGGGAGAATACCCTGGAAGAGAGAGAGTCAGAAGCTATTCATTGAGATGCCTTTGAATTTGACTGGAAGTTGCTTTGCATTAATTCAGGTAGTAATGGAGTTCAGGTGTATGGCCTGTCCTGTTAATGGTCCTAAGTATGAGGTGTAGCTTTATTTCTTCTCCATTCACATTTTGCCTTTTGTGTATGGCAGGACGGACCAGATATTCCTACTTGCTTGCCTTGCTCATTTGGTCCTGTGCTACAGTGTTGCAAGTCCTGATGGACCCTTTTCTTGTAAATAACAGTTTCTGTTGAGTTATAGTTCACTCTGGCATACTGCCACTGTTACTACTTGAGATGTCACTGGGGCAGTTACTACTGTTAATACTTGAGACTGTCATTAGGAGACTGAATGAAGGGGGACAAACATAGAAATGAAAACTTAAGACAAAAATAACTACTCTAAAGGAAGGGTAACATGGGGAAGAAGAAGACAGCTCCCTACTTCTACTGAGCAAAGGCAGCCCTGAGCTTCTACAGCCCTTTGTATTTATTGGGTAGCAAGAGCAGGGAGGAGGAGGTAACTATTGGTCAGCTGCTTAATTGATCACAGGTTCATATTATGGTTGACAGGCTTCAGATGTGCCTAATCACAAGCAACACTTGTGCCTTGGTCGTGACTGCCCTCGGCATTCCTTCTGGGTGGCAGACGCAGTTTGTCAGTTTGCTAACATCCTGCTTTCATGAGAAGTTTGCTTTTTGCTCATATAGCCTCCAGTGGTATACTGAGTTGATCATGACCCTCATTCTTTCGGCCTCCAACAGTTCACATACCATACAATTTACCTATTTAAAGTATGTAAGTCGCCGGGCGCAGTGGCTCACACCTGTAATCCCAGCACTTTGGGAGGCCGAGGCAGGCAGATCACGAGGTCAGGAGATCAAGACCACGGTGAAACCCCGTCGCTACTAAAAATACAAAAAATTAGCTAGGCATGGTAGTGGGCACCTGTAGTCTCAGCTACTCGAGTGGCTGAGGCAGGAGAATGGCATAAACCCGGGAGGCGGAGCTTGCAATGAGCCGAGATTGCGCCACTGCACTACAGCCTGGGCGACAGAGTGAGACTCCATCTCAAAAAAATAATAATAATAAAAATAAAGTATATAAGTCAATGGCTGTTAGTATATTCACAGAGTTGTGCAACCATCACCACAATAAACTTTAGAACATGTTTTTCATTTCCCAAAGAAACCTCACACCCTTGGCAGTTACTACCTATTTCCCTCTAACCCACCCTAATTTATTTCCTGTCTCCATAGATTTGCCTGTTCTAGGGATCTCATACAAAGAGAATCCTAGACTATGTAACTTCTTGTGTCTGGCTTCTATTACTTAGCGTAATGTTTTCTAGGTCCATCCATGTCATAGCATGTATTATCACATCACTCCTTTTTACTGCCAAATAATATTCCATTGTATGGATATACCACCTTTATTCATTTATCAGTTGAAGGACATTTGAGTTGTTTCCATTTTTGGCTATTATGAATAATGCTGCTATGGATATTTATGTATAAGGTTTTGTATGGACGTATGTTATTATTTTGCTAAGGAGTGGAATTGCTGGGTCATATGGTAACTTTTTAATCTTTTGAGGAACAACCAGGCTGTTTTCTAAAGTAACTGCAGCATTTTACATTATCACTAGCAATGTATAAGCACGGTATACATGTGTATGAGGGTTTCAGTTTTTCCACATCCTTGCCAGCAATATTATCTATAATTGATATCTGTAGTCATCCTAGTGGGTGATTAGTATCGTGGTATAGATTTGCATTTCCCTGATGGCTAATGATGAAAGATTTTTTTTTTTTTTTTTTTTTGAGACGGAGTCTTGCTCTGTCACCCAGGCTGGAGTGCAGTGGCACCATCTTGGCTCACTGCAAGCTCTGCCTCCTGGGTTCATGCCATTCTCCTGCCTCAGCCTCCTGAGTAGCTGGGACTACAGGTGCCTGCCACCATGCCCAGCTATTTTTTTTTTTTTTTTTTTTTTTTGTATTTTTAGTAGAGATGGGGTTTCACTGTGTTAGCCAGGATGGTCTCGATCTCCTGACCTCGTGATCCACCCTCCTCGGCCTCCCAAACTGCTGGGATTACAGGCGTGAGCCACCATGCCCGGCATAAGTTTTTAATTTTAATATAGTTTATCTCTTTTCTATTGTCACTTATGCCTTTGGTGTCATATCTATTGTATCTGTGAAGACTTTGCCTAAACCAAGGTCACAAAGATTTACTCTTACCTTACATTTTATTCTGAGAGTTTTAATAGTTTTAATCCCTTACATTTGGTCTTTGATCCATTTTGCAGTTTTTATGTATGGTGTGAGGAAGGAGTCAGCTTGATTTCTCTGCATGTAGATATCTACTTGTCCCAGCACCATTTATTGAACTGAGGGTTTGAGCTGACCATTTCACTGCTCATTTTCTGCTCAACAAGAAGAGAATATTCACACCTTGGGTTTTACTTACTGAGTACATCATTTTATGACCCAAATGGTATATTCTGTGTAGCTATAGTGATGTCTCCTTTTTTATCATTAGACAGATTACATCAATGCCAGCTTCATGGATGGCTACAAGCAGAAGAATGCTTACATTGGCACACAAGGTAAGCTGGTCCGTCCCTCCCATGTTGATTTTGTGCCATCTACTTATGATTCCCTGTGCCAAATGATAGCATAATTTTTAAACGAATGGTAACTTGAGTGGAGGTTTTGGCCACTAGATCCTGGCCTTTTATAAAGATTGGTGGTGGTTGAGAAAAGCAGATAAGAAGTCTGGGGTTTCTGTACCAGGTATGCCTGGAAACTCACCGCATGGAGATAAACTGGAGATTTAAACACATAACACTACGGCCTGCAAGTTTTGGGGCTATTTCTTAATATTGGCAAGGGTGTAGGGTATCAGAATTCATCAGCCAGTGAGCTCTTCATGCTCTTCCTCTCTAGTAAGAGGCCAAGAATAGCGGACACCCCAGAGATTGAGTCCAATCTAGGAATGAGTATTGCTGTCCTAATAGGCCTAGGCTGGTTCCTATACCATCACAGAGCACTCCAATAAATGTTCTGACATAGATAGTATGTGCTAGTAAGTCTGACAGTGAAAACTGAACTCTAGGAGGATTTCTCATTTTTTTTCTCTCTCTTTTGAGACGGAGTCTTGCTCTTTCACCCAGGCTAGAGTGCAGTGGCACCACCTCAGCTCACTGCAACCTCCACCTCCCGGGTTCAAGTGATTCTCCTGCCTCAGCCTCCTGAGTAGCTGGGACTACAGGTGTGTGCTACCACGCCCGGCTAATTGTTGTATTTTTAGTAGAGACTGGGTTTCACCATGTTGGACAGGCTGGTCTCGAATTCCTGACCTCGTGATCTGCCCGCCTCGGCCTCCGAAAGTGTTGGGATTATAGGCATAAGCCACCATGCCCGGCCTCTAGGAGGATTTCAGATGGAGTTTCTATAAATGTTCCTATGATCCTAGTACTCTTTCTGACCTGGCCTCTCCATCTCAAGAATATCATGTCACTTTCAAAGATGGTAGGAGGAAATCATAACACAAAAAGACAACAAACCATCAATGGGCATAAGGCCCTTTGACCACTGCAGAGCAAGATATGGTGGATACCTCCTTAATCAAGTGATCAAACTTAGTATCACCAGTAAAGGACAAAGGGACATTATGTATACCTCCTGATATGATACATTGAGAAATAAATATCACCTGCATTGTGTATTGCGAGTTTTAAAATCTGAATCTAGTTATGGGAAACACTCCAGATTGTGTGACATACTATAAGAAAACTGGCTCAGACTCTCCAAAGTTAATGCCATAAAAAACAAAAAGGCAGAGAACTGTTCTAGATTAAAGGGAGACTAAAGAGAACCATGGCCGGACACAGTGGCTCACACCTGTAACCCCAGTACTTTGGGAGGCTGAGGTGAGAGTATCACTTGAGCCCACGAAGCAGAGGTTGCTGTGAGCCGAGATTGCACCACTGTACTCCAGCCTGGCTGACACAGCGAGATCCTGCCTCAAAAATAAATAAATAAATAAAAAGGCTGGGCGCAATGATTCACACCTGTAATTCCAGCACTTTGGGAGGCCAGGGCAGGTGGATCACCTGAGGTCGGTAGTTCGAGACCAGCCTGACCAACATGGAGAAACCCCATTTCTACTAAAAATACAAAATTAGCCGGGCGTGGTGGCACATGCCTGTAACCCCAGCTACTTGGGAGGCCGAGGCAGAAGAATCGCTTGAACCCAGGAGGCGGAAGTTGCAGTGAGCCAAGATTGCGCCATTGCACTCCAGCCTGGGCAACAAGAGCGAAACTCCGTCTCAAAAAGAAAAAAAATAAGAGGATCTGTGATTAGATCCTCAATTGGGAGAAAAAAACTATTGAAGACAAACTATTGAGACAATTGGAGACTTTGTGTTAGCCAACATTATATCCATGTTTAATGTATGCTTAAGGTGATAATGGTATTCTTGTATAGGAAGATGTCCTTGTTTTCCTAGTAAATGCTCAAGTATTTGGGAATAAAATATCATAATGTCTGCAACTTCTTTATTTTTTTTTATTTTTTATTTTTTGAGACAGAGTCTCGCTCTGTCACCCAGGCTGGAGTGCAGTGGCCGGATCTCAGCTCACTGCAAGCTCCTCCTCTCGGGTTCACGCCATTCTCCTGCCTCAGCCTCCCGAGTAGCTGGGACTACAGGCAACCGCCACTTCGCCCGGCTAGTTTTTTGTATTTTTTAGTAGAGACGGGGTTTCACCGTGTTAGCCAGGATGGCCTCGATCTCCTGACCTCGTGATCCGCCCGTCTCGGCCTCCCAAAGTGCTGGGATTACAGGCTTGAGCCACCGCGCCCGGCCAACTTCTTTATTTTTAATTAATTAATTTTTTGAGATGGAGTTTTGCTCTGTCGCCCAGGCTGCAGTGCAATGATGTGATCTCGGCTCACTGCACCTTCCACTTCCAGGGCTCAAATGATTCTCCTGCCTCAGCCTCCCAAGTAGCTGGGATTACAGGCACCTGCCACCATGCCCAGCTAATTTTTGTATTTTTGGTGGAACCAGGGTTTCGCCATGTTGCCTAGGCTGGTCTTGAACTCCCGGCCTGAAGTGATCTGCCTACCTCAGCTTCCCAAAGTGCTGGGATTACAGGCATCAGCCACTGTGCCCGGCCTATATTTCTACTAATGATGTAATCTAATGAGAAGACCTATTATATATCAGATGCATAAATGCTATCTAATTATAGAGACTCTGCAAGGGAAATTTGTTAATTTATAGATGAGCAAACTGAAACCCAAAAGTTGACATGACCTTGGACCATGCAGCTAGTAAGTGACAGAACCAGGGTTTGAACCCATGTTTGCTTGATTCAGAAGTTTTTACAAGCCAAGTCAGTGGATTGTTTCACCTATGTCAGTATAAACTGCTGACTTTATTTCTTGAGAGAAGTCTACTGTTAAAGGGTCTAAGCTGGGAAGTACAACTTTCCCTTCTAAGTATCTCTCTTGAGCCTGTGAGAAGTTTGCCCAGTCTGAGTCTGGTAACTGAGTTACCATGTGCTCTGACTGCTCAGTACTCCAATTCTGCCAGTTGTCTGAATGTGGAAAATGAAGTATATGAGAGTTGCTGTGGTGCAGGAGAGTAGGATGTGGATGAGGCTGAGGGTCAGAGATGTGGAAAAGGTGTCCTTACTGTCTTCTTGATGTGTATACTAGGGTAATGCATATCCATTGTGGAACATTTAGAAAACAAAAAGAATCCCTTATAACCCTAGGACCCAGAGATAATGTTAACATTTTACAGCATCTCCTCCTGGACCTTTATCTATGCATACATGCAGATATAGGCATACAAAATATTTAACCAGGCTGGGCACAGCAGCTCAAGCCTGTAATCCCTGCACTTTGGGAGGCTGAGGTGGGTGAATCACCTGAGGTCAAGAGTTTGAGACCAGCCTGGCCAACATGGTGAAACCTTGTCTCTACTAAAAATACAAAAGTTAGCCAGGCATGGTGGTGTGCGCCTGTAATCCCAGCTACTTGGGAGGCTGAGGCACGAGAATCGCTGGAACCCAGGAGGTGGAGGTTGCAGTGAGCCGAAATTGTGCCACTGCACTCCAGCCTGGGCAACAGAGTGAGACTCTGTCTTAAGAAAAAAAAAAAAAAAAAAAGGCCAGGCACGGTGGCTTAAGCCTGTAATTCCCGCACTTTGGGAGGCCGAGGCAGGTGGATCACCTGAGGTCAGGAGTTCAAGGTCAGGAGTTCGAGACCAGCCTGGCTAACACGGTGAAACCCAGTCCCTACTAAAATTAGCCGGGTGTGGTGGTGGGCGCCTACAGTCCCAGCTGCTTGGGAGACTGAGGGAGGAGAATCGCTTGAACCCGGGAGGCAGAGGTTGCAGTGAGCTGAGATCACGCCACTGAACTCCAGCCTGGGTGACAGAGTGATACTCGGTCTCAAAAAAAAAAAAAAACTAAACTTTTAATTTAACCAAATATGCTCTTTCTATACACATCTCTTATTTCATTTAATGGTATCTGTGAATACCTTTCCATAGCAAAAAATACAGCTCTTACAACATCAGCTTTATAGACTGTATAAATTATGGGTATGCTATTATTTATTTATTTATTTTTGAGACAGGGTCTCACTCTGTCACCTAGGCTGGGTGACAGAGTGGTATGATCATGGTTCACGATCATGACTCAATGTAGCCTCGGTCTCTCCAGGCACAGGTGATCCTCTCACCTCAGTCTCCTGAGTAGCTGGGACTACAGGCATGTGCTACTACACCTGGCTAATTTTTGTATTTTTTGTAGGGACAGGGTTTCACAATGTTGCCCAGGTTGGTCTCAAACTCCTGGGCTCAAGTGATCTGCCTACCTCATCCTTCCAAAGGGCTGGGATTACACTTGACATGCCATAATTTAATTAATCCTCTCTTATTGGATATTTAGCGTATTTCTAAGACCTCACATGCTTTTGACATCATCCAATTCTGCAGAGAGGGCATTCCAGTATCATGTTAGTGCTTGCTAAAAGACTTAGCAATAATGGTAGTAGAACCAGCAGACTTCTAGGCCAAAATTAACCATTAGTACTGCCCTGCTTTCCTGAAAGCAGAGAGGGAAGAAACACCCGGAAAGTATGAGGAATTATCTTGAGTTGTTACTTTTTTTTTTTCTTGAGATGGAGTCTTGCTGTCACCCAGGTTGGAGTTCAACAGTGCGATCTAGGCTCAATGCAACCTCCACCTCCCGGGTTTAAGCAATTCTCCTAACTCAGGCTCCCAAGTAGCTGGGATTACAGGCACCTGCCATCATGCCCAGCTAATTTTTGTATTTTTAGTAGAGATTGGGTTTTACCATGTTGGCCAGGCTGGTCTCGGACTCCTGACCTCAAGTGATCTGCCCGCCTTGGCCTCCCAAAGTGTTGGGATTATAGGTGTGAGCCCTGCGCCTGGCCGGTTACTGTCTTGATCAAAGTGGAGTTGGTAGTCCACAAGTATCTTCAAAGTTATTGCTGAGTGCTCAGCCCTATGCAGGTTCTAACTAAAAAAGGAGAATTTGGCCAGGCACAGTGGCTCATGCCTGTAATCCCTTGTCCTTAGGATAATGTTTACTGAGATATCATTAATTCCCACAAAGTAAAATAATGGATGGAAGAGTATATAAATTAAATGGTTAGCCAGCTATGCCATCAAAAGCAAAAGAGAAGAAGCTTCACAAGGAATGAGGAGGTCAGAGAAAGCTTCAAGGAAGAGGTGGCACTTGAAAATGGGTAGAAAATGAATAGCATTGGAGGTAATGGAGACAGCTTGAGCAAAAGAATAGAGGCCAAGGTGAGCATGGTGTGTCTATGTTCTGATGAAGAAACTTTTAAGAAAGATTAGGCCGGGCGCGGTGGCTCAAGCCTGTAATCCCAGCACTTTGGGAGGCCGAGACGGGCGAATCACAAGGTCAGGAGATCGAGACCATCCTGGCTAACCCGGTGAAACCCCGTCTCTACTAAAAAGTACAAAAAACCAGCCGGGCGAGGTGGCGGGCGCCTGTAGTCCCAGCTACTCAGGAGGCTGAGGCAGGAGAATGGCGTAAACCCGGGAGGCGGAGCTTATAGTGAGCTGAGATCTGGCCACTGCACTCCAGCCTGGGCCACAGAGTGAGACTCCGTCTCAAAAAAAAAAACAAAAGAAAAAGAAAGATTAAACTGATGGGGTTTCCCAGAGTAGACTGGAACAGAAAAAGGCCTATTCAGAAAAGTAGACTAAGAAGGTGTTACAGTAACTTAGACAGAAGATGATGTGGTCTTTGTGTCAGTGAAATTGAGCAGGAAGAGCAGCATGGGGAGAAGATGGGGGGCAAAAGAATAAAAAGCAAAAACATTTCAAAGGTAAAAAATCTCTAGGATTTGGTGACTGCTTCTGAGAGATGAAGGAAATGGGTAAGTCAGTGTTGACTTCAACTTTTTAAGACTGAATGATTTAAGAATGCTAGTATCGTTAACAGAGATAAGAAAGTTGCAAGATAAAGCTAATTTTTCTTTTTTTTGAGACGGAGTCTCATTCTACTGCCCAGGCTGGAGTTCAGTGGTGCGATCTTGGCTCACTGCAACCTCAACCTCCTGGGGTCAAGCAATTCTTGTGCTTCAGCCTCCCAAGTACCTGGGACTACAGGCATGTGCCAGCACACTCGGCTAATTTTTGTATTTTTCATAGAGACGGGGTTTTACCATGTTGCCAGGCTGATCTCAAACTGCTGAGCTCAGGCAACCTGCCTGCCTTGGCCTCCCAGAGGGCTGGAATTATAGGCATGAGCCACTGCACCTGGCCAAGATAAAGCTAATTTTGAAGGAGGAGACTTAGTTGCAGACATAATGGATCTGAGATGATGGGAAACAGAAGGTTAATGGTTTAGTAAGCAATCTGTGATTATAAAACTGAAGCTTAGGTGAGATGAAAACAGCTAGAGACTCATACACAGTTGACACTGTCGGCCTGGATGTGATGGCTGAAGTTCTGATGATTAAGGCTCTGAGAGGGTATGTAGCAGTGCTTCCCAAACCTACCTATGACTCACCTGGGGATCTTGTTAACATGCAGATTCATGTTTCTTACACTCTCCCATACGATGCTGGTGTGATTTGTCCACGGACCACACTGAATAGCAGGGATGTGGAAAGATGAGCAAGGAGCTAACATCTATGGTTTGGAGTTACCATTGGGGAGTAAAACAGAAGAGCCTACAAAGGAAAAAAAGTGTTTCCCAGAGTCATGTTTCTTGTATTCTATTTTTATTACAGGTCCTTTGGAGAATACCTATCGTGATTTCTGGCTCATGGTATGGGAGCAAAAAGTCTTGGTGATTGTCATGACCACCCGGTGAGTTAATCCCTTTTTTCCACTGGTCTCCACCTCTACTCTGTCCCCTAAGCATAGGTGATTGAAGAGGGAAGTTTAGCTTTTAGAAATAATGTGGGCCAGCCTGGTGCAGTGGCTCACGCTTGTAATCCCAGCACTTAGGGAGGCCGAGGCAGGCGGATCATGAGGTCAGGAGTTCCATACCAGCCTGGCCAGCCTGGTGAAACCCCATCTCTATTAAAAGTACAAAAAATTAGCCAGGCATGGTGGTGTTTGCCTGTAATCCCAGCTACTCGGGAGGCTGAGGCAGGAGAATCACTTGAACCCAAGAGGCAGAGGTTGCAGTGAGCTGACATCATGCCATTGTACTCCAGCCTGGGCTACAGAGCGAGACTATGTCTCAATTTTTAAAAAAAATTTTTTTGAGGATTAGGAAAGCCATGGCAAAGATTTTGAAATATCTCTTAGCTAATCCACAACCCGGGTATCGTGGAGATGAATAGATCTAACTTGTTAAAGCTTTAATCCCTGGCTCTGGCAACCCTGTGCCAGTTATACCCTATTTTGAGGTCCTGGCCTTATCCACTAAAGGAAGTTCTGGGAAACATGGGACAATTCTTTAATGTGTTCCCTATTTCCAGAGGGGTGCTCTCTTCCTGACTACCGAATTACCAGATCCCCTTTGCTCTCCATTTGTTGCTACTTTTTTTTTTTTCCTTTTGAGATGGAGTCTCACTCTGCCGCCAGGCTGGAGTGCAGTGGCGTGATCTTGGCTCACTGTAACCTCCGTCTCCCAGGTTCAAGCAATTCTCCTGCCTCAGCCTCCTGAGTAGCTAGGATGTGCCACCACGCCCAGCTAATTTTTTTTTTTTTTTGGAGACGGTGTCTCGCTCTGTCACCCAGGCGGGAGTACAATGGCTCTATCTCAGCTCACCGCAACCCCCGCCTCCCGGGTTCAAGTGATTCTCCTGAGTAGCTGAGATTATAGGCATGTGCCACCATGCCCGGCTAATTTTTGTATTTTTAGTAGAGATGGGGTTTTACCATGTTGGTCAGGCTGGTCTTGAGCTCCTGACCTCATGATCTGTCACCTCAGCCTCCCAAAGTGCTGGGATTGTAAGTGTGAGCCACTGCGCCCGGCCAGGAAGGTTTTAATGAAAGGAATATTTTTGAAAGTTTGGTCTACAAATCTGGCAAATTTCAGGAATAACCTATTTCAGATGAGGAAGGAAAAAAATGAATGTTCAATTTCCTTCCTTAGCACTGTTATAACCACCTCTTATTTGGAGAGGAGGTAGTGGGAGAAGTTCTACCTTGGAATACCTTGGGGGCACTGGAGGGTGGCAAGGTAGATTTAGGCTTTTTTTTTTTTTGAGACAGAGTCTCACTCTGTTGCGCTGCGCAGGCTGGAGTTCAGTGGTGCGACCTCAGCTCACTGCAACCTCTGCCTCCCAGGTTCGAGCGATTCTTCTGCCTCAGCAGAAGAATTCCCAAGTAGCTGGGATTACAGGTGCCCACCTCCATGCCTGGCTAATTTTTGTATTTTTAGTAGAGACAGGGTTTCCATGTTACCTGGGCTGGGACTTTAGGCCTTTACACAAACCTCCTGCTAACATTCCAGGAGATGTGTGTTTATCAGTTCTCTATTATCCAACATCTCTTATTGGGGAAGACAATAAGCAGTGGCTGAGGTATAGGCCAGAGAGGTCTCTCTGACCTATCATATTTTCTCTACTGTTTTTTTTTCTTTTTCTTTTTCTTTTTTTTTTTGAGATGGAGTCTCACCATGTTGCCCAGGCTGGTCTGAAACTCCTGGTCTTAGGTGATTCTCCTTCCTAAGCCTCTCAAGTAGCTGGGGTTACAGGCATGCACTACTACCCCCAGCTACTATACTGTTTTTTTCTCTGTTCACCCAGTATTTATCCCACATATATGAGAAGTACTATTGCATATTAGGAAAAAGACTAAATGCTATAGTAAGTGCTCAGTAACTGTATGCTATATGAGTACATGCAGAAACTTTGGCTGTGAGTACATTTGTTTAGCATGAAGAGGTTTCCTTTCCTTTCTGCTGAGAAAGTTAGAAGCAATGCAAGAGATGATATTGCTGCCTGGGGGTATATCAGGTCTTTGTGGAAGCCTGGTTACTGCTGTGGAGAGGAAGGATGGAAGGCTTACCTTGCTCTGTGTGTCTTCAGCTTTGAAGAAGGCGGCAGGAGAAAGTGTGGCCAGTACTGGCCTTTAGAAAAAGACTCTCGGATCCGATTTGGCTTCCTCACAGTGACCAATCTAGGCGTGGAGAACATGAATCATTATAAGAAAACAACACTAGAAATTCACAACACAGAGGTAAATCCAGGTTTCTTTTTTCTCACCTTATTGAAACAGGGGGAGAATACTTACTGTAATGAAAATCTCCAGAGGGAATAGATAGGATACCAGGGAGGTTATGAGTTGCTTCTGTTTTTCTAGGGACAGGATGAGGATATTTAACTCACAGCCAATATAGCCATATTACTGCAGCACAATAGGAACATTAAATAGGAGTAAAGCTTATAATTTTAGAAATCTGGGGCTGGGTAAGGCCGGGCGCGGTGGCTCAAGCCTGTAATCCCAGCACTTTGGGAGGCTGAGGCGGGCGGATCACAAAGTCAGGAGTTCAAGACCAGCCTGGCCAACGTAGTGAAACCCTGTCTCTACTAAAAAATAGAAAAAATTAGCTGGGAGGCAGAATCGCTTGAACGCACAATGCGGAGGTTGAAGTGAGCAGAGACCTCACCACTGCACTCCAGCCTGGGCAACAGTGAGAGACTGTCTCAAAAAAAAATAAATAAAGAAATCTGGGGCTGGATGCAATGGCTTACGTCTATAATCCCAGCACTCTGGGAGGCAGAGGTGGAAGGATCACTTGAGCCCAGGAGTTCAAGACAATCTAGGCAACACAGTGAGATCTCGTCTCTACAAAACATAGAAAAAATTAGCTGATCATGGTGGCACACGCCTGTGAGGTCAAGGCAGCAGTAAGTTTGATCATGCCACCGTACTCCAGCCTGGGCGACAGAGTGAGATCCTGTCTCAAAAAAAAAATTCTGGATCTTACAGTATAGGAATTCTGCCTTTTCCAAACAATTAACCAACCCTTCCTTTGGGTTTATAGTAAAGAAGCAGTTACGGGGAAAAGTTGACAGTGGTGGATAGGAGCCTTGGTGGTAGGGATAACCAGGGTGTTGAGAATCTGGAAAAGCCAGTGGTAGCTAGGGGCAGGCAGAAATAACCTCGTTAACGTTTACTTCTTTTCTCATCTAAGGAACGGCAGAAACGCCAGGTGACCCACTTCCAGTTCTTGAGCTGGCCAGACTATGGTGTCCCTTCCTCAGCAGCTTCCCTCATTGACTTCTTGAGAGTGGTCAGAAACCAGCAGAGCCTGGCTGTGAGCAACATGGGAGCACGCTCCAAAGGGCAGTGCTCTGAGCCACCCATTGTGGTCCATTGCAGTGCAGGCATTGGCAGGACAGGTAATGCACCTAATGCAGCTCTTGGTGTCTGCAGAGGCAGTAGGGGTGGAGGAGGAAAAACAAAGCTCGTAGCCCACATCTGTGATTGGAGAAGGAACTCACTTGCTCCCTTGGTGGTGAATTGCTATGAAAAATCCCTCTTCTAATGTCCTTTTGGTGGACCAAGTGATGGCCAGAATATATATTTCACAAGCCAAGTCCTCTAGGGGTTGATGTTTTATATACCCTATCATAACGCTGATCCTGTCACCTATTAGCACTGTCGCTGCAGGTATCCCAGGGAGCTCAGCTGGTCTGCTGCTTCCTTCCCATATAGCCCTCCCTGGAGGGACTCCCCACCCTGTGCTGTGTTCTCCATTCTGGAGTCAGTTAGCAGCTTTTGTCTTAAGGGCATGTACATGGTAGAAAATGTTGGCCTTTCTAGTTCAAAGGTCCTTTGGGAGAAAGTTGGGAATAGGTTTGTGTTAGGCCTCTGTGTCAGTCTGTCTGTCTGGGATTGAAGCAGGAAGTTCCCTTATGTCACCTTCCCGTTTCCACTTCCTGTTACCCCAGTGTATGTCCTGAGAGGTAAGAGGCCTTCTCATTTCTCTGGCCTCCAACACTCCCTGTGACCTCCTCCTCGAGTCCTTTCAGGCCTAAGGCCACCTGGCCTTCTGCCAAGAGGTGCTTTGCCTTTGAATTCATTCATTCAGTTCTCCCTGGGTTATTTGGTAGAGGGAGGAGGAGAGGAGAGGTAAACCAGATGTGATCACTTCCTTCCTTCTTCAGGTACCTTCTGCTCACTGGACATCTGCCTGGCACAGCTGGAGGAGCTTGGCACCCTTAATGTGTTCCAGACGGTGTCACGCATGAGGACCCAGAGGGCCTTCAGCATCCAGACCCCTGAGCAGTACTATTTTTGCTACAAGGCCATCCTGGAGTTCGCAGAGAAGGAGGGCATGGTATCCTCTGGCCAAAACCTGCTGGCTGTGGAGGGTCAGTAACTCTCCCACGAACCTCCTACCTGCTGGCCAGCCTTCCTTAAACTACCCTGGACACCGCTGAGCCTATAGGTTGCCATCAGTTATGCTGAAGCCATGGATCAACTTCTTTCTTCTGTCTCCCGGCACACATGTGCACACAAGGCAGCCTTTCCCTTTGGCTAGATAAATGTGGTGAAATTGCCACTAGAAAGGGCCAGCAGCAATGTGTTCTTAATTCCTAGCACCTGCTATCAAACTGTGCCTTATTAAAACCAAATTGTGGCTATTGATTTTTGCCAGGGTCCCCGAGGTAAGTGGGGAAGGAACCTCCCTCCTCCTTTCTCCCACCATTCTCTTTCTGGAGGTCTCCTGTCTCCCACTCCTTCCCTTTGCTAGGATTTTATGGGGAGGTTTGATGAGCATTTGCCTTTCTCCCCAGAGAGCTTGACCAAGTTACATATTCTAGAGATCGTCCTGAGTGCCAAGCACGTTTATAAGTAGGGCGTGTATTCGAGTCCTGTCATTCTGTGTGTGTGCGTGTGTGTACTTATGTGTATGGGTCCATATGTACGTGTGTATATAATATATATTGTATGTGATAATATGATCGTATTCTATAAATACATATACACACAGATATTCCTTTGTAGAAGTTCCTGGGGCTCTGTGTTGCAGTTCAGGACTCCTTGCTTCTTGGACCCTGCTATTTATCCTGGACTAGCTTGGGTTGGTGATCATGTCTCCTGTTGTCAGGCTACAGAGTGGTGGAAGAGGACACACACACTTCTCCATGTTCCTGCCACAGGGCCCCTTCCTTAAGTAATGACTTATCTCCCTCCTATTGGAGCCACGAATGTATTAGTTTGTGGTGACACTGGGTTAGCTCAGCATGGATTTCCCTTATCTGATGATTTTTCTGCGTTTACTTGGCCAATTTGGGGAACAGACCTCCACTGTGATTCCATACTCTCTCTTTGCTTTCACTATTCCATGGATGGGAGGCGGAGGGTAGAGATGAACTCACTGAGCAGCCAGAGCCACATGCAATCGGTACGAAGTCTTAGAAGGAAGGAGGCGTAGCCCAGGTATGAGAGAGAAAAAACTACTAAGAAAATGCCTCCCTGGGAGGATGGGCTGGGGCCCTTTTTCTTTTGCTGGATGGTTCCTTTATGAAGCTTGGCCGTCTACTGAGATGCCCATCTCTTCCTGCCTGCTAGCTTGCTAGACCCTCAAACTGGGTGGGTTCTGTGTCAATAAAAAGCTTTACCCTCTGGCTGAGTGAGGTGGTCCCCTGCAATCACTGTTTGTCCCCTACCCACCCAGCCTGTCCCTGCCTGCTCCCAGCCCACTCATCCTTATGTGCTAGGGATAAATCAAGAGTCCTTAGCACTCCACATTCCCAAGAAAATCCCAGGAACTCCTAAACCTTCCCCTGTCACAGAAGATGAGGTTGGCAGCTGATGAGACCTCAATAATTTTATATTGTAATAAGCTCTTTGAATGTGTATATTCTTATTTTTTACAATCATTTCATTTTTGTATTTAATATCAATGGACTGAGGCAGATTCAGAAAATAATTGTAATGTTCATATTCAATATCTTACAGTGATACAGTTTTGTATTTACATATAAATATACCGACATGATCAAAACCCTTTTAGCTTCATCAATTTAGCAGCCTGGGACATGAGGGAGGGGGTCCAGGAGCTGGTCTGGGAGGGATGAGGGAGGCAGGGAGGGACCCAAGGCTTCAGTATCTGAGACTTAGAGTTCTGACACTATGAGTTCACCTTGTCTGTAAGCCATGGCCCTATATCTGGACAGAGGGACCAGCACCAGTTCAGTGCTTGAGATGTGCTAAGTGCTATGCTAGGTGCTTTTTTCCTCATTGCTTCATTCAAACCTCACAACAATTCAGTGAGATATTATCTTCTCTCCCTTCTCCTGTGCACCCCTTTCTCATTTCTATATAGATGAGGAAAGTGAGGTCCAGAGGGTTACAGTGATTTGCTCTAAAACGAGCTCAAGTTGGTCTGCTTACAAAGCCTGTGGTCTCCTCACTGCATGGAAGATGGAGATCTTGTCTTTGGAGAACAGAGGTTTGTTTAGCTGTCCTTTCAGAGTATAAATAGTTCTTAAGTTCCAGGTTGTTGTTCTTGTGCCCATGCTTCATGTAGTAGACTCGAAGCGCGACAGGGTTGGTGACTGACTCTCCTAGCTAGGACCTCCTGATGTAGGGTCCTCATGTCTGACTGACTCTCCTAGCTAGGACCTCCTGATGTAGGCTCCTCATGTCTGCAGAGTACCAAAAGGGTTGTCATTCTCCCCAGGAAACTCCCTATCTATGGATACATGGTGTTTGTGAGAAGATTTTGAGTCATTTGCATTTCTCTCTTAGAAAGAATGGAACCAGAAGCTTTGTCCATGGAAGACCACTCCCCATATCACACCTGTTGGCTGGTGATGGCTTGCCCAGTTGGGGCAATTGTGGCTGGGAAATATTGAGGTGTTCTTAATAATAGTCATAGCAACCAATTTACTGGATGCTTACTCTATTCCAGGCACTGTTTAGAGTAATTTCTAGGTATCATTTCATTCACCCTCCACAACCTTTTGAGGTAGGTATTGACAGAAGAAAAAAATTGAGAGACAGGAATGTTAATTTGCTACAGCCAGGATCCAGACCATCTGACTCCAAAGTACCTTCTTTCAACTCTTACACTAGACTTCCTCTAAGGATCCATCTTCTGATCTGCCAATAAATTTTTATTGAGTTTCTTACTATAATCAGGAGCTCAAGTGTAGAGCAGAAGATTAATCTAGTTCCTTCTCCAGATAAGCCTCCATTCTCTTGGGAGTGCACAAACATAAGAAGTGAACAGAGATTCTTGGAAATTTGAGAAACCAGAGAGGTTAGGGGTTTAGTGGAACGTGTAAGAAATGGGATTAATGATAAAAGGCCTGGAGGAGGTAACTTTAAATTGTCATTTATTTGAAGAGGCTGTAACCCAACTGCCCTGTGAATTTAAAGTTATGCTTGAATTTCTCATTGCATATCTGAAGATTGGTGAGGTTATCTATCACTTGAGCTCCATAAAATGCTGATTCCTGGGTCCATCCAGTAGGTTGTTAGTGAGTGACAGGATGATCCAGGTTTGGGAACCACAGATTTAGTTCATGTTTCTGACTCTGTAGAGAGTTAACGAATTGATGTCTCCTAAATTTTCAATAAAACTCGAGGAACTCCTCCCACTGCCATTGTTTGTAGCTTTTACCAGTTTGATCCTACCTGTGTTAGGTGTTAAAGGAGGAGGGAAAGGGAAGGCAGAGACGCAACCCAGAATCTGTTTGGCAAGTCGGGGTTCTCATACAGGAGACTTACTGAACAAAGCAAGAGAAAATGTTCAGGGTCTGGGTGCGGTGGCTCACGCCTGTAATCCCAGTACTTTGGGAGGCCGAGGTGGGCAGATCACCTGAGGTCAGGAGTTCAAGACTAGCCTGACCAATATGATGAAACCCCGTCTCTACTAAAAATACAAAAATTACCTGGGTACGGTGGCTTGTGCCTGTAATCCTAGCTACTCGGGAGGCTGAAACAGGAGAATCGTTTGAATCTGAGAGGCAGAGGTTGCAGTGAGCTGAGATCGTGCCATTGCACTCTAGCCTGGGCAACAAGAGTGAAACTCCGTCTCAAAAAAAGTAAATAAAAAAGAAAGACAATGTTCAGGAAAGAAGAAAACACTGAGCTAAAGCAGGCTTCTGCTTCTGATTTGATTGCTGTTTTTTTCACCTTTCTCTAACATTCCTATGCTATATAATTTTTCAAACATGAGAGAATCCCCATGTCCTTTTTCCCATTGCTCCCTTCATCTTGCCCATCCTTGTTGGCTAGGATGGGACTTCTGAGGTGAAGGGTGCGCCAGCATCCTCAGCCTAGGAGGCCCACCCTTGTCAGTCTTCATGTGACAGTATGCAGGTAAATGACAGAGTAGGACTTGTTCTTGGGAGAATGGACTATTTAGCATCACAGCACTAGGGAAATTTGGTTCCTTCCCTGAAAGGGATGCTTCTTGTCTATTGGGACAGACAGACACACATACAAAAACTTTTATAAATCAGAGACCTAGAGGGAATTGGGCCAAGAGGCACTGGCCAAGTAGAAAGGCTTCTCTAGAGTGACCCAGCTCTTTGGTGGTTTTGAGGTCTTACCACTCAACCCAACCCAAGTCCTAGGTTCCCTCTGTAAAAGAAGGGGCTACACCAGATGATCCTACCATGGGTCCTCTGACTGTAAGGGTCCAGTGCTTTGTTGGACAGTGCAAACACCCATAGAGGAGCTATTAGGCCCTTACTTGGGTTGAGTCAGCTCCCACTGGCACGCCCCACTTTTTTTTTTTTTTTTTTTCAGAGACAGAGTCTTGCTCTGTTGCCTAGGTTAGAGTGTAGTGGCATGATCATGGCTCACTGCAGTCTCAACATCTGGGCTCAAGCAGGAACTCTGCTTTTTTTTTCTCTCTCTCTCTAGAGACAGGATCTCACTGTTGCCCAAGCTGGTCTCAAACTCCCAGCCTCAAGCGATCCTCCTGCCTCAGCCTCCCAAAATGAGAGGATTACAGGCATGGGCCACCATACCCAGCCTCCCCAGTTTTAGTGTGTTTTCAGAGTCTCTTCTTTCAAGCTGCTGCTACTCCCCTAGCTTCCCTCAGTTCTTTTCCCCCTTGGCCTTCTAATTGGAGGAAAAGCAGGTCAGGTCCCTGTCATCTCCAAGACCAGCCTATAGGCCTTTAAAGTTTCCCTTTTTCTTTTTTTTTTTTTTTTTTTTTGAGACGGAGTCTCGCGCTGTGTCACCCAGGCTGGAGTGCAGTGGCGCGATCTCGGCTCACTGCAAGCTCCGCCTCCCAGGTTCAGGCCATTCTCCTGCCTCAGCCTCCGAGTAGCTGGGACTACAGGCGCCCGCCACCACGCCCGGCTAGTTTTTTGTATTTTTAGTAGAGACGGGGTTTCACCATGTTAGCCAGGATGGTCTCGATCTCCTGACCTCGTGATCCGCCCGCCTCGGCCTCCCAAAGTGCTGGGATTACAGGCTTGAGCCACCGCGCCCGGCCAGTTTCCCTTTTTCTTAATGTGGGGTCTACAGGGTGACTCAGAGGCAAAGCATGAACTGACCAAGGGTCCCAGAGCTGCCAACCGAGTCCTTAGATTTCTCTCTGGCCTTGGTTACTACCCACAAACCACTGTGAGCCTACCAAGGGCAGGAGTGGAAGTGCCCATCAGCCTGGGAACCATCTTTTTCTGTTAGGAGGTATCTGCCCTGTAGTTCCCTTTATACGACACTTGTGAATATCAAGTGTTTTGGATTGTATTGCTTATAATTGGCTACAGAGAAGACTGGGGTCTTCTCCACAAATAGAAATCTAGCACTTTTACTTGGAGATGTTTTCTTGGGGAAAAAAATATCTAGAACTTTGAAACTTGGTACAATGTTTAAATCTCCCTTCTTCACCTTGGTTGTCATAAAATCCTCCTGTTTTGAGCTAAATGTGGCCTGCTGAAGTCTTAAATACCCACATTTTTCAGGCTAAGGCCATGGTGGACATAGCTAACTCCACTGGAATCCTGGCTGGGGGTGTTGGATGGAGATACTATAGTGCTTTCAGCAATTGAGGGGAATATGTTCCAGGCTCACGTCCGTCTCCCCTCCCCGCACATTATAATCTGGCTCCTTCTCTAATGCTGCTGTTTGTCTTAAAGCCTCAAGACTGGCCAGATGTGCACCTGAGTAAGTCGGCCATTTTATCTGGGGGCTCTTTCTTGACTTTTAATGAATTTTTAATAAAAAAAATTTTCTCTGGCCAGCATCCAGTGGAAGTCTGGAGTCTGATGTTCAGGGCAGATACTGGTCTGGAGATGTCAATTTAGGACTTAGTTAGACAGAAGCAATGAGCCTTGAAGTGAGAATGAGGAAGGCAAGAGAGGAGATATGTTTGGATGTCACCAACATTTAGGTAATGGGTGGAGGAAGAAAAGCTGCTGAAGGATACTCATGAACAGGCAGAGGTAACTGAGCACAAAGCCAGGCTGCTCTGTCACAGGCTGCTGAGAGGTAGGTAGTGGCTGGGACGAATGAACAAGATCGAAATGTGGGTTCATTAGAAGTCTTCGAAGGGACTATGTGGCTGTCAGGGAGGCTGCATGAGAGAGATGTGAAGGAATTGACTGCAGTGCTCAGGCTGTCCTCACTTAAACCAAAACAAGGCCCACCTTGATCTCTTATACATTAGGCTTCTGAATAAGATTTTCTTTGAACAAAGGACCTTGCTGGCTGGGTGCAGTGGCTCAGGCCTGTAATCCCAGCGATTTGGGAGACTGAAGTGGGAGGATCACTTGAGGCCGGGAGTTTCAGACCGACCTGAGCAACATGGCAAAACTGCGTCTCTAAAAAAATAAATAAAAATAAAAAATTATCATATGGCAAGCTATTCTATTTTTAAAAAGCAGTAACAAAGGAACTTGTTGCTTTAAAAAAAAAAAAAAAAAAAAGCCAGGCCAGGTGCGGTGGCTCACGCCTGTAATCCCAGCACCTTGGGAGGCCAAGGCAGGCAGAACCCCCGAGGTTCCCCGAGTTTGAGACCAGCCTGACCAACACAGAGAAACCCCGTCTCTACCAAAAATACAAAATTAGTCAGGTATGGTGGTGCATGCCTATAATCCCAGCTACTCGGGAGACTGAGGCAGAAGAATCACTTGAACCCGGGAGACGGAGGTTGTGGTGAGCCGAGATCGCGCCATTGCACTCCAGCCTGGGCACCAAGAGCGAAACTCTGTCTCAAAAAAAAAAAAAAAAAGGCCACCAAACAACTGGTAAAGAGAAGTAAACACTTTGAAAACATAAAGCCAGGTAAACTGAGGAACATGCTGAGTGTCCCAGAAGGGTAAACTACTGCTCATCCAGGTGAAACATTTCAAGGCAGTGAGTAGCAGTCATAAAATTCCTTCAAACATTCCGAGCCTCCAAGGCCACCCAGAAATCAGAAATTATGGAATATATACCATCTAAACCTGGTTGCAAGAAAAATGGAGTTTCTTCACATCATGGGATTATTTGGCCCTCTAGGCCTGCTGGCAGGGCTCATTGCTCAAATGGGCTTTCCATTTGAATGGCCAGGAGAAGAGGGAAGTAGGGATGAGATAAAGGAGGGGAAAAAAGGTAGAAGAACTCTTGACTGAATGCTAGGGGTACTTAATTTTTTTTTTTTTAAGACAGAGTCTTGCTCTGTCACCCAGGCTGGAATGCAGTGGTGCCATCTCGGCTCACTGCAACCTCTGGCTCCCCGGCTCAAGTAATTCTCCTGCCTCAGCCTCCCAAGTAGCTGGGATTACAGGTGTGTGCCACCATGCCCGGCTAATTTTTTGTAGTTTTAGTAGAGACGGGGGTTTCACAGTGTTAGCCAGGATAGTCTTGATCTCCCGACCTTCTGAACCAAAGTGTTGGGGTTATAGGTGTGAACCACCACGCCTGGCAGGCACACTTAATTTTAAATCTCACATCTTCCCACTGAAGTAGGTATTCTGATTCTTAGATTACAGATAAAGAAACTGAAAAGATAAATGATTTGCCAAAATCATCTTGCCTTGAACCTAGAAGATGCTTTGGGTTGTGGGAGCCAGCCTCATATCCTCCTTACCTGGATATTACTGAGAGAATTAGCCCTCAGAGATTGTGTCGACAGGGTGCTGGCACTGATATCCTTGGCAGAGTCACTGGAATGCAGGCCCTAAATGTCTCTTAATCACCACCTACCATAAGTGCCCTAAAGAACTTTGAATGAGTCCTTTTTGTGAATGAGAGAGGGTGTATGTGAGACGCCTGTGAGATTGAGGGTGTCAGGAGGTGTGACAGATTTGAGTTTATGTGTTGTGAGTTTAGGTCTTTTGTGTATGTATGTATGTGCATCAGACAAATGTTGCTTTTCTGGATAATTTTCTGGAAAAGGCCAGAAATCATTTAGAATTGTCTGAGGATAAACTGATCTTTAAGTTAGAGAGGTGAGGAGTGTGGAACAACAGGGGAGTCAGGCTGTTTTTCTCCAGGCCCCAACCTGGGTCACCAGCTGGAGTGCACAAAGACAGCATGTGGGACTGTAGGTAAAGCTCAGGCTTTGGACCTAGACTTCCCTTAGCTATTTGACTCGAGCAAGTCACTCTACTGCTGTTGGCCTCAGTTTGCTCATCTATAACTAAGGATAATAATCCCTAACTCACAAACTCTACAAGAATTTGTTGTTGTTTGAGACAGGGTCTCGCTCTGTCTCCCAGGCTCAAGTGCAGTGGTGTGATTACAGCTAACAGCAGTCTTAACCTCCCAGACTCAGGTGAACTTCCTGCCTCAGCCTCTTGAGTAGCTGGGACCACAGGGACATGCCACCATGCCCAACTAAATTTGTTTTTAGTTTTTGTAGAGACAGTCTCACTGTGTTCCCCAGGCTGGTCTATGAGACTTTTCACATAAAAGGGGCCTCCAGGAAACAGAACCTGACCTACCAATGTGATTTCTCCTAGGAGGGCCCTTACCCAAGTCCACTTAATTTTATTTTGTTATTATCATTATTATTTTTACCTATACCAGTTGGTTCACAAAGTCCACTTAGTTTTGTCTTCACTGATAGGGTAGTGGGGGGAGTAGCATGGATGCAACCCCTCAGTGCAGCTGGCAGCTGGAGGGACAATGTCACCAAATCAAGGATTCTCTTTTCCAAAGAATGTGGGACTTGCTCTGCTGTCCAGGTGTCAACATACTGAGTCAGAAACCATCACTGGACCCTTCCAAAGGGCCCCATGTACCTGACTACAGTGAGCTCTGGGGGCTCAGAGGTGAATCAAAGTGTCTGTCCTCAAGAAACTCAGTCTGCCAAGTGTTCAGAAGGAGGTCCCCACCAGTGTGGCACACATAGGACCATGGACAGTGTCAGCAAAGCCTGGTTCTCTGAGTGGCGGTAACTGTTCCAGTTGTAAATCCTCCATGAGTAACTGCATCCATAGCACATGTGCTACCTAGTATCACTGTCAAATGCTGGGTCTTTGGCTTCCACAGCAGCTCAGAACCTTACCAGGTGATAAAGCACACTTTATCATCACATTTGATCTTCATAACAGGGCAAGGATTGCTATGTTATCCTCTTAATATAGGAGAGGAAGCTGATCCACAGATAAGAAGGGACTAAGTGGGAACCAGGGGACTCAACTTCCAGACTAGTTCTTTCTGCTCCACCACCAATCTGCCTCATCTCACTTTGACACAGTATCTGTTATGCCTTCAGCCAGAGCCCGTTAAGCAATTAAGAAATAGAGCAGGAATGAATTTGAGATGGGGATCCAGACATCAGGGGATTGGTTCTTTTTTTTTTCTTTTTTTTTTTCTTTTTTTTTTTTTTTGAGACGGAGTCTCACTCTGTCCCCCTCGCTGGAGTACAGTGGCCCGATCTCAGCTCACTGCAAGCTCCGCCTCCCGGGTTCAGGCCATTCTCCTGTCTCAGCCTCCCGAGTAGCTGGGACTACAGGCGCCCACCACCTCGCCCGGCTAGTTTTTTTGTATTTTTTAGTAGAGATGGGGTTTCACTGTGTTAGCCAGGATGGTCTCGATCTCCTGACCTCGTGATCCACCCGTCTCGGCCTCCCAAAGTGCTGGGATTACAGGCTTGAGCCACCGCGCCCGGCCTTTTTTTCTTTTTTTTGAGATGGAGTTTCACTCTTCCCCGCCCAGGCTGGAGTGAGGTGGCGCAATCTCGGCTCATTGCAACTTCTGCCTCCTGGGTTCAAGTGATTCTCCTGCCTCAGCCTCCTGAGTAGCTGGGATTATAGGCGCCCACCACCATGCCCAGCTAATTTTTCTATTTTTAGTAGAGATGGGGTTTCGCCATGTTGGCCAGACTGGTCTTGGACTTCTGACCTCAGGTGATCCAACCACCTGGGCCTCCCAAAGTGCTAGGATTACAGGTGTGAGGCACTGCACCCCGCTGGGTTCTTTTTGAGACTCTGTCTCAAAAACAACTCTCAAAGAGTTTCGTTCTTTCGCCCAGGCTGGAGTGAAGTGGCATGATTAGGCTCACTGCAACCTCCGCCTCCCAGGTTCAAACAATTCTCCTGCCTCAGCCTCCCAAGTAGCTGGGACTGTAGGCATACTGCCACCACGGACAGCTAATTTTTTTTTTTTTTTTTTTTTTTTTGAGACAGGGTTTTGCTCTTGTCACCCAAGCTGGAGTGCAGGTGTGATCTCGGCTTACTGCAACTTCCACCTCCCGGGTTCAAGTGATTCTCCTGCCTCAGCCTCCTAAGTAGCTGGGACTGTAGGCATGTGCCACCACGCACAGCTAATTTTTTTTTTTTGAGATGGAGTTTCGCTTTTATTGCCAAGGCTGGAGTGCAGTGGCGCGATCTCGGCTCACTCAGTTCAAGTGATTCTCCTGCCTCAGCCTCCTGAGTAGCTGGGATTACAGGCGCCTACCACCACACCTGGCTAATTTTTTAAAATTTTTAGTAGAGACGGGGTTTCTTCATGTTGGCCAGGCTGGTCTCGAACTCCTGGCCTCAGGTCATCTGCCTTCAGGTGATCCTGACCTCAGGTGATTGGCGTCCCAAACTCCTGGGACTACAGGCATGAGCCACAGCACCCAGCCCACGCACAGCTAATTGTTAAATATTTTGTAGAGACAGGGTATTGCTATGTTGCCCAGCTGGGATGTCTGTTCTGAAGAAAAACTGGGTCCTCACCCTAGGGAGGATGAACCTTGACCTCCATGGCTCTGCCAGGGTGGGCCTCCTGCTGAACACATAGTCCTCATCTCCTGGCCTTTCCTTCTCCATACTTTTTGCCCAATAATTCAATCGACTGAGCTACTGCCCACATTCCAGTCTCCAGACTCCACTTGGGGTGACCCACTGCCCTTCCAAAATCGGTTCTTCCCACCTACCCTGTCTCCTCAGTGGCAAGCTTCCCCCACTTGGATCCTATGTAAGGTCTTTAGAGTCTTTCTATTCCAATTTCCACCCCTATTTCACAAGGAAACTGAGGCTCAGAGGGAGGAAGAGACTTGCCTAAGACTATAACACCAGTCACCATGCTAAGTGTAGAACCCAGATTACCTAACTAGTAGCCTCAAGCTCTATCAACTCTTCACACAGCAGGCCACAGGCTACTTCTTTCCCTCTACTACCCACACTGAATCATTCACCCACTCCCCTTGAGTCTTTCTCAAATACAGGCTCTCCTTCAATATTCTTGTCATGGGCTGGGCGCAGTGGCTCACGCCTGTAATCCCAGCACTTTGGGAGGCCGAGTGGATCACAAGGTCAGGAGTTGGAGACCAACCTGGCCAACATAGTGAAACCCCGTCTCTACTAAAAATACAAAAATTAGCCGGGTGTGGTGGTACACGCCTGTAGCCTGTAGTCCCAGCTACTCTGGAGGCTGAGGCAGGAGAACCACTTGAACTTGGCAGGCAGAGGTTGCAGTGAGCTGAGACCACACCATTGCACTCCAGCCTGGGTGACAGAGGAAGACTTCGTCTCAAAAAAAAAAAAAAAAAAAAAATCTTCTCACCCACTGTCACTGTTCTGGTCAATCCTGCTTACGTGTCTCCTGAAGTATTGGGATAGATTTCCCAATAATTTCCTAACCGGCAGCAGGCCCTCATTCTGCCCAATGGACGCCAAGGTCCTTTACATTCTGCACACCCCACCTTAGCCACATTAACTTCCTTTCCTCAATGCCTCAACAAACAGGTTTTGTTTTTTTTTTTTTTTCCCCCACATTGTGTGCCCTGGCTCTAGGCTCAGCTCTCTGCAATACAGACATGTGGGGTAGCTTCTGTCCCTAGAAACTCCTTTTGGTTGAAAGTTATGATAAATAAAGCAAACGATGCAAGGAAGGATCTGAGTCAAAGCTTTGACTTGAGGGCTGCTGAAGGTGGGGAAAGCTTTGGGATTGGGTGGCTTTGATAGAGAAAAGAAGCCTTCTCTTCCCTCGGCTATTCCTTCCACAAGAGACACTTCTGTAGTCTCCAAATACAGTAATACGACAGCCTCTGGGCGTCCCCTTGCTGCCTATAGACACTTCTCTCTCAGTGCATCGTCAGAACCCATCTTTCTGCCAGGGTGCCAAACATCTTACACTATAGTTCTGGGCCTGTGGGCCTTGTGACCGTGCTGCCTGCACATTCTGCTGTGCATATCCAAGAATTTTACCCAATTAAAAGTCTTAAACTGTTTGTTCCATCTCCCCACCCCCACTTTTTAAAATTACTACAGCCACATATGAAGGTCCTTTTTTGCATTTACCCCTTTGTGTCCTTTGCTGAAAATGACCTGCCCCTCCACTTCTGCTGGATGAAATCTTTAAGACCCAACTTGAATGCCACCTCCTCCATGAAACCTTTCCCAATTTTCCTTCAGCGAGAAGGAATCTCTCTTCTCTGAGCTCCTATTTACATACAAACTCCTATTTTCATACACATTCCTGCCTTGACTTAGTTCTTTACGTAGAATCTCCTCGGCTGAATCTGGAGCCCTGGGAGGAGTAGAGTAAGCATGTCATCCTGTCTGTATTTGCACCCAGCAGCAGGTACGGTATGAATGTCTGCCTCACCCACAGTAGGTGCTCAGACAAGTGCCTGTTGCCCGCGGACGCAGAGCTTCCCGTTTGCATCACTCATTTTTAGGCGCCTAACAGAGCGGACCGAACACGGTTAGGTCACACAGCCAGAGGGGTCTGCCCACTCCAGCCAGTGGCCAGGGTGCTCCTACCCTCCTCTCCTACCTAGTTCCAAATGGGTTGTGTGTGTGAAGGAAGTTGGGGCCGGGTAGCCCCGCTGGCTCCTCCTCCGCGTCCACCCAGCGGATCTCCGAGTCCCAGAAGGCCTCCCTCCAGTCCGAGGACCTCAAGAAACTTGAGTCGGCGGAAAGGGAGCTATAAGGGCCTCTACCACGGATGCGTCTCCCACTCGCGTTTAGTTCAATTAATTTATTTATATTTTTTGGAAGGAGGGGGCGTTCAATGAAGGGGAAGAGGCGGGGCGAAGGGCGGAGGCGGGCCCAGGGTGACTGACGTGAGCGCCGGGGAGCCAATAGCCCGTGGGGGGCGTTCCCCCCCATTCAGGACTCCTCGCCTGGCTCGGAAGGTATGTTAAACAGCTGCTTTTAATTTGGTCCCCCCAATCTCCGGCGTTTGGGGGGTTAGTCCGCCGGCCGCTCGGTCTGGCCGGCCCGACGTGGTGTGGGCCCCGTGGGCCCTGGGACCGAGCTGAGGGGAGGCTCGGAGTTCCGCGGCCGAGGTAGGCGAGGGACAGGCCAGGAAGGAGAGCTCTTGGCGCCGCCCGCTCGCCAGTGTGTGTGTTTCCCAGCCGGGCCGGAGCCGTGGGGAGGGGGTGGGCCCGGCCTGGGGTCGTCCCTGCGCCGGCCGTGTTGCCTAGTTTATCTCACCGAGCAGTCCGTTTCGGTAGGTTTTGGCGGCGGACTGGAGAAGGGGCGGGCAGGAGACCCCCAGTTCCTGTTGTGCCGTTTTTTAAAAAAGAAAAATATTAGAAAGAAAAGGGAGATTCCGCACACCGACTAGAACCGGGCCAGAGCTGCGGCGTGCGGGCTCGGCAGGGGGCGGCGGCTCGAGCATGGTCGGCGGGGCCCACTAAGCTCGCGGAGCCCGGAGTTGCTCGAGAGCTGGAGTTAGCGAGCGAGCCGGGGCCCGCGGCTTTCCTGGCTACCCACGCTGGACAAGGGCGGCAGCCGCCTCGAGGGTTTTGTTTCTGCCTGCAAACTTGGAGGGGGCGGTGGGCGCGCTCCGGAGAGGCGCGGGCACTGTGGGCCCGCGGTTGTTATGGACTCTGGGGGCGGGGGCAACACTGGACTTGCGGGAGGGGCGGCCGGGGGCGGGAGAGGCCACCGGAAAGATCCCCTGCGCCTCGCCGCTAGCCCCGCGAGCTGCCGGGTTTCCAAACTCCCTGGCCTTGGCGGTCGAGTCAGCATTTGGTGCCGGCACCCGGCAGACCACGAGCCGGCAACGAGCTCGCACCGGTGGTACGGAAAACCCCCAGAAACTCGGCGGCTTCGCCCCGCGGTCCCGGCTGATCCCCTTGCAAACATGGAGCTGCCTGCTTCCCCGCCCACCCCAAGGCGGCGGCGGCGACTGCTGCTCTCTTCCCCTCCCCCGGCCGTGCCGCCGCCGGGCTCCCCCTTCCTGCGAGATGCCGCTGCGGACCGCTCGGCGCGGATGGGGCGGGGGCGAGGGCGCGGGCGTGTGCGCGCCCACGAGGGGGTGGCCTGAAAGGGGCAGTGAAGGTCGGAAACTGGGAAAACAGTCTCCACGCTCGGAATCGGGAAAAGGAAATGCATCAGCGGGCGGGGAGGGGCGCGGGGGGCGCGCCTGTCAGCCGGGATGGCGGGCGGGTAGGCGGGGCGCCGGCGGGAACCGTCCCGGCCGGGCGGGGCGACGCCGGGAGAGGCGGCGCAGGGTCCCAGTCCACCGAGCGCCGGGCGGCCCCTGCCTGCACTCCTCGGCCCAGACTGTTTACTATCTACTCCGCTGGTGGCTTGTGCAACCCGCCTGGAGGGGAGCTGAGGGGCGGGCCCGTTTCCTCTCTCCCACCCACCTCGGGCTCGCCCGGAGGCCCCGCCTTCTCTTGTCTTCCACTGGCTGGACGAGACTCCCTTTTTTTCCCCTTCTCGGATGTGGATTGGATGACATTCTCCCGAGCTCCGCCTATCGGGAGGCCGGGCTGGAGTTTAAGTTGCTAGGATTTTTTTTCCGCGGAGGGAGGAGGGATGGTTCTTGCGGCTGACGCGAGGCGCAAGGTCCCGCCCCCGCCTCGGATTGGTGGGACGGGTAGCCCGGCCTCCTCCGGCGGAGAGAGCTCGGAGGGGGAAGTCCAGCCTTGTTCCCCGCCTCCCTCCTTCGCTCTTGAGCGCGCTCCGCACATGTGTGAGGCCCGCCTAGCTCCTTCGAACTGCCCTCCCGCCCGGAAGTCCTAGGCTCGGCGCCCTTGGCGAGGGGGGCGGGGAGAGCCGAGAAGCCACACAAAGGTTCCACCGAGGCTGGAGACCTGGTAGCCTTCGGGGTGAAGCCAGGGGATTACAGTGCGGAGTGGATTTCGGGAGCGAAGCTTCGTAGGTTCCGCAGGGTTTGAGATCTGCCCTTCGGGACCGGGGCCAAGTACTCAAGTTCTAACCCTGTCGCTTGGCTATTTCCGCGCCCTTTGACTTCCCTGAGCTTAAGCTCGAGAACTCTGCAGACGCTGGAAGTGTTTGTTCTTCCCTAGGCATGGTAGCAGCTGTCCTTAGTTGGCTGTATCCGAGACTCTGACAACCTAGTACCCTGGCCTCGGGCCCTTAGGCGAGATCCAGCGCAGGTGGTACCCTGTGTTCACGGGAAGTCGTGGGCAGCCTAATGCTGGCTTGGGTTCTGAGTAGTTCTTGATACCATGGTGGGAATGCCCTGTGCTACTCAGTCTAGTGGTGGAAGGCGGAGCAAAGTTAAAAGTAGCCTTGGGTCAGTTCTGCTGGAGTGCCGCTTCCTCCTAACCTGGGAGCAGCTTGGCCCGGGGGTCGCTTTGTTGGTCTGACTTACTTTTAGACCTCTGTCCTGGGGCAGGGTTTGGCTACTGGCGAGGCTGCTCCCACCTGTCGGCTACCCTTGGAGTTCGCAATTCGCTGCTGTGGTTTCGCGGCTCGAAGCCATCGTTGGAGTGAGGCCCACCTGCTGCCAGAGCTCGTTCCTGGCCGTTTCCGCTGGATTGCAGAGGGAGGACAGAGTTGGACCTAGGAGTGGGTTCCCTGGGCCTGTCCCTTGGGGTCTTAGCTCTCCAGGAGGAGGATTCTACTTCTTCGGGAGAGCGGTAACAACGTAATCCCGTCCCCTCCTGGCGCCGAGAGAGCGCCCCCCAAAGTAAGGTCAGCGTCAGGCCCACGCCCTATTTGGTGAATAAATAAAAGCAAACTAGGAATTGAAAGCATTTTGTCTCACTGTGCGTTCGAGGCACTGTTACCTACACAGAGAGGGCACAGGGACCATTAACACTCCTGGCTAAGGAGAAGGTGAACAGCCGTTATGTCCCCAACTACGGAAGTTTTAATCCTTTCTCTGAGTGTGGCATGTTCCAAAGGTTAATTTATGCTGTGGCCTGTTTTGGTCCTTTTCTCTTCTTTCTCAGTTCTGAGGATGCCTACAGATCCACCCGGGAGATCGTGAGTACCTTGTGCCTCACGCTCCGCCTTCCGGAGGCTTGCCAGGGCGGTGGCTGTTAGGGCCCGCCTCTCTTTTGGTTATCTCCGCCCTCTTAGGACTGCACATTCAGCTCTAGGGAGTGCGCTGGCAACCCTTGGGGTTATGGGTTATTTCTCCGCCTAGGTCTCCAGACCTTAGTTCTGTACTCTACTTGACTGAAAGGAGTTGCCAGCTGCTCCGGATATTTGTGTTTACAAGGACGCAGTGTGTAGAATGTAAACTACAAAGATAACTGGATAGGGAGGATGAGTTCGCATTCTCATTTTTTTTTTGTAAGAGAGTCCGCCGGGGTGGACTGCCTTTCCTTCAAATCCTAGGATGTGGAGTCTCCGCAGATGAGCTCCGCTCCCCCTCCTGTCTCGGGCCCTGGAACTCCGAGCTTCAGTCTCTAGTGTAAACATTCCACAAAAGGACTGCTAAGGTTCAGCCTCCTCGCGCAGAGCGGAATTAAGTTCCTTCCTAGACGGGCGCCCTGGCCAATGGAGGGTCCTACCAGTGCCAAGATAGCCAATCCAACTCTTGGGGCGGGGCCTGGCCCGGCAGTGCAGTAGGCGGAGCCTGTTTCACTTACAGACATTTTACCCCACATCGGTTACTTACCTTACTGGGGCGGTGGGAGAGCCAGGGGTAGCCTTCCAATGCGATGACCGGCGGAGGCGGGAGCCAACTTGTTAGGCCTGTGGCTGAGACGCTGCGGGGCGGGTTATGTGGTGTCCTCCAATGAGACAGGAAGAGCTTCCCCGCTTCCTCCAATAGCGTTGTGGCTCGGGGGTGGGCTTCAGCAGTCTGTCTCCAATAGGCGGGGTTGAGTTAGGGACGCTCCCCGCCAATAGGGGCGTGGAGAAGGTGAGCGGCTCCCCCTCCCCTCCCAGTCGAGGGGGAAGGGGCGGGAAGTCATAAGGCAGGGCTCGGTGATTGGCTCAGTCTTTGACGGGCGGGTATTGCGTCCTGTGTTGGAACGAAGCTGAGTCTTCCCCCTGCGGGGCGGGGTCGGGGGAGTGGGCGGGATTTCCCGGGTAACAGAGAAGCGGCCGCGGCGGTAGAGGCGGCGGAGACGGTTTCTCCATCTTCCCCCCTCCCCTTCCCCCCTCGGAGTTTCCCTCCCTCCCTCCCTCCCTCCTTCCCAGTCTGGGCACCGGGGCCTGTGACCGCTTCGTTAGCGGAGAGGTAGCTGGCAGTCCGCTTCGGCGGGCCTGTGCCCCGCGCCGTTCTCAGGGCCTCCCTGCTGAGCTCGCGGCTCACGCCGAGAGGGACACGCAGTGACGAGCGGCCGAAGCAGCTTTGCGGTGAGAGCACGCTGGGCCGGGGGCCGGGCGGGAGCCTAGTGGCGGGTAACGCCGGACTCGAGGGTGTGTATTTTTAGGGGGGGCTGACCTCCTCGGCTTCCCGTAGAGCAGACGGGCGGGAGGTGTGTGGCTGTGTGAGGGGGGTGGGGGGCGGAGCAGGGTAGCTCTCCTCGCGGGAGGGGGAGGAGAGCGTAGTCCCGGTGCGCGCGGAGGGGGGCGGGCTCTCGCGCCGCCGCTCAGAGGCGGGGCCGGCGCGCGCGTGCGATTGTGGAGAAAGGGGCGGGGCCGGCTTCTCGCTGAGTGCGGTTTGCGGCCGACCACCCCCTCTCCTCCTCCTGGGGTGGGCGGGGCCTCGGGCTGGCGGCCGCGCTCTTGCCTGCTGGGGTCGGGGACGGGTAGGGGGGTCTCCCGCGTGTAGATTCAGGGCGCGGCAGGGAGGGGGCGTGAAGTCTGAGTTTCTCCGCCTTCTCGGGATCCGGTTGGCCGGAGGGGCCGTACTGATCCGTGATGCCCCTCCCCTTGGCCGTCCCCCGCCTCCCACCCCGGCTCTGGGTTTCCGCCTCCTTGGCAATGAGGCGGTGCTAGGGAAAGCCCGCTGTCGGGTCTGGCTGGGAGTCTCGCCGCCTAGGTCTGCCCCGCCTTATGTCTCCGTGGGGAGGGAGGGGCTCCCGCCGACTGAGAGCTGCGGAGGTATCAGGACTTACTCTTGTGGCTCGGTCATGCCTTCTGCCTGGGGCACAAGGGCCCTGTGCCGGAGCTGCTTTCTCTGTTTGCTCCATGCAGCGTGTCTGGCACGGTGCAGCTGGGAGAGTGGGAGCATGGTCACCCCCACCACCCTCCTGGTTGTATCTATTGGGGCGAAGTGCCTAAGGTCCTCTTGTAGGAGCGTGTGTGGCTGGTGCTGGAACCCTGTTTCCGCGGTGGTGATGGTCGGGGAGGGGCAGGGAGTCATCAGAGACTAGAAATGTGGCGGAGAGAAAACCTTTCTGGGGTTCCCTTGATGTTCAGTTACCGTGGCTGTATGGGGCGGGGCTTCCTTTGAGCCAATGGGTGGTGGGTAGTAGACTTGGCGTCTGTTTCGGTGCGTTAGGACTTTAACCGAGTTAGCCTTGAAAAGGCAGTGGAAGCTCCTCCTCTTTACAAGGCTGAGATTTATAACAGGAAAGTTGGGATTTACATTTTAATCTCAAAACTGGTCTGTTTATAAAATAGGTTTTTTTTTTTTTTAAGAAAAATTCAGACTTTGAATAAAATATTCTGATATCTCTGACGCTTGTAGTTTTGAATGCTTTCATTGTGCAGATGGTTCTACTATATAAACTTAGTTTCCCGGCCGGGTGCGGTGGCTCATGTCTGTAATCCCAGCACTTTGGAAGGCTGAGGCGGGCCGATCGCTTGAGGTCAGGAGTTCGAGACCAGCCAGGCTTACATGGCGAAACCCCATTTCTACTAAAAATACAAAAATTAGCTGGGCATGGTGGCAAGAGTCTGTAATCCCAGCTACTGGGGAGGCTGAGGCAGGAGAAATCACTTGAACCCTGGAGGCGAGGTTGCAGTGAGCCGAGATCGGGCCGTTGCACTGTAGCCTGGGCGACAGGAGCGAAATTCCGTCTCAACAAACAAAAAAAATTTGGTTTCCTAAAGAATTTGCTATTTAGGTAACTATAGATGAGAAGTCTTTTCTTTCTGGTTTTATGTAATTATGTTCGATCATCTAGACCACTTTCTATTTATAGTATACATAGTACAGTGTTCTTGCCCTTTATATTTCAGAGTAGGGTGAAGTTGTGGATCAGGGTAGCCTTCTGTATGTGACTTCTGTAGCGTTGCTTTCCAGCCTGCATTGGAGAGTTGCCTTAGGACATTTCAAATCTAACCTATAGCAGAACCACATTAGATGAGGTTTTTGCTTTCACTTGATACATTATCTTTTCCTATTGAGAGAAATTATTTCAATATTTTTCACATTTTTCATGAGAAAAATAAACATGGAACCAATGTTTATTTATGCAGTAATGTCTAAATGAGCCTCTGGTTAATTATCTGAAGTGAAATTCTAGATTTGTGCTTTGGTTAGTAGGGCCTGAGTGGTGCCCTGTGCCGTGTTTATGTGAAAAGGGTAGGTTCTATCTTGTCTGCCAAGGAAGTTGCAAAAGCAACAGCATTTTAGTTTAGCTAATGATGGCTGTAATAGAATTGATGGGGAGACAAAAAATCCAGGTGTTTTTTTCCTGATGCCATAAACAGATAGTGTAAAACTATTGACCACTGAGGAAAATTTGGTCTACATATAGTAGTTCCCATGATGTGCAGTGCTGTATACTGGGGAACACAGAAGAGTCTTTAAGGATTCAAGTAAGAACTTGGTTTTGCTGTATTAGGAGCGGTTTCATAAATGCTTCATAATCTCCAGATAATTATTTTATATACTATAATGTTGCTCAGAGATAAATAGCTTAGAAAGATTGGCACTTCGTAATTAAGAGGGTTTTAATAATTTACATACAGAGAAAGACTTTTTTTCTTTTTTAAGGAAGGAGGTGTGTAGTAATTTGACAAGATTCCTGGCAAAGTATAATTCTTTTTACATCTTCAGTGTAAGCAGACAAGACACTGGAGAGCTGTGCATAGCAGATGTTAGTACCCAGGAATTTTAATTGGAATTAAAAGGTTATGTCCATGGCATTCAGTAGTTCAGCATAGTGCTTTTCAAGGCTTTCTCACTTTTCTGGGTAATTCCACCAGCCAAGAGTTTGTTAAGCTTTACTTTCTGTAGGCCTTTAAAAAAAAATACGTGGTATATGCTTTTTCAAAATACACCTTCCTTGCCCCTTGAATAATAAAAGATGATATTTATTGAGCACTTACTGTGTCACAGATACTGTGTTAGGCACTAGACTTTTTTTTTTTTTTTGAGACGGAGTCTTGCTCTGTCACCTAGGCTGGAGTGCTGGAGTGCTGGAGTGCAGTGGTGCAATCTCAGCTCACTGCAACTTCCGCCGCCCGAGTTCAAGTGATTCTCCGGCCTCGGCCTCCACGAAGAAGAAGCTGGGGCACCACCACTCCCGGCTAATTTTTGTATTTTTAGTAGAGAAGGGTTTTACCATGTTGGTCAGGCTGGTCTCGAACTCCTGACCTCATGATCCGCCCACCTCGGCCTCCCAAAGTACTGGGATTACAGGCATGATCTACTGCACCCAGCCGCATAGTGTCTTTTCTTCGCATAATGTCTTTTTTTTTTTTGAGACGAAGTCTCACTCTGTCATCAGGCTGGAGTGCAGTGGCATGATCACAACTCACTGCAGTGTTGACCTTCTGGACTTAAGCGACCCTCCTACCTTAGCCTCCCAAGTAGCTGGGATTACAGGTGTGTGCCACCACACACCCGGCTAATTTTTAAAATATTTTTATAGAGATGAAGTCCTCCTATGTTGCCCAGGCTGGTCTCGAACTCTTGGGCTCAAGAGATCCTCCTGCCTCAGCCTCTCAGAGTGCTAGGATTGCAGACGTGAGCCACTGTGCCTGGTCATTGGTGGCAATTTCTAACTGATGTATTTCTTATTTGCCCCTTTTGCTTTTGTTTTCCCTACCCCCTTTTTGTCTTGTGTGCTTGTATGGTACCCATGTTTTTCAGCATGACAGTAGACCCTTCATGAGTCTTCTTGGTGTCCTCCAGGGCTAGGCTTGCTGATATATGGGCTATTGGAGGATATGCAGGTCCACATCCTTTATTTGCAGTTCTGAAATGCAAGAAGTTTTGTTTTTTGGTAAGTCTAGTTCCACAACTAATTTTGGGGCACAACCTGACCTGGGCTGTCCCGCATGATGCAGAAATGCGACTGCTTGATTATGGGGATCTACCCCAGCCCTAGCTGGGAGAGAGAGATGATACAGTATATGTACCATATTGCCTTTCTAAAATCCAAACAATGCTGATGACTCTCTAATGGGGATCTCTCCCTCTACCGTAGACTGATATGTCTAGTGGCCCGCTCAAGGTCTCCACTTGATGTCTCCTCTTGGACAACTAAGAGACATTGTTGACTCTTCTCTGTCTTTTTCATATGTGGTCCATCAGTAAATTTTATTTGCTCTATATTCAAAATACTATCCAGAATTAGACCACTTAGGATCTGCATCTCCATTGCCCTAGTCAGCGCCTGTGCATCTCTAGCTTGGATTCTATTCTCCTTGTTTTGTTACTGCGACTCTTAAATCTCTTCTCAACATAGCAACCCAAGTGATTCTTTTGAAACCTGTCATACCTTGTCACTTCTCTGCTTAAAACCATCCAGTGGCTTTCCATTTCAGTCTGAGTATTAAACCTGAGTCCTTATTAAGATATGTCTGTAATGGGCCAGGGCCTGGTGGTTCATGCCTGTAAACCCAGCACTTTGGGAGGCCCAGGTGGGCGGATCAAGAGGTCAGGAGAGCGAGACCATCCTGGCTAACACGGTCTCTACTAAAAAAATACAAAAAAGTTGCCGGGCGCGGTGGCTCACGCCTGTAATCCCAGCACTTTGGGAGGCCGAGGCGGGCGGATCACAAGGTCAGGAGATCGAGACCACAGTGAAACCCCATCTCTACTAAAAATACAAAAAATTAGCCGGGCGCGGTGGCGGGCGCCTGTAGTCCCAGCTACTCAGGAGGCTGAGGCAGGAGAATGGCGTGAACCCGGGAGGCGGAGCTTGCAGTGAGCCAAGATCGCGCCACTGCACTCCAGCCTGGGCAACGTGGGGAGCCCCCTCCCAAAAAAAAAAAAAAAATACAAAAAAGTTATCTGGGCATGGTGGCATACATGCCTGTAGTCCCAGCTACTCAGCAGGTTGAGGCAGGAGAATGATGTGAACCCGGGAGGTGGAGCTTGCACTGAGCCAAGATCACGTCATTGCACTGCAGCCTGGGCGACAGAGCGAGACTCCATCTCAAAAGAAAAAAAAAAGAAAAGATATGTCTGTAATTCCGGCATTTTGGGAGCTGAAGTGGGAGGATCATTTGAGGCCAGGAATTTGAGACCAGCTTGGGCATTGTAACAAGACCCTGTTTCTATAAAAAAAATTAAAAATTAGCCAGGCATGCTGGTATGTGCCTGTAGTCCCAGTTACTTGGGAGGCTGAGGCAGGAGGATTGAGCTCAGGAGTTTTAGGCTGCAGTGAACCATGACTGTGCCACTGTACCCCAGCCTTGATGACAAAATGAGACCCTGTCTCGAAAAAGAAAACAAAGGAAAAAAACACCTGTAAGAACAAATCTGATGTACCCTCTGCCTGCCACCCTCATCCTAGTACCTCTCTGACTACATTTCTGACTAGTCCTTCTTTCGTTTTTCTTCAGCTACCCAGCCTTCATGCTGTTTTGGAAAATGTCAAGCACGTGTGAGCCCTCACAAAGACATGAGGGTCTTTGGGTTTGCTGTCCCCTCTGCCTAGAAGGCTTTTTCCACTAATTTCTGCATGACTAGCTCCCTCACTTCCTTTACTCAAAAGTTACCTTCTCAGTAGGTATTCTCTGGCCATTCTTATCTACAATTTCAAAAACTCTTCCTTGCCTTTTGTTCTTGATACCTGTCACTGCCTAATATTCTAAATATTATACTTTGTCTGTTGTGTCATATTTCACTAAAGTGTAAGCTTCTTGAGGGAAGGAATTTTTGTTTACCGTTGTATTTCCAACTCCTAAAACACCTGGTGCATAGTAGGTGATCTCAAGGGCTCCGCCCGCCTTGGCCTCCCAAAGTGCCAGAGTGCTGGGATTATCAGCGTGAGCCATGGTGCTCAGCCCCCCAGGCTTAAGTGCAGTGGCACAATCATGGCTGACTTCATCCTCAACCTCCTGGGCTCAGGTGAGCCTCTGACCTCAGCCTTCCAAGTAGCTGGGACTATAGGGGCATGCTAACATTAGCTTGCCCAGCTAATTTTTGTAATTTTTTTTTTTTTTTTTTTTTTTTTTTTTTTTTTGAGACGGAGTCTTGCTCTGTCGCCCAGGCTGGAGTAAAGTGGCCGGACCTCAGCTCACTGCAAGCTCCGCCTCCCGGGCTCACGCCATTCTCCTGCCTCAGCCTCCCGAGTAGCTGGGACTACAGGCGCCCGCCACCTCGCCCAGCTAGTTTTTTGTATTTTTTAGTAGAGACGGGGTTTCACCGGGTTAGCCAGGATGGTCTCGATCTCCTGACCTTGTGATCCGCCCGTCTCGGCCTCCCAAAGAGCTGGGATTACAGGCTTGAGCCACCGCGCCTGGCCAATTTTTGTAATTTTTAAAGAGACGAGTTTGCCCATGTTGCCCGAGCTGGTCTCGAAATTCTGGGCTCAAGTAATCTGCCCGTCTTAGTCTCCCCAAGTGCTGGTATTGTAGGTATGACTCACTATGCCCGGCCTCTGGCCTCCTTTTTAATTAAAAAAAAAAAAAAATTTTTTTTTTTTCCTTTTAGAGACAAGGTCTTGTTATGTTAGTTCAGGTTGGACTTAAACTCCTGGGCTCAAGTGATCTACGCACCTAAGCCTCCCCAAAACATCAGACTATATGGATGTGCCACCATACCCTGCTTATAATGCTTTGTTATTTTTTATTTTATTTTTATTTTTTTAATTTTTTTTTTTGAGAGCAGCAAGTTCTCATCATTTTGTTCAGGCTGGACTTGAACTCCTGGCCTCAAGCAGTCCTCCCACCTACAGTGTCTCTCTGTAATCTTCCCTCTGCTAGGATTATGAGCCTGACCCTCCCCTACTATTAATACTTAAATTTTTGTTTTATTTACTTTTTCTGTCTTTTATAAATTTTTTTTTCTTTTTTCTTTTTTTTTGAGATGTAGTTTCGCTCTTTTCGCCTAGGCTGGAGTGAAGTGGTGCAATCTTGGATCACTGCAACTTCCACCTCCCAGGTTCATGTGATTCTTCTGCCTTAGCCTCCCGAATAGCTGGGATTACAGGCACCCACCACCACGCCTGGCTAATTTTTTTTATTTTTTTTGAGACAGTGTCTCGCTCTGTCGCCCACGCTGGAGTACAGTGGCACGATATCGGCTCACTGCAATCTCCCCTTCCCAGGTTCAAGCAGTTCTCCTGTCTCAGCCTCCTGAGTAGCTGGGATCACAGGTGCCCACCACCATGCCTGGCTAATTTTCTGTATTTTTAGTAGAGACAGGGTTTTACCACATTGGGCAGCCTTGTCTTGAACTCCTGACTTCAGGCGATCCACCCGCCTTGGCCTCCCAAAGTGCTGGGATTCCAGGCATGAGCCACTGCACCTGGCCTTATAGATATTTTGAAAGATTAAATTTCTTATATTAAACAGAGACAGGGTCTCACCATATTGCCCAGGCTGGTCTTCCTGGACTCAAGCAGTCCACCTGCCTTAGACACCCAAAGTGCTGGGATTACAGGTGTTAGCCACCATGCCTGGCCTAATACTTAATTTTTTAAAAAACTTTTTGTTTGGAAATAAGTTCAGACTTCAAAGAGAGTTGCAAAAATAATACAAATAAGGGCCCTATAATCTTCACCTAGATTCCCCAAGTGTTTCTTTTAAAACCACAATACAATGATCAAATCAGAAAATTAACGTTGATAACAATTATTAATACATTTTGAATTGAACTAAATAATTTCCTGTTCACTTTCTACCTATGGTAGTAAGAAATGTCTATGTAACATCAGTGTCATTGAACTCTGTATTGCCCAGATTGGTCTCAAACTCCTGGGCTCAAGCAGTCTGCCCACCTCGGCCTCCCAAAGTGCTGGAATTACAGGCCTGAGCCACCCCACGTGGTCTGGACTCAATTTTAGTTTTGAGTTTTTTTTTTTAAAAGCAGTACTGACTACTTGTAAAGATGTATATTTCATGACTTTTATTTATTGGAGGTCTTCAAAACAGCAAAGAGAAAATTTATTTTTATTTTTAATATTTTTTTTAGATGGAGTCTTGCTCTGTCCTCAGGCTGGAGTGCAGTGGCACAATTTCGGGTAACTGCAACCTCCGCCTCCTGGGTTTAAGCGATTCTCCAGCCTCAGCCTCCCAAATAGTTGGGATTACAGGTGTGTACCACCACACCTGGCTAATTTTTGTAATTTTAGTAGAAATGGGGTATCACCATATTGGCCAGGCTGGCCTTGAACTCCTGACCTCCCAAAGTGCTCAGATTACAGGCATGAGTCACCACGCCCAGCCTGAAAATTATTTTTTTTCCAAAGTAATAAACTCACTTTAGCTATTACCACTTGTACATCTAAACAACGTTATGGAGTTTTACTGATCTTATTTTTCCTGTATATTGAAATATTTTGGTATTTCATCATCCTAGGAATTATTTCATCATTACTCATCAATTCCCAAATATGCTAAAAAGGACTAAAATAATATGACAAAGGGAGAATTACAGAATTGCTTAAAAGGATATGCAGTAATGAAATAAATCATTAGTTTTACACGTCCGTTTTTAGAGATGGGGCCTCGCTTTGTTGCCCAGGCCGAAGTGCAGTGGTACGATCATAGCTCACTGCAGCCTCAAGCTTCTGGGCTCAAGTGATCTTCCCACCTAAGCATCCTGGGTAGCTGGGACTATAGGTGTGCACCACAGCCCTTCAATTTTCTTATTGCTTTTCCTAAAACTTAAAGCAACTTTTTTTTTCTCTTTGGATACACGGTCTCACTCTGTCACCCAGGCTGGAGTGCGGTGACGCAATCTCAGTTCACTGCAACCTTCTCCCAGACTCAAGCAATCTTCTCACCTCAGCCCCCCAAGTAACTGGGACTACAGGCATGTGCCACCACACCTGGCTAATTTTTGTATTTTTTTTGTAGAGAGAAGGTTTTGCCATGTTGTTCAGGCTGGTCTTGAACCCCTGGGCTCAAACAGTCCACCCACCTTAGCCTCCCAAAGTGCTGGAATTCCAGGTATGAGCCATCATGCCCAGCCTACAGCATCTTTCAAGAAAGTATAAAAGAAGTTGGGAAATACCATCTTAAGCATTATGTAAGATGTTAACATTTGGAGAATCTAGGGGAAGGTAGAGTACATGGTAATTTTTATACTATTTTTCAACTTTTAAGGTTTCATTGGACATATTTAAAAATCCATAGTTTTTCATTTTCCTCCTATAATGGCAAAGAGAAGAAAACTGACCATAGAAGACATTTCGGAGGAACTTGTAGATGAATGCTGTGTGACAGTAGTACTCTATACTGTTAGGATGATGGTAAAGTTATATAAACCAAGTTGTAAAATACGAGTCTTCAGCCAGGCATGGTGGCATGCACCTATATTCCCAGCATCTTGGGAGGCTGGGACAGGAGGATCACTTGAGCCCAGTACTTCAAAACCAGGCTGGGCAACATAGCAGGATCCTGTTTCCACCCATATACATATGTGACTGTACCCTAGATGAGTTTAGAATATGATTATTATTATTATTTTTTTTTTGAGACGGAGTTTTGCTCTTGTTGCCCAGGTCGGAGTGCCATAGCACAATCTCGGCTCACTGCAACTTCTGCCTCCTGGGTTCAAGGGATTCTCCTGCCTTAGCCTCCCGAGTGGCTGGGATTACAGGCATGCACCACCATGCCTGGCTAATTTTTGGTATTTTTAGTAGAAGATGGGGTTTCTCCATGTTGGTCAGGCTGGTCTCAAACTCCCAACCTCAGGATCTACTTGCCTTAGCCTCCCAAAGTGCTGGGATTACAGTTGTGAGCCACCATGCCCGATGGTGATTTTTTTAATTTTTATTTTTTATTTTTTTAAAGAGGGGATCTGTCTCACTATGTTGCCCAGGCTGGATTTAAATTCATGAGCTCAAGCTGTTCTCCTGCTTCATTACCCCCAGATAACTGGAACTACAGGCACCCAGCTAGAATGTGATTTTCTTTTTATAAGAATCAGAACTGGGCTGGGTGCAGTGGCATATGCCTGCAATCCCAACTTCTTGGGAGGCTGAGGTGGGAGGATCACTTGAGCCCAGAAGTTTGAGACCAGCCTGGGCAACATAGTGAGATTCTATTTCTAAGAAATGAAGAAAAAAAAAAAAACCACTGCACTTTGCCAAAAAGATGTATGATAGTATTCTTTCATCTTTCAGGATATTTGTACACCAAAAACTTAGTTGATGCAGTTTGTAAATGGACATGTGCCAAAGTTATGTATATGTATGTAGATGGTTAGAATGAAAAAGTATGTAAAAATGAAAAAAAAAAAATTGGATTTTTTTTTTTTTTTTTTTTTTTGAGACAGAGTCTCACTCTTTTTGCCCAGGCTAGAGTGCAGTGGCTCGATCTTGGCTTACTTGCAACCTCTGCCTCCCAGGTTCAAGTGATTCTCCTGCCTCAGCCTCCCGAGTAGCCGGGACTACAGGTGCATGCCACCGTGCCTGGCTAATTTTTTGTATTTTTGGTAGAGATGGGGTTTCACTATTTTAGCCAGGATGGTCTCTGTCTCCTGACCTCGTGATCCACCCACCTTAGCCTCTGAGAGTGCTGGGATTAGAGGTATGAGCCACTGCGCCCAGCCTGGATTGTTCATTCTGATTGTCATTTATTAGTCTAAAAATGAGAATGCTTACGATTATGGAGCAAAGAAGATGACTGTTCTCTCCGACAAAATTATGAAGTGAGTTTTCAAAGTATTTCATTTGATGACGCGTAGGCAGAAAGGGAAAAAAAGACCCAGAGGTGATAAGCTAGAACCTTACTAGAGCTGTACCTGAAACCTGGAATCAAAATTTGCAAAATGGAAGCCAAGCGTAGTGGTGTGTACCTGTTTACAGAGTGGAAGCCAAGTGTAGTGGTGTGTACCAGCTACTCGGGAGGCTGAGGCAGGAGGATCGCTTGTGGCCAAGAGTTCAAGACCGGCCTGTGCAATGTAGGGAGACTCTGTCTCTAAAAAAAAATTTTTTTTAAATTAGCCACTCTGTAGTCCCAGCTACTCAGGAAGCTGAGGTGGGAGGATTGTTTGAGCCCAGCAGTCTGTAATGAGCTATGATCATGCCACTGTACTCCAGCCTGGCAATGGAGCAAGACACTGTTTTTTGTTTGTTTGGTTTTTGTTTTTGAGACGGAGTCTGGCTCTGTTGCTCACGCTGCAGTGTAGTGGCAAGATCTCGGTCAACCTCCACCTTCCAAGTTCAAGCAATTCTACTGCCTCAGCTTCCTGAGTAGCTGGGATTATAGGCGCACGTCACCATGCCCGGCTAATTTTTTTGTTTTTTTAGTAAAGATGGGGTTTCATCATGTTGGCTAGGCTGGTCTTGAGCTCCTCACCTCACGTGATCCACCCGAGTTGGCCTCCCAAAGTACTGGGATTACAGGCGTGAGCCACTGTGCCCGGCTGACCCTGTTTCTTTTTCTTTTTTCTTTTTTCTTTTTTTTTTTTTTGTGAGACAGAGTCTTTGCTCTGTCACCCAGGCTGGAGTGCAGTGTTGCGATCTCAGATCACTGCAAGCTCTGCCTCCCAGGTTCACGCCATTCTCCTGCCTCAGCCTCCCGAGTAGCTGGGACTACAGGCGCCTGCCACCATGCCTGGCTAATTTTCTGTATTTTTAGTAGAGACAGGGTTTCACCGTGTTAGCCAGGATGGTCTCAATCTCCTGACATTGTGATTCGCCCGCCTCAGCCTTCCAAAGTGCTGGGATTATAGGCATGAGCCACCGTGCCCGACCCCCTGTTTCTTAAAAGAAAGAAAAAATGTATAGAATGGCTATGTTCCAGGTTCTTGCATGACATTTGATGAGTAGTTGGTTGCATTTTAAAGGATGTTGCACATTTTGGATATTTATATCCCCCAGTGCCCAGGAAAGTACGGAATAAAAATTTAGATTTGCTACTTAAGGCTGGGCACGATGGCTCACGCCTGTAATCCCAGCACTTTGGGAGGCTGAAGCGGGCAGATCACTTGAGGTCAGGAGTTTGAGACCAGCCTGGCCAACATGGCAAAACCCTATCTCTACTAAAAATACAAAAATTAACCAAGTGTGGTGGCACGCACCTGTAATTTCAGCTACTTGGGAGGCTGAGGCATGGGAATTGCTTGAACCTGGGAGGCAGAGGTTGCAGTGAATTGAGATTGCACCACTGCGCTCCAGCCTGGGTGACAGAGTGAGACTCTATCTCCAAAAAAAAAAAAAAAAAAGGAAATTGCTACTTATATTCTTATTAAAATAGTAAGTAATAATAATATTTTTTATTTTTATTTTTGAGAGGGAGTCTTGCTCTGTTGCCCAGGCTGGAGTGCAATGTCGTGACCTTGGCTCACTGCAACCTCTGCCTGCCAGGTTCAAGTGATTCTCCTGCCTCAGCCTCCAAAGTAGCTGGGATTACAGGCGCCCGCTACCACGCCTGGCTAATTTTTGTATTTTTAGTAGAGATGGGGTTTCACCCTGTTGACCAGGCTGGTCTCGAACTCCTGACCTCAGGTGATCCGCCCGCCTCAGCCTCCCAAAGTGCTGGAATTACAGGTGTGAGCCACCACACCTGGCCTTATTTTTTATTTTTATTTTTATAGACTCAATGAACATTATGGTATCAGAACAGCTGTAAAATTTTGAGTCAGAAGAGTTTTACAGATCAAACTTGACAGTAAACCAAGAAAGGGATGAAAGGGGACCAGGCTTAAAAAAAGAGTTCTAAAAAACTCTAGGCCAGAGTGTCTGGCCAATGTGTAATGGTATAATGCAGGTTAAAGGTGTATCATATGCCGTAAAAGAAGCATTGATGGTCGGGTGCAGTGGCTCACGCCTGTAATCCCAGCACTTTGGGAGGCTGAGGCGGGTGGATCACCTGAGGTCAGGAGCTCCAGACTAGCCTGGCCAACATGGTGAAACCCCATATCTACTAAAAATACAAAGATTAGCCGGGTGTGGTGGCAGGTGCCTGTAATTGCAGCTACTTGGGAGGCTGAGGCAGGAGAATCACGTAAACCTAGGAGGCAGAGGTCCCAGTGAGCCAAGACCACACCATTGCACTCCAGTCTGGGCAACAAGAGTGAAACTCCGTCTTAAAAAAAAAAGCATTGATGTCGTTCCATAACCAAGATGACTGTCCTGGACTACCTTTGTATAATTTGTCAAGCCACAGCCTAAGATAATCCCACCAAAGCTCACAAAAGATACATGACAAGGCCGGGAGCAGTGGCTCACGCCTGTAATCCCAGCACTTTGGGAGGGTGAGGCGGGCGGATCACGAGGTCAGGAGATTGAGACCATCCTGGCTAACATGGTAAAACCCCGTCTCTACTAAAAAAAAACCACAAAAAACAATTAGCCGGGCGTGGTGGCAGGCACCTGTAGTCCCAGCTACTCAGGAGGCTGAGGCCGCAGAATGGTGTGAACCTGGGAGGTGGAGCTTGCAGTGAGCCAAGATTGCGCCACTGCACTCCAGCCTGGGCAACAGAGCAAGACTCTATCTAAAAAATAATATATACACACACACACACACACACACACACACACACACACACGACAGTTGGGGTTGTGATTAGATTTAGGTTTCTCAACTTTGGCACACTGTTGACATTTGGGGCCAAATAATTTGTTGTGAGGAGACTGTCATGTGCATTGTTGGATGTTTGACAACATCCTTTTACAATACCTGTGAGATGTCAGTAGCACTCCATCCTCCTGAGTTGTGACAACCAAAAATGTCTTCCATCATTACTACATGTGCCCTGGGGAGGCAGAATCTCCCCTAGTTGAGGACCGCTGCATTAGAAGAATGTAAAAACTGAGTTCAAAGGAGGCTTGGATATTAGATCTAACGGTGTCTTTTGAGAAGAGCTGGTTGTTAATTTTGTGAAGTAATAATTCTAATCACTATAGGAAATCTAAATAGAGTGCCTTTCATTCTGTAATAGATTCTTTCTTAGCAGATTTTAAACCAGAGGTGGACTTTTGGACATATTTTGAATTAGACTACTCAAATTTGCACTGGGTTGAAGTTACATTGACTTAATAACTTTGATAGAAGTTTGCTTTTGAAGAGAAACTTTCCATTATATCAAGGGTATGCATTTATAAAAAATAAGGAGTATGCATTTATTTATTTATTTATTTATTTTATTTTTTGTTCTAAGAGTATGCATTTAAACAAACTGACTGGGATAGACTTTTGTTTTTTTGAGACAGGGTCTTATTCCATCACCCATGCTGGAGTACAGTGGCATAATCACAGCTACCTATAGCCTCGACCTCCCAGGCTCAAGTGATCCTCCCACCTCAGCTTCCTAAGCAGCAAGGACTACAGGCTCTCACTACCATGCCCAGCTAATTTTTAAATTTTTTTGTAGATATGGTGTCTCACTTTGTTGCCCAGGCTCATCTCAAACTCCTGGACTCAAGCAATCCTCCCACCACGGCGTCCCAAAGTGCTAGGGTTACATATGTGAGCCACTACACCCAGCATCCGACCCGTTTTTTGTTTGTTTGTTTGTTTTTGAGATGGAGTCTTGGTCTGTTGACCAGGCTAGAATGCAGTGAGCGATCTCGGCTCACTGCAACCTCCACACCCTGGGTTCAAGTGATTCTTGTGTCTCAGCCTCCTGAGTAGGTGAGGTTACAGGCACCCACAACCACACCCGGCTAATTTGTTTTTCGTATTTTAGTAAAGACAGGGTTTCACCATGTTGGCCAGACTGGTTTAGAACTCCTGACCTCAAGTGATCTGCCCGCCTCAGCCTCCCAAAGTGCTAGGATTACAGGTGTAAGCCACCATGCCCAGCCCCCACCTTTTATTATAACACATGGCCAGGTGACTTTTAGGACCTGTAGTTGTTTTTTTGTGTGTGTGTGTGCGGGATCTTCCTCTGTCACTCAGGCTGGAGTGCAGTGGTGCAATCTTGGTTAATGTAACCTCCACCTGCTGGCCTCAAATGATCCTCTTCAGTCACCCAAAGTGCTAGGATTATAGGCACAAGCCACTGTGCCCGCCAGGTGACTTTTAAATGTTCTGCTGCCATTATTTAGTCTTCTCTCCATAGTTTCTGTACGTCAAAGTGCTTTTGTTTTTTTTCTTTTTATGTTTTCATAGACTAGACTTCCGATGGTACTGTAAACTCCAAATTTGAAACAGTTGGAGACCAACCATGTTGGCTAAAGCAGGACTTGACAATACTTTTGTGACTGACTTTGTGGGTCCATCGTTTGGTTTTCAAATATTTTATATTCTAGAATTATACTGTACCCCTCTGCAAGCGTGGTTTTATGATCTGTCCAGTGTTTCTACTTTAGATTGGTCATATATTCCAAGGAGGAAGAATTCAACCTCTTGCTCCTTTAGCTAGGTATGTGACCTTGAACAAGTTATTTGAGTATCAGTTTCCCTCAAAAGAAGAGGGTTCTGACTGGTCGCAGTGGCTCATGCCTATACTCCCAGCATTTTGGGAGGCCAAGGCAGGAGAATTGTTTGAGGCCAGGAGTTCGAGACCACCCTGGGCAGCATAGCGAGACCCTGTCTGTACAAAATACAAAAGTTAGCCAGATATGGTGGCGCTGCCTATGTCCCAGCTACTCGGGAGGCTGAGGTGGGAGGATTACTTGAGCCCAGGAGATTGGGGATGCAGTGAGCCATGATTGCACTGCTGCACTCCAGCCTGGTGGACATAATGGTATACTATTGCAAAAAAAAAAAAAAAAAGGAGGGTTCTGGGACTGCCTATCTGACAGGATTCTTGCGAGGAGGATGTCAGCTGATAGCAGTCATATATGGAAGACTTGGCTGTTGTCAGGGAGGAAATCTCTGACTCAGTGCTGGACTTCTAACCCTCCACACAGCGCCAGGTATGACGTACACACTTGCTAATTACTTGTGGGATGAATGACTTGGCAAAGATTGTAAATAACTATTGCCTATACGTCTAAACTTACTATAATATTTTAATTTCATGCTCTATACCCCTGTGTTCTAATTCATCTCTAATTTTCAAGATGTAGCTGATTATTTACCTTTATAGAGTCTTCCCAAGTGTACCTGTCTGTACCCCTTTCCCAATTTATAGTACTTATTTTTTCCACCCAGGAGCTGGTTTGTATTGTTGGCTTTTCTTCCTGTTTTTTTTTTTTTTTTTTTTTCCTAACCCTCAGAATCTGTGGATTTTTTTTTCCAAGACTTTATCAAGAAAATTTCCAAATATACAACAAAGTTGATAGAATTTTAGTAAATATAATGAACACCCATATACACACTACCTAGATTTTACCATTATCATTTTTCTACTACTTGGTTTAACATATGCGTGTCCACCTATCCATCCCTCCATCAATGAATCTAATTTTTTGATGTATTTCAAAATAAATTGCAGACATTAGTATTCTTCATCTTAATACTTGAGCATGTTTATCATTATCTAGAGTTTAATATTGTTTATAGCATTTTTCTTTTTTGCCCAGGCTGGAGTGCAGTAGCAAGATTTCAGCTTACCTCAACCTCCGTCTCCTGGGCTCACATGATCCTCCCATCTCAGCCCCCTAAATAGCTGGGACTACAGGTGCATGCCACCATGCATGGCTAATTTTGTATTTTTTGTAGAGACAGTCTCGCTATGTTGTCCAGGCTGGTCTTGAACTCCTGTGCTCAAGAGATTCACCTGCTTCGGCCTCCCAAAGTACTGGGATTACAGGCACTTTGTGAGCCACTGTGCCTCGCTAGCATGTTTTTTCTTTTTCTTTTTTTTCTTTTTTTTTTTGAGACGGAGTCTCGGTGTCTCACTCTGTTGCCCAGGCTGGAATGCAGTGACATGATCACTGCTCACTACAACCTTGCAAACTCAACTTCTGAGGTCAAGCGATCCTTCCACCTCAGTCCGTGGAGTAGCTAGTACCATAGTTGTACACCACTATTTCCAGCTAAAATTTTTTTTTATTTTGTAGAGACAGGGTCATCCCATTGTTGCCCAGACTGGTCTCGAGCTCCTGGGCTCAAGCCATCCTTGAGCCTCAGCTTCCCAAAGTGTTGAGATTACAGGCATGAGTCACTGTGCCCAGCCACATTTTTCTTTCGATGCAAATGTTGCATATAATAAAATGTACAAATCTTTAGTACGTTTTGTGTGTGTATACATACATGAGATCATGCTATATGTATTCCACAGCTTACTGTTTTCTTCTTTTTTTTTTTCTTTTTTTGGAAATGTAGTTTCACTCTTGTTACCCAGGCTGGAATGTGCAATGGCACCGTCTTGGCTCACCTCAACCTCTACCTCCTGGGTTCAGCGATTCTCCTGCCTCAGCCTCCCGAGTAGCTGGGATTACAGGCATGCACCACCACGCCCGGCTAATGTTTGTGTGTTTTTAGTAGAGACAGGGTTTCTCCATGTAGGTCAGGTTGGTCTCGAACTCCCGACCTCAGGTGATCCACCCGCCTTGGCCTTCCAAAGTGCTGGAATTATAGGTGTAAGCCCCCGTATCCGACCTAGCCTGCTGTTTTCACTTAGTATGTCTTAGAGTTCATTCTTTGTACTTGTGGATAAACCCTGATCTTTCTGATTACTACACAGTTTTGCATAATATGCATGATCACGTTTATTTAGCTATTGATACACATTTAGATTTTCATACTTTGCTGCAATAAATATACTTGGCAGATGTGTAGGATAGAGACCTGAAAGTGGAATTGCTAGTTTTATTATTCCAAAATCTAGTATGTTTTAGCGTTCATTATTTATATTTGTGGATAAACTTTGATCTGATTCTTACATAGTTTTCCATAATACATGGAATGGGTATGCACATTTAAAATTTTAATAAATACCTACAAGTTGCCAACTAAATAGGCTGTACCAATTAAAGCCTCCTCCATCAGTGTTTCCCTGTATCCTTACCCACACTACATCATTTTTTTTAAAATTGCTTTGGAGTAGATTACTTTTTTTTTCCCCCCGAGGCGGAGTTTTGCTCTTGTTGCCCAGGATGGAGTGCAATGGCGTGATCTCGGCTCACTGCAACCTCTGCCTTCCAGGTTCAAGCAATTCTCCTGCCTCAGCCTCTGGAGCAGCTGGGATGACAGGCATGCACCACCACACCTGGCTAATTTTATATTTTTAGTAGAGACGGAGTTTCTCCATGTTGATCAGGCTGGTCTCGAACTCCCGACCTCAGATGATCCGTTCACCTCGGCCAACCAAAGTGCTGGGATTGCAGGTGTGAGCTATGGTGCCCAGCCTTTTTTATTTATTTATTTATTTTGAGACTTAGTTCTGCTCTGTTGCCCAGGCTGGAGTGCAATGGCGTCATCTCAGCTCACTGCAACCTCCGCCTCCCAGGTTCAAGTGATTCTCATGTCTCAGCCTCTGAGTAGCTGGGATTACAGGCGCCCACCACCACACCCAGCTAATTTTGTATTTTTAGTAGAGGGAGGGTTTCACCATGTTGGCCAGGATGGTCTTGAACTCCTGACCTCAAGTGATCTGCCCCCCTCGGCCTCCCAAAGTGCTGGGATTACAGGCATGAGCCACCGCGCCTGGCCTACTTTACACATTTTTTATTACTAGTGAGACTATGTATGGTTTCCCCAACTAGTTTTTATACTTTTAGAGGGCAAGGGCTGAAATCATCTACGGACTTCATATCTACTCACTAAGCATTTGCTTTTAATGAATGAATGCTACTGAAGCATTTCTGCTTTATTAGGTTTAGGCTGAAGAAGGATGAATTAGCTAAGTGTGTGAAAGGTTAAAAACAGCTGAACTTGCTCCCTGCATGTGTGCCTTAAATAAGTAAAGGGACTGACTCTTCCTTCATTTCTTCTCTTCTGTGAGAGGTAAGGTAGTGAAGTAGTTAAGAACCAGGCTCTGGAGACAGATTTCCTGGATTTATATCCCAGGTTTGCCTCTTACTAGCTGTGCAACTTTGGGCGATTTACTTAATCTTTGTGTTTCAATTTCCTCATTCATAAATTAGAGAACACCTTGCTTATTAAGGTTGTTGTGAAGGATGATCAGGCCCTGAAACAAGGGGTGTGATTAGAGTGGAAGCAATGTATTTGAGAGAGAGAGTTAGGAATAGAACTGTGAGTGGTAATTGTTAAAGAAATAAAGTATGGTTCAGAGAAAGTTCAGCCTCTGCAGTGTTGTAGAGGTGGTATGGAAAGCAAACTCTGGAGGTGGATGAAGTTAAGTACCATATGAAATCCCAGTCTCTTTATAAAACAAACGATATTTTAACAGCCAAAAGATAGGATATGATATCAGAATAGACCATAGTACTGTGATACTTAATCTATGAAAAGCTCACTTCTTCTTTTTCCTTATGGTTCATAAACCAGCATTTGGAAATCACTAATGTAGGCTGATCCCCTCCTTTTGCCCCTGTTTGAAAATAGGGCCAAAATTAGAAAGCTTCATGGTAGACAGAGTTTGGAGTAGAATCCAGTTCTTTTTTGTTTGTTTTTATTTTTTGCCCTCAAACATTCTCCCATCTGATAGAATCCAGTTCTTAAAAGGTACTCTGGTGTTTTTTCTATAGTCGTGCTGTGCTTTTCACATCTGATTTTGGCTTATTATTTATAAAGTTTTTTTTGTTGTTGTTGTTTTTTGAGACAGAGTCGCTCTGTCGCCCAGCCTGTAGTGTAGTGGTGCGATCTCGCTCACTGCAACCTCCTCCTCCCAGGTTCAAGCGATTCTCCTGCCTCAGCCTCCTGAGTAGCCGGGATTACAGGCACATGCCATCATGCCCGGCTAATTTTGTATTTTTAGTAGAAACAGGGTTTCACCATGTTGGCCTGGCTGGTCTCAAACTCCTGACCTCAGGTGATCCATCCACCACGGCCTCCCGAAGTGCTGGGATTACAGGTGTGAACCCCTGTGACCAGCCTATAAAGTTTTTTTTTTAAACCCAGTGCTGCCCTATCATAACATTTCTATAATTGTTTTTTGTTTTTGTTTTGTTTTGAGACAGATTTGCAGTCTGTTGCCCAGGCTGGAGTGCAGCGGCGGGACCTCCACTCACTGCAGCCTCTGACTCCTGGATTCAAGCGATTCTCGTGCCTTAGCCTCCCAAGTAGCGGGGATTACAGATGTGCACCATCACGCCTGGCTAATTTTTGTATTTTTACTAGAGACACCATTTCACTGTGTTGGCCAGGCTGGTCCTGAACTCCTGACCTTAGGTGATCTGCCTGCCTCAGCTTCCCAAAGTTCTAGGATTACAGGTGTGAGCCACTGCATCCAGCCTATAAAGTATTGACTTCATTTTTGGTTACAGAAGTTAGTCTCAGATGAGTTAAGCATCAGTTTTCAACCAACAGAACCCAAGACCAAACCACTGAAAGTCATGAACATATATAAGAAATAGCCAAAAAGACATTTTACTCTACCTATGATTAGACTCAGTTCCTCATCCCAAAGCACGTTGAGGTTTAGTGTTCGTAGTTGATTAGTGGCTCTTCAAATATCAAATAGCATGCATAAATCTATATTCTCAACCTCTTAATATGTCTAAAAGCTTTTGGAATACTAAGCTAAACATGCTGCTTCGTACTAGAAAAACCTAGGAAAGCATAACTAGCTAAGACATTTTAAATTACTTATCAGCAACTGTCAGAAACGTTCTCAACTCCATTTAACTGAGTTCCACATATTATCACACACAAAGCTGAGAGACTTAGTCTGAGGTTATATAGGCCACAGAGAGTGTATTTGTGGCTCGAGTTTACAGAAAGATAAAAGTGGCCAGCTTGCAAATTAATCAGTTGTGCTGCTGTGTCAGGTTCCCACTTAGGTGTGTGAAATGTGAGAAAAGCCTGAGACAGGATTTCATATCTAAGGATTAGAGTGGCGGCCAGATTGAGGACTATCGTGAGGACAAAGAAAAGGTGAAACAGCCATGGAGAGTCCTTGTAAAGACTACTTTCCCTTCAGGGTTTGTGTGCTCCCAGAGGATAAAGAAAAGATCTTGGGTAGACTTAAGAATTAGGTAAAGATTATTATTATTTTTTTTAATGTACTTTACTTTAGATGAGGGGAGTGGTTTGCCAAATCTCCCACTATTACTGTAATTTTTATCTTCTTTCCATAGCAGTGGTGTCTTATTTAAGATATTTTTTGGGGACTGGAAAAGTGGTGGGGCCTTTTTTCTTTGGATGGCTGATGCATTCTTTCTCACTGATGGTGTGTTACGCTTGTGTTAGTGATACTGATGTGGAAAGACTCCGAAGACCCAAGTAGATTCCTGGGCCAAATGTTCATAGACTTTTTGTGTCCTGCAGGAAGGAAATTGTCTCCCACAGAGGTATTATTAAGCTAAGAGAATCTCTTCTTATAACTGTTAGAACCAGAAGAAAACTTAGGCGTGATCTGTTCCAACTTTCTTATTTTATAGTTGGAGAAACAAATTCATATAGAACGGGGAACTTGTTGAAATTACATAGCATTTTAAATTGGCAAGTCTAGAATCTTTGTCTTCCCATTCCTGGCACAGTGTTCTTTCCATGATACCATTTTAATTGTTGAAACAAATTTTAAATTAGACCACAATTATAGTAGTAGGTTTTGAGAGGATTTAAGAAGTGCTTGAATATTTTTGCAGCGTGTGGATATGTAATTAATATTAGGAGTAATAGCACTGGAGGAGAAAACTAGAGAATAATGGGATAAAAGGTTGTGTTTGTATTTTTAAATTGGAGCCTATTTTTCAACTTCACAGTACCAAATTAATTAAAACTATGTTAAATTAATGTTTATTAATTAAATTATGTTTAAATGTGTTTTTCATTTATAACTTGTTCACTGTGGTTGGGTGGTATGCCCACATACACTTAAACATCACTAAGATGAAACAGATGATCAGTTCTGGGAGTCAGGCTTTTACTAAACTTGGGTGACTGGTCCTAAGTTACGTACATCATACTGGAGTGAGAATTGACTTGCATGCTATTGCTTTTGGTTTCTGCAGGTTTTGTAGTGCATCCCTGAGCATGAGCGCAGAATGAAGCGGCGTTTGGATGACCAGGAGTCACCGGTGTATGCAGCCCAGCAGCGTCGGATCCCTGGCAGCACAGAGGCTTTTCCTCACCAGCACCGGGTGCTTGCCCCTGCCCCTCCTGTGTATGAAGCAGTGTCTGAGACCATGCAGTCAGCCACGGGAATTCAGTACTCTGTAACACCCAGCTACCAGGTAAGCTGGAGCGAACCAAGGGACTAGAATGAGGGAGGAGGAATAGTGATTTTAGGCAGTTATAAAACATTTTTTTAATACTGTTAGATATTTAAAAATTGTTGAGAATGTGTAAGGTTAAAAAAAAAAATTGTGTACTCACCATACAAATTTATGAAAAAAAAAGAATGTTGTCATGACCTTTGAAGTTCTCTGCATATCCCACTCTGCTCCCTTCTTTTCCCTCCCTTCAGAGGTAACCACTAATCTAAACTTTGTATTTATCATTCCCTTGACTTTATTTACTTAAAAAAAAAACTAACATAATTGTTTAGTTTTGATATTTCTGAACTTTTATATAAATGGAAACATTTTCTTCTTTGACTCACTTTTTTAAAAAACTCACATTTTTATAGATCGCTGTAATTCCACCATTTTCACTCTAGTGTAAATTATATGCATATACTTAATTTATTTGTCAATTCTACCGTTGGACTATTGGGCTGTTTCCAGGTTTTTGCTTTTACAAAGGTGCTGCTGTGAACATTCTGATATTCTCTTAGTGCACTCATTGGCAATTCATGACAAAATAAGAAGCTTGTGCCAGAATTTAAATCAATGCACTTATTAAGACAGTTTTGCTATTTATTTTTTAAAAAGATAGCTGAATTAAACATCATTGTAGTGAAATATGACTGACTCTTGGACAGTGTGGGAGTTGAGGCACTGACCGCCCCCCTCCCCCATGCAGTCAAAAATACATGTATAACTTTTTTCTTTTCTTTCTTTTTTTTTTTTTTTTGGAAATAGGGTCTTGCTCTGTGGCTCCTGCTGGAGTGCAGTGGTGTGATCATGACTCACTGCAGCCTCGAACTCCGGGGCTCAAGCAGTCCTCCCGTGCCCCAGCCTCCCTAGTAGCTAGCACTAGGTGCGCACCACAAGCTATCCTCCCGCCTCAGCCTTCCAAAGAGCTGGGATTACAAGTCTGAGCCACTGTGTCCGGCCCATGTATAATTTTTGACTCCCCAAAACTTAAATACAAATAGCCTGTTGTTGTTCAGAAGCTTTACCGATAACATAAATGGTTGATTAACATGTATTTTGTATATTTGTCATATACTGTATTCTTAAAATAATCTAGAAGAAAGAAAATACTAAGAAAGTCGTAAGGAAGAGAAAATATATCTACTGTTTATTAAGTGGAAGTGGATCATCATAAAGGTCTTCATCCTTGTCTTCACATTGAGTAGGCTGAGGAGGAGGGAGAAAGAAGATGAAGGGTTAGTCTGGCCATCTCAGGGGTGGCAGAGGTGGGAGAAAATCCACGTGTAAGTGGACTTGTGTTGTTGCTGAGTGCAGTGGCTTGCACCCATAATCCCAACACTTGGGGAAGTTGGAAGCATGAGGATGGCCTGAGCCAAGGAGTTAGAGATCAGCTTGGGCAAGATAGCAAGCCCCATCTCTCCTAAAAATAAACAAAGATTAGCAGGGCGTAATGGTGCACACTTGTGTTCCCAGCTGCTTGGGATGCTGAGGTGGGAGGATCATTTGAGCCTGGGAGGTTGAGGCTCCAGTGAATATATTACCGCACCCAGCATGAGTGACAGAGTGTGAACTTGTCTCAAAAAGAAAGAATTAATTAATTAATTTAAAAAAATAAATAAAAAATTAGCCAGGCATAGTGATGTGCATCTGTAGTCCTAGCTACCTGGGAGACTGAGGTGAGAGGATTGCTCAAGCCCAGGAAGTCAAGGCTGCAGTGAGCTGTGATCAAGCAACTGTACTTCAGACTGGACAACAGTGCAAGACCCTGTCTCCTTAAAAACAAAACAAAAACTCGTGTTATTCAAGGGTCTGCCATAGCTGATTTACATTGTGGTGCAAACTCCTTACCCTGTTGCAAACCAGTCAGCAGGTTTGAGGACATACAGGAGTTTGTCAAGTACCTATGAAAGGGATTGCTATGTCACAGGGTATATGCATCTTTAGCAAGTTCCCCCAAGCATTGTATATTCCTGTTGTTCTATGTCCTGACCAACACTGATCATCTGTTACTCTGTTTTGTAGAAGTGAAGAAATTTGGTTTTTGCCCTTTTTTATTGTGAAAGTAATATATCACTTCAGTTTTTTTTTTTTTTTTTTTTTAGACAGAGATTTGCTCTTATTGCCCAGGCTGGAGTGCGGTGGTGTGATCTCGGCCCACTGCAGCCTCTGCCTCCTGGGCTCAAGCAATTCTCCTGCCTCAGCCTCCCGAGTAGCTGGGATTACATGCACCTGCTGCCATGCCTGGCTAATTTTTTGTATTTTTACTAGAGATGGGGTTTCCCCATGTGGGCCAGACTGGTCTCGAACTCCTGACCTCAGGTGATCCGCTCCTCTTGGCCTTACAAAGTACCGGGATTACAGGCATGAGCCACCATGCCTAGTCTATTTTATTTATTTTATTTTTTTTGAGACAGAATCTCTGTCTGTTGCCCAGGCTGGAGTGCAATGGTGCAGTCTTGGCTCACTGCAGCCTCTGCCTCCTAGGTTGAAGCAATTCTCTTGCCTCAGCCTCCCGAGCAGCTGGGATTACAGGCGTGCACCACCACACCCAGCTAATTTTTGTATTTTTAGTAGAGATGGGGTTTCGCTATGCTGGCCAGGCTGGTCTCGACCTCCAGTGATCCGCCTGTGTCTGCCTTCCAAAGTGCTGGGATTATAGGCGTGAGCCACTGTACCCGACCTTATTTTATTTTTTTGAGATGGTGTCTCGCTCTGTCGCCCCAGCTGGAGTGCAGTGGCATGATCTTGGCTCACTGCAACCTCTGGCTCTGAGGTTCAAGTGATTCTCGTGCCCCAGCCTCTTGAGTAGCTGGGATTACAGGTGCACACCACCATGCCTGGCTAATTTTTGTATTTTTAGTAGAGACAGGGTTTTGCCACGTTGGCTAGGCTGGTCTTAAACTTCTGGTTTCAAGTGATCTGTCCGCCTTGGCCTCCCCAAGTGCTGGGGTTATAGGCGTGAGCCTCTGTGCCCTGCCACACTTTGATTTTTTTTTAAAAAAGATACAAAATGACTTTTTTCTGTCATGCGTCAGATTTTCTCCCACTGGTGAATTTCTTGGGTATCCAGTTTTGTATGCATATACAAGCATATGTATATCAATCTATCTAGCTATCTAAATTTACCTTTTTTTTTTTTTTTCTTTGAGAGAGAGTCACACTCTCACCCAGGCTGGAATGCTATGGCATGATCTCAGCTCACTGCACCCTTCATCTCCTGGGCTCAAGCAATCCTCGCCCCTCAGTCTCCCAAGTAGTTGGGACTACAGATGCATGCCACCACACCTGGCTAATTTTTGTATTTTTTCTGTAGGGACGGGGTTTTGCCATGTTGCCCAGGCTGGTCTTGAACTCCTGTACTCAAGTGATCTGCCCGCCTCAGCCTCCCAATAAGTGCTGGGATTACAGGCATGAGCCACCTTGCCTGGCCTTTCCATTTTTCTTTTTGTACAATTTGGATCATACCTTACATACTGGTCTGCTGTTTGCTCTTTTCATTTAATATATAGTGGATATCTTTCTACTTTAACATATAACTGGTCTGGAGAGGCCTTCAACCTCATTTGTTAGTGACCTTAAAAATATATGGGTACTGGGGTACCCATAAACTGAGGTAATGTTTTTTAAAAACAATTTGGCAGTTTGTGTCACATTATTTTGTTAGTTTTTGACCTGGCATTTCCATTTCTAGGAATTTAGTATAAAAATACAAAGAAGAGGAAATGCAGCTGAAGTAGGAAATGGTGATTCCTGAGGCATCACTCTTCCTCAGGAGTCCCCTTGAAGCAGTCTGATCCCTTCCTGTGGGGCTGGGGCAGCAGTCAGAAGACTGCCAACAGATGGCATCTTTTAGGACTTGGAAGAAAAGAAAGTTGCTTGTTTACCTTGGGTGATTACTTTCATTATCTAAACAGGTTAATGACTGTTTTCTACATATGGGATAGTTACATTTCTTCTGAATGGAAACTAGAATGTGCTGTATAAGTCAGTCTAGTAAAAGCCTGTAAACCCTGTAAAAAACATGCATACTGGAATATAGAAGCTCAGAATAATAGCCCATCTTTGAGGTACATTAGAGCTTTTAGAATTGTCTAAATAGTTTCTTTTTACTCTTAATATGCCTTGTATCGTTTCTGTGGATTTATGCATAGTCACTTGGTTTCTCCCTCTCTCTCATTTCTTCATCTACCTCCAGGATAATTTTTATAAATGTGAGGATTTGAAAAAAGTTTTATTCTCTCTTTAAATTGTGGTATAAAACTTAACATTGTTGAGAGAAAGAAAGTTTCATGTTATTTAGTCTCCTTATTTTGGGGACGGGGCATTCAGGCATTTGGACAGATTGTTGTCTTCTGTGGTGATCAACAGTTCTGAAAAAGGAAAAAAGTTCTGAAAATGTTTTATAGCACTTCTTGCAATAGATATAGAAGGAAAGTGGTTTTGGCTTTTATTTCCTCAAACTTATAAGAGGACAAGAGAAAGATTGAGATAAAAGAATAGAAAAGACATTTGTTTGAGGCCAAACCATCAACAATTTGGGTAAAAAATTTATTTTACATTAGATATAATGCTCATAGCAAATCAAGATAAGCAAAATAAAGTAGGTTGGGCGCGGTAGCTCATACCTGTAAGCCCAGCACTTTGGGAGCCCAAGACAGGTAGATCATTTGAGGTCAGGAGTTCGACACCAGTCTGACCAACATGGTAAAACCCTGTCTCTACTAAAAATACAAAAATTAGCCGGGTGTGGTGGCAGGCACCTGTAATCCCAGCTACTCAGGAGGCTAAGGCAGGAGAATCACTTGAACCTGGGAGACAGAGGTTGCAGTGAGCCGAGATTGTGCTACTGCACTCCAGCCTGGGCGACAGAGCTAGACTGTCTCAAAAACAAAAAAACAAAAAGAAACAAAGTAAGAGTCATCTTTAATTCTGTAACCATAAGATTAAATGCTAACATTTTGCTATATATTAGTTGTCTAAGGTTTAAAATCTTTTTATCATACCGCTTTGTAATGTGCTTTTATTATTTTTTTGAGACAGGGTCTTCCTCTGTCACCCAGTGTAATGTGCGTTAAAAAACTATTTAAAAGGCCGGGCGCGGTAGCTCAAGCCTGTAATCCCAGCACTTTGGGAGGCCGAGTCAGGCGGATCACGAGGTCAGGAGATCGAGACCATCCTGGCTAACACGGTGAAACCCCGTCTCTACTAAAAAAATACAAAAAACTAGCCGGGCGAGGTGGCGGGCGCCTGTAGTCCCAGCTGCTCGGGAGGCTGAGGCAGGAGAATGGCGTAAACCCGGGAGGCGGAGCTTGCAGTGAGCTGAGATCCGGCCACTGCACTCCAGCTGGGCCACAGAGCGAGACTCCGTCTCAAAAAAAAAAAAAAAAGAACTATTTAAAAGTTTAATTCTATATACAGTACATGAATACATTCAACTTGTGGATTATGAACTTTTTTTCCATGTTCAAATATATCTCTATATCACTGTTGAAAGTGTGGCTTACAAATGGCTAATCTGTATCCTTTGTTACGAGTTCGTAATGGCGTAAGTATAGAAATTGAGAGTGTTTAGAAACTATTCTAGCAATTGGACATGATCATTTTTTATTTGTAAAATCCAGTAATGAAAGTTACAGTCTGGGCACAGTGGCTTATGTCTATAACCCCAACACTTTGGGAGGCCAAGGCAGGTGGACTCCATACCCAAGAGTTCGAGACCAGCCTGGGCAGCATGGTGAAACCCTGTTTCTACAAAAAGTACGACAGTTAACCAGGCATGGTGGTACAGGCATGGTGGTACATCCCAAGCTGGGATGGGAGGATTATCTGAGCCTGGGGAGGTCAAGGCTACAGTGAGCCATGATTGTACCACTGCACTCCAGGCTGGGTGAGAGAACGGGACCCTGTCTCAATAAAAAGGCAAGAAAAAAAAATTACGAGTTTATGTTTTTTTTGTTGTTGTTGTTGTTGTTTTGTTTTTTGAGATGGAGTTTCACTCTTGTTGCCCAGGCTGAAGTGTGATGGCGTGATATCGGCTCACTGCAACCTCCACCTCCCTGGTTCAAGCAATTCTTCTGCCTCAGCCTCCTGAGTAGCTGGGATTACAGGCATGCGCCACCACGCCCATCTAATTTTGTATTTTCAGTAGAGACAGGGTTTCTCCATGTTGGTCAGGGTGGTCTCAAGAACTCCCAACCTCAGGTGATCCACCTGCCTCGGCCTCCCAAAGTGCTGGGATTATAGGCGTGAACCACCACGCCTGGGGGGTTTGTGTATTTTTTATTTTCACTTTCATAGTAATTTATTTTTACTGGATTTTTATAAAAGTTGTGGTCCCTGATGGATTGGAACTTTAAGAAAAACATTCATCCTTTACCACAGACAGTTTGAGATAAACTATATAATTTTTTTTCTTCTTCTTTTTGGAGACAGAGTCTTGCTCTGTTTTCTAGGCTGGAATGCAGTGGCGTGATCTCAGCTGACTGCAACCTCCACCTCCCAGGTTCAAGTGATTTCCATGCCTCAGCCTCCCAGTAGCTGAGATTACAGATGTGTGTTACCATATCCAGCTAATTTTTTTGGTATTTTTAGTAGACGGGGTCTTGCCACGTTTGCCAGGCTGGTCTTGAGCTCCTGGACTTGAGTGAACCTTCTGTCTGGGCCTCCCAAAGTGCTGGTTACAGGTGTGAGCCACTGTTCCCAGCTAAACTATATAATTTTTAATAGCTACAAATAATTTGGTTATAACTTGGGTGGGCTGTAATGTATTTAACCAATTCCTTTTGTGGAAAATTTGGGTTTCCTTCTTTTTCTTTTCTTTGTTGTTGTTTTTTGTTTTTTTTTTGTTTTTTTTGTTTTTTTAGAGACAGAGTCTCATTCTGTCACCCGGGCTAGAGAGCAGTGGTGTGATCACAGCTCACTGCGGCCTTGAACTCCTGGACTCAAGCAATCCTCCTTTAGCCTCTAGAGTAGGTGAGACCACAGGTGCATGTCACCACGCCTGGCCAAGTTTTCATTTTTTGTGGAGATGGTGTCTCACTATGTTGCCCAGGCTTTCTTTTCTCTTTTTAGAGACGTGGTCTCACTCTGTGGCCCAAGCTGGAGTGCAGTGGCATGATCATAGCTCACTGTAGCCTTGAACTCCTGAGTTCAGGCGATCTTCCCATGAGATAGGTGTGAGCCATCATGCCCAGCAGAAATTTGGGTTTCCAATTAATTATCTTTGTACATTTGTGTTAGTTATTTAGACACATTTGGGGAAGAATATACAAGCCTTGAAGTTTCCTGTCTGTATTCTGTTCACCCCAGGTTTCAGCCATGCCACAGAGCTCCGGCAGTCATGGGCCCGCCATAGCAGCAGTTCATAGCAGCCATCATCACCCAACAGCTGTGCAACCCCATGGAGGCCAGGTGGTCCAGAGTCACGCTCATCCAGCCCCACCAGTTGCACCAGTGCAAGGACAGCAGCAATTTCAGAGGCTGAAGGTGGTATTCAGCTCTTTTTCTTGGGTCAAAAAGTTTATCTTTAGCAGGAAATACTGGCTGCAGCTTGTCGGTTGTGGTGGTACAACTTCTAACCTGAGATACTAGCTGTCGAATCACAAGTTTTACTGTTTTTGTTTTGTAAAATTTGCTTCTGTTTCCTATCTTGGCACCAGTGCCTGATCCAGAGAAGAATATACTCAGATGTTTTTGGACTGTATGAAATGCATGTCACTCAAATGTTACCAGGATTGTGGGGCCATTTTCATACAAAATGAACCTTAAAATTCATTTTTTGACTGCTTCCTTTTGAACTCTCTATTGAGCACATACATGATTGGCTACAGGTTTGTACAGTAAATTGGCCCGGTAATATGTCTTACAGTTGAATCTTTTTAAATTCTTTTTTTTTTTTTTTAATTTTTTAGTTTCAGAGATGGGGATCTCACTGTGTTGCCTAGGCTAGTCTCAAACTACTGGCCTCAAGTGATTCTCCCACCTTGGCCTTCGAAAGTGTTGGGAGTACAAGTGTGAGCCACTATGCCCAGCTCATGCCTGTAATGTTCTTATTACCTTTATCTTTTTATTCCTGTTTATGAATAGCTGAATTGACTCACATCATCAAGTCCATCCTTAGTAAACACATGCTCCTTTTTGGGGGGAATCTTGATAAAGTTTAGGGAAAACTATAACTGTGAATGAATTATCAGTGTTTTCATATTTTCCGCTGAGTATGTGTGGTAGGTTTTTAGTGCTTTGAAATTCATAGGGCATCCCTGGAGAAGTGAAGCTTGTGTTCCCAGCTAACCTTGTATCTCTGACCACTTGAATATTACTTTTCAAAATATGTGATTGTTGCAGCAAGTGTTCAGGTTTCAATTTTTCTGATTTTACATTTATATAAAATTAAGTTCAGGAAATAATAAATGATGGAACTCTGAAGAGATGTTAACTCTTCATTTGGTTATGGCAGCCTACTTATGTTGCTTGCAGGCAGGAATGAGAAATAAACCCTCTAAGGACACATCCATATGCAGCAAATGGTTCTTTCTTCTGTTTTCCCTGGTACTTAACTTTAGTTCTTCATGATCCCTGCCCTCATTGGTGTGGATTCTTGGGAACTTGTTTAATATTGGCCTAAGAATATTAAATGCTACATAAATGTTATAAAGTACAGCAAAGCTAAGTGATTTAGAGTAATTTTGTAAAATTTACTCTCTCTGTTGGCTTACATAATATTGACTAATGCATAGCCTTTTAAAGAGAGTGCAGATTTTTTAGGCCTGAAGCTTCACTCTGAATTCTGTCTTTGGGAAAATGTGTATAAGGAATATTGGTGTTTTCTTTAAAACATTTTCGGTCTCTTGTAGAGTGATGACTGTGTACCAAAATGTATTATTGCTGTGGGCTTAGCACTTTACTAAGTCCTGAGAATATTTTTTTTAAAACTTGGTTGCATGTGATTTAATTCTGTATTAACACTCTATGACAGTAGATATGCTTTAATGTTGCAAAATAGCTTATAAACTTGCTTATTAAACTAACAAAAACATATTTATTTCTATAGCCTTTTTCAATCAGCCCTATCAAAGCACAACACCAGTTTTTACCCACCTTCCTCACAGGACTCTTTGGTATAAGTATATGGATTATGTTTTGTTTGCTTTACGGAAACTGGCAAGGAAACAAGGAAGGGTTTTGGATTTGGGGTTATAGAGTGAGTCATGGATAGAGTTAGGATTTCTTGCTGTGTTCTTTTAGTCACAAGCTCTTGACTATATTCCTACATAAAATAACTTGTTGAATTTCCTTTCTAATGAGGAGAGGTAAAATGCTTCTTGTACCTCCATGTAATTTAACCCAGTATTCCCACATTGCCTGTCATTTTTGGATCGGTCTTAAAATGCATTACAAGCATTTGAATCAACTTCAATAAGTCATTTATATTCCACAATATTGTAGGCCGGGCATGGTGCCTTACACCTGTAATCCCAGCACTTTGGGAGGCCGAGGTGGCTGAATCACCTGAGGTCAGGAGTTCAAGACCAGCCTGACCAATGTGGTGAAACCACGCCTCTACTAAAAATACAAAATGAGCCAGGCATGGTGGCGCATGCCTGTAATCCCAGCTACTCAGGAGGTTGAGGCAGGAGGATTGATTGAAGCCAGGAGGCAGAGGTTGCAGTGAGCCAAGATCATACCACTATACTCGAGTCTGGGCGACAAGAGCGAAACTTCATCTCAAAAAAAAAAAAAAAAAAAAAGAAAGAAAGAAAAACGTTCAGTGAGAATGCTTACACATTATTTCAAGCCTCAACATTATCTTTTTTTTTTTTGTCTTTGGTAGATTGGTGGTGACAAGAAGGGATTTGAGCGATTTGAGGCATGTTTGGTATTATTTAGGTATTGAATGTCAGCAGCAGTGATATTTGGTACATGTTTAGCAGGTTCTCTTTATAGTTGCTTGTGTTTTTCTCTCCAACAAGATTGTGGACTTCAGGAGATTCAGGGCCTTAATAGTAAATCCCTGTTCAAGTGAGCTATGAAACTTTATCAGCAGAGTCTAAGGGTCTCCCCAAGTGCTTCCTTAAATCTGTAGCTTCTAAATAACTACATCCAATTTTTTTTTTTTAAGTTGTGCTTCCTAGAACTGTATACATGCATTTAAAGAGAGTTTATATAAGAGTTGGACTATGCTTTGGGTGATGAGATAATTTCCTCACTATTCTTACTTGTAGGTGTCTTATTTATTATGTGAGTGTCATGCAGGGTTTTTAAAGCATAGGGTTATTCTAGAACTTCTATTTTACCTTTTTTTCCTTGAGACAGTCTTACTCTGTTGCCCAGGCTGTAGTGCAGTGGCGCCATCTCAACTCACTGTACCCTCCCCCGCCTGGGTTCAAGTGATTCTCATGTCTCAGTCTCCCAAATAGCTGGGATTACAGGCGTGCACCACCACACCTAATATTTGTATTTTTTTTTTTACTAGAGACGGGTCTTGACATGTTAGCCAGGTTGCTCTCAAACTCCTGGCCTCAAGGCATCCACCCTCCTTGGCCTCCCAGAGTGCTAGGATTACAGGTGTGAGCCACCGCACCCGGCCTAGAACTAGTTTTTAAACAGCGGTTTGTTGTGACTTTCAGTACCTTTCTGTTTTAGACATACACCTATCACACATAATTGCTTTCTTTTGGGTTTCTGTACTTTTTTCCTTCTCTGCAGTAGTTACCTTATACCATACCATATCTTACTGATAACTCTTCTTTTGTTGTGTATTGATGCATCCTTTTCTTAAATATCTTCCAAAGTCTTGTTTCCTTTTGCAAACTTACTGCATTTTGTGTTCACTTAACTTGGTCATTAATGAAATATTTTAGTATGGAAAGTTCAGAATATGAATTAAAATAGTCCATTGAATTTCAACAGAAATTGTCATAATATTTGTATAGAAAAACTAACCATCAAACAAGTGGGTATTGACCAAGTATACAATCTGATTTCTAGCAATACTGAAACACTGATTAACCCATGGCCATAATGGAACTCTGAAGAACTCTTAAAGAGCCATTTGTCTTGGGGTCAGGCGTGGTGGCTTATGCCTGTAATCCTAGCACTTTAAGAGGCCAAGGCGGGTGGATCACGAGGTCAGGAGATTGAGATCATCCTGGCTACCACAGTGAAACCCATCTCTACTGAAAATACAAAAAAAGTTAGCCGGGCATGGTGGCAGGCGCCTGTAGTCCCAGCTACTTGGGAGCCTGAGGCAGGAGAGTGGTATGAAGTTTGCAGTGAGCCGAGAAAGTACCACTGCACTCCAGCCTGGGCAACAGAGCAAGACTCCGTCTCAAAAAGAAAAAAAAAAAAGCTATTTGTCTCAATCCATTAGTGCTGCTATAACAAAATACCTGAGACTAGATAATCTATTTCTAAATAATAGAATTTTATTTCTCACAGTTCTGGAGAAGTTCTGAGGGCTGGGAAATCTAAAATCAAGGTGCTGGCCGGGCACGGTGGCTCACCCCTATAATCCCAGCACTTTGGGAGGCTGAAGTGGGCAGATCATTTGAGGTCAGGAGTTCAAGACCAACCTGGCCAACATGGTAAAACCCTGTCTCTACTGAAAATGCAAAAAAATAAGGCGGGCATGGTGGCAGATACCTGTAATCCCAGCTACTCCTGGAGGCTGAGGCACGAGAAGCGCTTGAACCCAGGAGGCGGAGGTTGCAGTGAGCTGAGATTATACCACTGCACTCCAGCCTGGGTGACAGTGAGACCATGTCTCAAAATAAATAAATAGGCCGGACGTGGTGGCTCACGCCTGTTGTAATCCCAGCACTTTGGGAGGCCGAGGTGGGCGGATCACGAGGTCAGGAGATTGAGACCAGCCTGGCCAACATGGTGAAACCCCGTCTCTACTAAAAATACGAAAATTAGCCAGGTGTGGTGGCAGGCGCCTGTAATTCCAGCTACTCGGGAGGCTGAGGCAGGACAATCGCTTGAACCCGGGAGGCAGAGGTTGCATTGAGCTGAGATCGCGCCTTTGCACTCCAACCTGGGTGACAAGAGCAAGCCTTCATCTCAAAAAATAAAATAAATAATGAAATAAAATAATAAAATAAAATCAAGGTGCCGGTTTGGTGTCTGGTGAGGGCCTGAACTCTGTTTCCAAGATGGTGCCTGAAAGCTGTGTCCTAACACTGTGGAAGGGAGAAGGGCCAAAGGGACCAACACTGGTTCACTCCAGCCCTTTTATAAGGTCCCTAATCCCATTCATGAGGGCTCCACAATCACTTTCTGAAGGCCTCACTTCTTAATATCATCATATTGGTGATTAAGTTTCCATGTAAGAATTTTGCGGGACACATTCAGACCATAGCACCAATTACTGATTGATTTGAACGTAAGTGTTCCATTTTGCAACAAATCAAAAGACTATGCCTAGCCAGGTGTGGTGGCTCACGCATGTAATCCTAGCACATTGGGAGGCTGAGGTGGGCGGATCAGTTGAGGTCAGGAGTTCAAGACCAGCCTGGCCAACATGGTGAAATCCCATCTCTACTAAAAATACAAAAAAAATTAGTTGGATGTGGCGACATGAGCCTGGAATCCCAGCTACTCAGGAGGCTGAGACAGGAGAATCACTTGAACCTAGGAGGCAGAAGTTGCAGTGATCCGAGATTGCACCATTACACTCCAGCCTGGGAGACAAAGCGAGACTCCCATCTCAAAAAAAAAGAAAAAGACTGGCTTAAATCACATCAAATGTTTATTCCTGAAATTTCTTAAACCTGATATTTTGTATAATTTTAAATATTTAGGCTTCAATTAAACCACCAAAAAAACTTACTCATCTCAGAGTAAATAGGAAACACCTAGTGGGGATTTCTTTTGGGTGTCTCTGTCCTAAATCAGACTCATAGCTTAACCTTTCCAACCTGTTCTTCTTTGTGATAGGTCACTTTTTTTTCTCCCCAGGCCAAACTGTATCCGGCTTTAAAGATACTTTCCATAAACAGTCATGGTATTTCAGGCAGGACATGGACAATCCTTAACAATGAACTACCAAAAAAAAAACGAAAAGCCACTATAAAACCCAGTGAATTCTTCATGTGATGCTCTGAACAGGGCAAGTTTAGAGTGAAGGTTGACATTTCACATTTAGCGTGTTGTTTAACAACTTTTCACAAGTCGACCCTGACTTTCAGGAAGTGAAATGAAAATGGCAGTACTTATCTGAAGATCCACAGTCTAGAAAAGGAACCACTGCTCTTTTGAGGGCTGCCATTTCAGTGGCATCACTGGAAAGTTTGACTGCCTGACACACACTGGTAACCAATTACTGGGGGTTAGGTCCCAACAGGTGTCTGGGTATAAGGGAGTTAAGTCTGTGAAGGTGGGAAGGGAGAACAGGATGTAAAAATGAATTTGTTTTCCCATCGCACAAGGTGTTTGGGCCAAGGTGGCCGTGTGTGTCAAAAGTCAGGGAATCTAGGCTGGGTATGGTGGCTCATGCCTGTAATCCCAGGACTTTGGGAGGCCGAGACTGGCGGATCACTTGTGGTCAGGAGTTCGAGACCAGCCTGGCCAATGTGGTGAAATCCCGTCTGTACTAAAAATACAAAAATTAGCCAGGCATGGTGGAGGGCGCCTGTAACCGCAGCTACTCAGGAGGCCGAGGCAAGAGAATCACTTGAACCTGGGAGGCAGAGGTTACAGTGATCCGAGATTGCACCACTGCACTCCAGCCTGGGCAACAATAGCAAAACTCCATCTCTAAATAAATACATAAATAAAGTCAGGGAATTTCTTCTCCTATAAGCCAAGAGGAAGTCTCTCAAAACTAGAAGGGAAAGGTGTTTTCCCCACATCAGTCCAGCTTCAAAGACATTCTACTGACCTGTGATCCTTCCCTCCAAAACAACAATGAAGTGTTCTGTGTGCTAACAACACAGCTTTAGAAAAAGCAAAACAAAATTCTGCATTTTTAAAAATCTTGATTTAAACAATGGTATTTCGAAATTTACAAACTTCATAACTTTATAGTTCAAATTTTATGGTTACTAGAAGTACACAGTTACCAAGAATGCACACATTTCACTTGGCATCTCCAGTACCTTCAGCTTTCTGTGCCTGGTCTATTTTGGCATCTCCATTTTCTGCAAGGTTAATCCCTTCCCTGCCAGTGTCAGCATTTTCCTTTTTCCCTTTGGGTACCTCCTCGCTCTCCTTTGCAGGGAACTTTTTTTTTTTTTTTTTTTTTGAGAGACCGAATTTCGCTCTTGCCCAGGCTGATGTGCAATGGCATGATCTCGACTCACCACAACCTCCACCTCCTGGGTTCAAGTGATTCCCTTGCCTCAGCCTCCCAAGTAGTTGGCATTACAGATATGCACCACCATGCCTGGCTAATTTTTGTATTTTTAGTAGAGATGGGTTTCTCCATGTTGGTCAGGCTGGTCTTGAACTCCTGACCTCAGATGAGCCTCCCGCCTCTGCCTCCCAAAGTGCTGGGATTACAGGTGTGAGCCACCGCGCCCGGCCTGCAGGGGCCTCTTTATAGTGTTGGGCTCTGGCTTTGGAGGAGCAGATTTAACAGACAACGTTGCAGATCTTCTCTGGGTCGTTGTTCACCTTGGCTGTATCTCCTTTGGCATCCCTTTCAGGCTTTCTCTTGGGTGTGGTGGTGATGCGGAAGGATGTAAGTGCTGGGTGCAGGATGCAGTGGCATGTTGAGCTTTGATCGGTCCGATAGTCACTCTGGCCTCTTCTTCCTCACAGTGCTCTGTGGTGGATCACTTTTGAATGCTGGCTCTCCCTTAGCTCCCCTATTCAGTCAGTTACCCAATCCTGTCACTTCTGCTACCCAACAAGCTGTTTTATCTATGCAGTTGTCTCTCTTGTTCTGGGCCAGTACTATAATTCAAGCCACTGTTTTCACATGAGTTGTTCAGTTATTCTTGTAGCATAACTGGTCTTCCTACCTCCTTTCAGTCTTTTCTGCTCTTGTGCCAATTTTTTCTCAACACTGCAGTCGAATTGCGTACACGAAAATGCAGATGATAAAAATCTAAATTGCTTTTTCACAAGATTTACAAGTCCTTTCAGAATCTAGATCCTGCTTTTTTTTCTGTCTCATTTTGTTACTTTTCCTTCCAGTGCTCCTCTTCACTACAGATCCTCCAGCCAAACTAAACTTTTCAGATTTCTAAATATCCCATATCGTATCCTGTCTAGGATTTTGCCCATGCTGCTGCCTTTGATTTTTTTCACTGGTCTTTACTTTTGCTAGCTTATACTCATCTTTAGGTCTCAGTTTATATATTACCTCCTAGGGAAGCCTCACTTTTTTTGGTGGGGAAGACGTGTCCTTCCCATGTCATCTCCAGGCATTGAGTGTTACTGGGTTACCCGCTGTGTTATGATTCCTGACTACATACAAACAAATGTCTGTAGACGAGGGGCTACAAATTATTTGTCATTAAATCCTTGGTACTCACATTGGGCCTGGCATGTTGCAGTTTAGTAGATACTTGTGAAATGAATTAATGAATAAATGACATATCATTGTAATTATTCTTTACTGATCATTCTGTTCAAAATTATCCAAGGCAAGGCTACAGATTTTATGAGTTGATTATTATTTTAAGCTTGAGTTTATTACTGACATCTATACTAACTTTTAAGTATATATTTAATATATTTTTATTTTATTTACTGTGTTAAGCATACTTAGGCATAAATAATTTTTTTTTTTGTAATTGTGAGTTTACTTTCTTTTTATAATCTTGATATTTATCCCTGCCTCAGGTGGAGGATGCGCTGTCTTATCTTGACCAGGTGAAGCTGCAATTTGGTAGTCAGCCTCAGGTCTACAATGATTTCCTTGACATCATGAAGGAATTTAAATCTCAGAGGTAAAAGATGTGTGATTGTACTCAAGCTTTGTATTTGGCATATTGATTTTGGAAAGGAGAAGATAGTTTATTTACTGGAAGATAAAGGATGCTCCTTTCTGCGGCTGAATTTTCAAAATCATGCCTTTATTTTATGCATTCCTTTATTGATGGAAATTATGGCCACTAGACTGTTTTATCCTTATTGGTAAATTTTTGTTAACTAAAGTTTTTCAGTGCTTTATCTCAATCAGGGAAGTAGCACTGGTAGTGATTTAGACTACTTGGTTTCTGAATTGATTTAGATACCCTTATATTCTGGCGTGGTTCACTGTTGTAAACTGTTGTACTCATGGTTCACTGTTGTAACTCATCTGAACAATGTAGATTTGTGCTGAAATGATATATACTGATATATCAAAGAGTGGATCTTGTTTGGGATATGTCGCTTTCTATGTATTGTCTGAGTATCTGCTTGGTAGGATTATTACCATGAACATATATTCTGTTCAGAATTTTGACCACCACAAAAATTAGCCGGGCATGGTAATGGGTGCCTGTAATCCCAGCTACATGGGAGGTTGAGGCAGGAGAATTACTTGAACCTGGGAGGCGGAGGCCGTAGTGTGCCAAGATTACGCTACTGCATTCCAGTCTGGGCAACAGAATGAGACTCTGTTTCAAAAAAAAAAAAAAAATTGTGGCCGAGTATCTTTGAGTCTCAGAGTTCTTTGTGTGTTAATTTTAAAATGCGTAGATTATCTGTTTTCCTGTTTAGAGAAAACCTAGTAGAAAGTGAAATTTTGGCTGAGTGAGGTGGCTCATGCCTGTAATCCCAGCACTTTGGGAGGCTGAGGTGGGCGGATCACCTGAGGTCAGGAGTTCGAGACCAGCCTGGCCAACATGGTGAAACCCCATCTCTATTAAAAATACAAAAATCAGCCGAGTGTGGTGGCGCATGCCTGTAATCTCAGCTACTTAGGAGGCCGAGGCAGGAGAACCACTTGAACTTGGGAGGCGGAGGTTGCAGTGAGCCAGGATCCCAAGATCGCACCACTACACTCCAGTCTAGGTGACAGAGTGAGACTCCATCTCAAAAGAAAAAAGAAACATGAAATTTTTTATGACCAGGGTGTTTGTCAAGCTTATAGTTCATCACTTTTCTTTTTGTTTTTTTATCAGCATCGACACCCCAGGAGTGATTAGTCGTGTGTCCCAGCTATTCAAAGGCCACCCCGATCTGATAATGGGATTCAACACCTTCTTGCCCCCTGGCTACAAAATTGAGGTGCAGACCAATGACATGGTGAATGTGACAACTCCTGGCCAGGTTCATCAGATTCCCACCCATGGCATCCAGCCCCAGCCTCAACCACCACCCCAACATCCTTCCCAGCCTTCAACCCAGTCAGCCCCAGCTCCTGCCCAGCCAGCTCCTCAGCCCCCACCTGCCAAAGTCAGCAAGGTGAGCACTTGGAAAATATTGCATCAATGTGAATGCATCCCTAGAAAGTACCTTCCTTTGACATTTCCCCTATATATAAGACTTAGATACTGAGACACAAGGTTACAAAGATTTCATCAGAGAAAAATGCAGTAGTCACTTCACTATAACATGGTTCACATTTACACACCACTTAGATATCTATTTAAATCAACACAGCAACAACTTTCAAGGTCTTTCTCTTTACAGTTTCTGCTTATAAAACCATGAACATCCCAACAGGTGGTGACTTTGTGTAGTAGTAGTTGATAGCACAGACAGAAACCATCCTCTTATGGTCAAATTGTGCTACTGCCCACATGGTTATTTTATGAAAGTTATTTCACTTACCAGATTATATCAAGCTAAGTAGAAGATCTAATGAACAGTGATGGTGATGATGATGAAGATGGGGTGTTCTTGGTCTAGAACCACACTGTCTGACACAGTAGCCACTAGCCACATAGCACTATTTAAATTTAAATTAAAATCAGTTTTTCATTTGCACTAGCTTTCAAGTGCTCAGTAACCACATGTGGCTAGTGGCTGTATATTTAAGACAGTGCAAATAAAGGACATTTCCATCATCTCAGTTCTATAGGACAGAGTTGGCATAGAAGACTATGTGGAGCTGCTGCAACAATTGAGGTGTTGTCTTTTTGTTGACATCAAAAGGCTGTGTAGAATGAGATTTTTTCTATGTGTACTTGTTGAGCTACTAAGCTAAAACATTGCATATGAAAAATTCTTCACTGTAATTGGAGATGGCTCCAGTTTTAAGATTTTATTTAGAAAATGTGAGACTGAGATATTTGTATCAGCATGTTTGAAACTCTCTACAACTCCCACTGTTGCCCAGTATGATTTGTGTTGGACTAAAATGGCCTGGCCTGAGTGAGTAAATAAAGGATATACGTTGACACTTTGTTTCTCTTCAGTTTGAACTTTCCTTCTATCAACTCATCTATGCATCTGAGGAGAATAAAGACTTTTTTTCTTTTTAGCCCTCCCAACTACAAGCACATACTCCTGCCAGTCAGCAGACTCCCCCACTTCCACCGTATGCATCCCCACGTTCTCCGCCGGTCCAGCCTCACACACCAGTGACAATCTCATTGGGAACGGCCCCATCCTTGCAGAACAATCAACCTGTGGAGTTTAATCATGCCATCAACTATGTTAATAAGATCAAGAACAGATTCCAGGGCCAACCAGACATCTACAAAGCATTCCTGGAGATTTTGCACACATACCAGGTAAGAAGAGTGTCCATTCAGCTTGTCTTAATCAGGCCATCTAGTCAAAGAACAACTTAAGTAACCATTATTGTGTCCATTAATTCATACTGGAAATTAGCCAGTTAGAAACTACCATGCATGTTTATAAAGCCAGTGTTTTTGTTTGTTTGTTTTTTGAGAGGGAGTCTTGCACTGTCACCCAGGCTGGAGTGCAGTGGTGCGATCTCGGCTCACTGCAACCTCCGCCTCCAGGTTCAAGTGATTCTCCTGCCTTAGCCTCCCTAGTAACTGGGATTACAGGCACCTGCCACCATGCCCAGCTAATTTTTTGTATTGTTAGTAGAGATGGCTACTAACACTAGTAGAGATGGCTATTTCACTATGTTGGCTAGGCTGGTCTCGAACTCCTGACCTTGTGATCCGCCTGCCTCGGCCTCCTAAAGTGCTGGGATTGCAGGTGTGAGCCACCACACCCATGCTATAAAGCCAGTTTTGTTTGCCTGAGTTGATTGCCCTGCAACATTCAGTTAGGATTTTTTTTTAAGACAGAGTTTTGCTCTTTTTGCCTAGGCTGGAGTGCAGTGGTGCAATGTCGGCTCACTGCAACCTCCACCTCCTGGGTTCAAGTGATTTGTTGTATTTTTAGTAGAGATGGGGTTTCAATATATTGGCCAGGCTGGTCTCAAACTCCTGACCTCAGGTGATCTGCCCGCCATGGCCTCCCAAAGTGCTGGGAGCCACTGCGCCTGGCCTCAGTCAGGATTTTTAGTCACTGTTCCATGAAATGAAGCTCTGTTTTATCTGGGACAGTTAGATGGTGACTTATTTAGTCTAGTTAATCTACAGTAGGAGGAGGAGAAATTTCTAAGGTTTTATCAGTTGGTAGTGGTCCCCTGGGCATTAATATTTATTGCCCTAGGCCGGGCATGGTGTCTCACACCTGTAATCCCAGCACTTTGGGAGGCCGAGATGAGTGCACTCCAGCCTGAGCAGCAAGAGTGAAACTCCATCTCAAAAAAATTTACTACCCTAGTTTTGAAAGGAATTGTCATTCACCATCTTGCACTTTTTTCTCAACTTGAAATTTTCGTTTGTGGTCAGAACGGGTGCTGAGAACATAGACTTTCTTCTTACATGCAGCCTAAATAGATAACAGTGATTCCAGAAAGTGTGCAAAGATGAGCGACTCAAAACAGTAGCCCTTTAATGTGATCTCTTCATTTGCAATTCCTCAGAAAGAGCAGAGAAATGCCAAGGAAGCTGGAGGAAACTACACTCCAGCGTTGACAGAGCAGGAGGTGTATGCCCAGGTTGCTCGTCTCTTTAAAAACCAGGAAGATTTGTTGTCAGAGTTTGGACAATTCCTACCAGATGCCAACAGCTCCGTGGTATGTTTGTTTTTTTTGTAAGAATTACACTATTATTATTATCTTAGAGAAGTTGGAAAACTGTGCTCAGAAGGGGACTTTTCCTAGATGATATTTGTTTGCTTTGATAAGAGCATTAATCTCTTTCATGTGTCTTAATCAGCTTTTAAGCAAAACAACTGCTGAGAAGGTTGATTCTGTGAGAAATGATCATGGAGGCACTGTCAAGAAGCCCCAACTGAACAACAAGCCGCAGAGGCCCAGCCAGAATGGCTGCCAGATCCGCAGACACCCTACAGGAACCACGCCTCCAGTTAAGGTGAGAATGGGCAGCAGCTGCTCATTTTGACACTCACAAGCAATTCTAAGGGAGAGGTACGCTAGGGGTGGTCACGTGTTCTTAAGTGCGTTAACAGTTGGGTCCTTGATATTTGGAGTAAGTTAGTATGTGTCACAGAAACTCAGTGCAAAGTTTATCTGGCTTTACAAAAGAGTATTAGAATAACATTGATTGCTTGGATTACTGTACTTTTTTGAATTCTTTATTATCTTCTTTGCAATGAGCTGCCATTTCTTTAATGTTTTGGTTGCTACTAAGAATTTCCAATACTTAAAATTTTTTTTACTTCTTTTTTTTTTTTTGAGACGGAGTCTCGCTCTGTCACCCAGACTGGAGTGCAGTGGCATGATCTCGGCTCACTGCAACCTCTGCCTCCTGGGTTCAAGCCGTTCTCCTGCCTCAGCCTCCTGAGTAACTGGGACTACAGGCGTGTGCCACCACACCCAGCTAATTTTTGCATTTTTAGTAGAGATGAAGTTTCGCCATGTTGGCCAGGCTGGTCTTGAACCCCTGAGGTCAGGAGTTCCACCCGCCTTGGCCTCCCAAAGTGCTGGAATTACAGGCATGAGCCACCGTGCCTGGCCCCTTCTTATTTGATGCTTTAAATCTGCCTTGTGTTAAGAAAGAACATTCTTGAGTTTGAGAATTATTTCAGAAATAAATGATCTCTGAGGTCCTCTTGTGAGTAGAGTGCGTGTGCTTTTTGAGGTCTCTTTGGTCTAGAACCCTGTCCTGCTCAGAGTTCTTTGTTGGGTCACCAGATCTTATCTGTATCATCTGATCTCCAAGGCAGGACCTTTGGGCTGTAGCATAGGGAAGTCTTAAACTCCTATTAGTAATCCATTACATGATGTTTTTTATTACATTTAACACTGATGGTCTGTCTGCAGAAAGCACAGCTTGCTCCCTTCTTTGATGTAACACAGCTATGATAGGGAGAGGGCTAGTTATATGTATTGAAAGTTGAATTCTTCCGTGAATTTCAAAGCAATATGTAATATGGAAGAGATAGATGTGTCTGCAGAATTAAATAATGACAAAAGTTTCTAATAGTAAGAGGTGTTTCTATCCTCTAATAGTAAGAGGTGACTGATAAATAGTAAGTGACTGACTACAAGGTCTCACATACTAGGTGTTACTGACACTTTTGAAGTATCCTTTTTCATTAGTGTTTGTCATGGTTTCTTTTGAAATCAAGTTGAACATAATAATGGTTTCTATTTCTTCACTTCAGTAAAGAGAGTTACATGGGTAGCAAGAATCAGCTCAGTAGATACACTCCATGCTTGGATTTACGTCCTCCCACTCTTGATTACCTACAGGTGGAAAGAATATAGTGGGGGCTTACAATTCTCCACCTACTTTCTGCATAGGCAGTGTAAGCAGAGGCTGCGGCTCTTAAGAAAGTATACTCTGAGATAGCCAAGGTAAATGTGCTACTTCTCACCAAGTTTGTGCATTTCTTCGTAGAGAGTAAGTGGTGGATTTCAAAAGTAACTTCTTGCTTGACAGGATTATATCATGGCCTGTTGGTTCCCTTTAAAAGAACAATATTAAATTAGTCTGAGGGGATATTTCTGGCAAGATAGTTATTTCTTCTGTTAGAAAAATTATGCTTTTTTTTTTTTGAGATGGAGCCTCCTGGGTTCAAGCGATTCTCCTGTCTCAGCCTCCTGAGTAGTCTCAGCCACAGGCGCACACCACCACGCCCAGCTGATTTTTTTGTATTTTTAGTAGAAACGGGGTTTCACCATGTTGGCCAGGATGGTCTCAATCTCTTGACCTCATGATCTGGCCACCTTGACCTCCCAAAGTGCTGGGATTACAGGCGTGAGCCCCCATGCCCAGCAAATTATGCTTTTTAAGTAAATTTTTAATTGAAATATTATTCAGGGTTAAAGATTGATTTCTGTCAATTTCAGGCCACGTGCACCAGCTCTTTTTACAAACAGCCTCTTCTCCCTCAACTGGTAGGAGAACAAAACAGTGGCATTAGAGTCTAAATGAAGTTACTTTGGGCCCCTAGAAAAAGTAAGGCTGATCTAAAAGTTTGTCACAGTAATGTCATGATGATTTTTGGAGAAAACATTTCAGGGTAGAATGATCTTTGAACCTCTGTTGGAGAAAGAAACTTAACAGGCAAACTGAAATAGAAAATATGAGTACAAATCTTAGAGGGTATGGAGTGAGTGGGTTAGAGTTCTCTCATTTGTTTCAAATTATTAATCAGCAGTGGTTTCAGTGTTGAAACCATTGAACAGACAAAAATAAAATTCAGAGAAAACCACTCTTTGAATCTCACATGTTTGTATCTTTCTTTTGCAGAAGAAACCCAAACTGCTCAATCTAAAGGATTCTTCTATGGCAGATGCCAGCAAACATGGTGGTGGAACAGAATCGTTATTTTTCGATAAGGTGAGTAATGGATGAGTTAGATTTGATAGTGCCTGTTAATGCCAAAAGAAAATCATCTTATCCCTCCAAAGGTTTTGTTTTAAAGGTGTCAAACTAATTAGGGCTTTCTGTTTTTTAACATAGTTTCCCAGTTGTGAGTCCTTTGAGTCTGCTAGTACTATTAGCATAGCTAGAAAAATGGTAGCATTGTTTGCTTTGGTTTTATGAAGCAGTTTGGGGCAGAAGACAGATTTTTAGAAAATGTATTATGTTTCTCTTGAAAGATGTTTGGGGCTCGCTGTTGTAGATATCCGGGTCTGTGTGGCAGGTAGTACCAGTGCCTGTACCAATTTTTGAGGATTTAAGATGACTTGTAATCTTATTGCTGTAATAGTTATTTGTAGTATGCATATATATAGCATTCAGGGGAATTGTGATTTACTTGCATGTTTTCAAAGCTACCCAGGTGATTCTAATAAGCAACCAGAGTTGAGATTATTGGCATAAATGATGTTGTGTGGTGCCTTAGTTTGGCCACATAAACTTAAGTGTGATTTGCTCCTTGGAGTCAACTTGATGGACTTCAAGGAACTGTTGGACTTCTCACTGGTAGAAATCAACCTGGATTGATCTGTGGTGATTGACTCTATTTTGTGCCTCTTGGGTTTTGCAGAAGGGCAGATGATTTAACATCTCCTTGATTGGTATCTCCTGATCTCTTTCTGTCTGCCGTACCTGTGTGAGCTTTTTGCAGGAGAATCCTGCAAGAGTGTTGAGTTCTTAGCTCTGATGTGAACCATTACCAAAGTCTGCTTGGGCGGTTGGTGCTTTTAGACAAGTGTAGAAGTCTAGATCACAACCAATGAATGTCAAGAAAAGGGTGGGGAAGGGGAGCTGTTGTAAATTAAGAATTAAGAAATATATAAGCCAAATGTGACATGCAGACTTTGGATTCTGCATTTAAACGTCAGTTTATTTTTATTTTTATTTTTGAGACAGAGCTTGCTCTGTTGCCCAGCTTGGAGTGCAATGGTGCGATCTTGGCTCACCGCCTCCCCGGCTCAAGCGATTCTCCAGCGTCAGCCTCACAAACAGCTGGGACTACAGGCGCCTGCCACTGTGCCCAGCTGATTTTTGTGTTTTTAGTAGAGACAGGGTTTCACCACGTTGGCCAGACTAGTCTTGAACTCCTGACCTCAAGTGATCCACCTACCTCAGCCTCCCAAAGTGCTGGGATTACAGGTGTGAGCCACCACACCTGGCCAATAGTCAATTTTTAAGATATTAATTAGACAATTGAACTTAGTACAGACTCAATATTAGATGCTATTAAGGAATCTTTTTTACATTTTTGGGTTGTTTTTTTATAGACGGAGTCTCGCTGTTATTGCCCAGGCTGGAGTAAAGTGGTGTGATCTTAGCTCACTGCAACCTCCACCTCCTGGGTCCAAGCGATTCTCCTGCTTCAGCCTCCCAAGTAGCTAGCATTACAGGCACCTGCCACAACGCCTGGCTAATGTTTATATTTTTGGTAGAGATGGGGTTTCACTGTGTTGGCCAGGGTGGTCTTGAACTCCTGACCTCAGGTGATCCACCCACCTTCACCTCCCAAAGTGCTGGGATTACAGGTGTGAGCCACTACACCTGGCCTTTTTTATTTAAGAGATGGTCTCGCTCTGTCACCCAGGCTGGAACTCAGTGGTGCTTTCATAGCTTACTACAGCCTGGAACTCCTGGGCTCAAGTGATCCTTCTCACCCTCCTGAGTAGCTGGGACTTACAGGTACACACCACCACACTCAGCTAATGTTTAAAATTTTTTTGGAGAGGGGGGTCTCACTGTTTTGCCCTGGCTGGTCTCAGACTCCTGGGCTCAGGCAGTCCTCCTCCTTTAGCCTCAGCATTGGCCTCCCAAAGTGTTGAGATTATAGGCGTGAGCCACCATGCCTTGCCTTAAGGAATCTTCTGAAAATAAGTTAATTTCTAAGAGTAATGGTTTTTTTTGAGACAGTCTCACTCCATTGCTGAGGCTGGAGTACAATGGCGCCATCTTGACTCACCACAACCTCCACCCCCCGGGTTCACGCAATCCTCCTTCCTCAGCCTTCCGAGTAGCTGGGATTATAGGTGCCCACCACCACACCCAGCTAATTTTTGTATGTTTAGTAGAGACAGGGTTTCACTCTGTTGGCCAGGCTGTCTGGAACTCCTGACCTTAGGTGATCTGCCTGCCTTGGCCTCCCAAAGTGTTAGTTTTACAGGTGTGAGTCACTGCGCCCAGTCCTTTAATAGCATTTTCTTAGTACTTTTTCTTAAACATATATACTATATCTAGATGAAATGTCTGGAATTTGGTTTAAAATGCAGTGGTAGGAGAAATGAGTATAGATGAAACAAAATATACTATAGATCATTGAGGGTTAGGGTTGAGTACATAGGTTTGTTATATTTCTGTCTACTTTTGTGTATGTTTAAAAGCTAATAAAAAGTAAAGGTAAATAGGGTATACAGTATAACAGGTACAGTGCTCTTTTATCTTTAGCTTTAAAAGTCTAGATTCCATATAGTGTCTACTGATGAATAGTTAACGAAAAGCATACGGAAGTCTGGAGCAGGGGTTGCTGGTAAGCCACTTGGTTTGGTGGCAGTCTGTGGTCTTCACCAAAGGATCACAGTGCTAAATATTTACTTTGGAACTGAAGCCCCAGATTGGTAATCTGGCTAGGCTAGTTTTGCTTTGTCTATGCCATTGATCATTTTTGGGTTTTTGGTATTAAGATGCTCAATACTGTAAATAGAGGAAGAAAAAAGACCAGATCAGAGGACAGAAGTATCTTAAGAGAGCATTATTCCAGATTACCAGAGTTTAAAACAATCTTGGCAAAGATTCTTGCTATAAACATGTGTTAAGAGAGGCAACAGGCTGGGCACAGTGGCTCACGCCTGTAATCCCAGCATTTCGGGAGGCCGAGGTGGGTGGATCACCTGAGGTCAGGAGTTTAAGGCCAACATGGTGAAACTGCCTCTCTACTAAAAGTACAAAAAAAAAAAAATTAGCTGGGCATTGTGGCAGACACCTATAATCCCAGCTACTCGGGAGGCTGAGGCAGGAGAATTGCTTGAACCTGGGAGGCGGAGGTTGCAGTGAGCCGAGATCACGCCATTGCACACCAGCCCAGGCAACAATAGTGAAACTCCATCTCAAAAAAAAAAAAAAGAGGCAACAAAAGCCGGGGTAATTCTGATATGGTCTGGAGAATCAAGCATATGAGAAGGTATACTCCGAGATCTCATTTTTTAAATTGTTACTACGGTAATTTTTTTTTTCTTTTTTTTTTTTTTTTAAGACGGAGTTTCACTCTTATTGCCTGGGCTGGAGTACAGTGGCGCGATCTCGGCTCACTGCAACCTCTGCCTCCTGGGTTCAAGCGATTCTCCTGCCTCAGCCTCCCGAGTCGCTGGGACTATAGGCGCCCGCCACCACGCCGAGCTAATTTTTTTTTTTTTTTTTTTTTTAGTAGAATGGCGTTTCATTATGTTGGCCAGGCTGGTCTCGAACTCCTGACCTCAGGTGATCCACCCTCCTCAGCCTCCCAAAGTGCTGGGATTATAGGCGTGAGCCACCGTGCCCAGCTGGAAAATTTTGAACATGCGTAAAGAGAATAGTAAAATGATTCCTCACGTACCTACCATCCAGCTTTTGCAGTTCCCAGTCCTAGCCGGTGTGTTTGTTTCATATATATTCCCACCCATCCCAGTTTATTTGGAGACAAATTGCAGATATATTATTTCATCCATACATATTTTAGTAAGTTTCTTTTAAAAATGACTCCTTTTTGTGGCCAGGTACGATGGCTCATGCCTATAATCCCAGCACTTTGGGAGGTGAAGACGGGTGGATCACTTACGGTCAGGAGTTTGAGACTACCCTGGCCAATATGGTGAAACCTCGTCTCTACTAAAAATACAAAAATTAGCTGGGTGTAGCAGCACATGCCTGTAATCAATCCCAGCTACTTAGGAGGCTGAGGCAGGAGAATTGGTTGAACCCAGGAGGCAGAGGTTGCAGTGAGCTGAGATCGCACCACTGCACTTCAGCCTGAGCAAGAGAGCTGGACTGCGTTTAAAAAACAAAACAAAACCAAAAAAAACCTCCTTTTTGCAAACATAATCATCGTCACATCTAAAAAAACTAACATTGATTACTTAGCATCATAAAATATCAGTTCAAATTTCCCATTTTTATTTTATTTTTTTACTTATGAGACAGCGTCTTGCTCTGTCACCCACGCTGGAGTACAGTGGCATTATCCCAGCTCACTGCAACCTCTGCCTCCTGGGTTCAAGTGATTCTCATGTTTCACTCAGCCACCCGAGTACCTGGAATTAGAGGCATGTGCCATCATGCCTGGCTAATTTTTGTATTTTTAGTAGAGACAGGGTTTCAGCATGTTGTCCAGTCTATTCTCGAAGTCCTGGCCTCCAGTGATCCACCCACCTTGGCCTCCCAAAGTGCTGGGATTATAGGCATGAGCCACCACGCGCAGCCACAGATTTCCCCAATTTTTAAAAACTAATGACAGGACAGCCTGGGCCATATATGACCTCATCTCTACAAAAAATTTAGAAATTAGCCAGGCATGGTGGCTCACACCTGTAGTCCCAGTTCTTTGGGAGGTTGAGGGTGGGAGGCTGCAGTGAGCTGAGATTACACCACTGCACTCCATCCTAGGTGACAGAGCAAGGCCCTTTTCAATTCCCCACTTTAAGAAAAACAAAAACTTTTTCTTCCTGTTGTCTCCATAAGGTCCGAAAGGCTCTTCGGAGTGCAGAAGCCTATGAAAATTTCCTGCGCTGTCTTGTTATTTTTAACCAGGAGGTGATCTCTCGTGCTGAGCTTGTGCAACTAGTTTCTCCTTTCCTGGGGTAAGTGAAGTGAGGGGGCTCAGCCCTGATTCATGATATGGAGGCCAGGTAATATTTGATTTGTGAGAGTATGTGATAGGCAAAGTTAATTTACTTGAGATAGGTCAGTTGACTCAAATGTTAGTGCCAAAAGAGTCCTAAGAAGTCTTCTAGTCCAACTCTAGAGATGAGAAAATAGTGAGGGCATTAAGTATTTATTGACTAATGGCCAAGACTAGTGGTTTCCTGATCTTTTGACCAGTGCTGGATGTTTATCAAGAAAAATCTCTCCCAGAGTTCTGGAATTTTTTTAAAAAATTATTATCATTATTATTATTATTTCTTTTTTTTTTTTCTTTGAGACGAAGTCTCACTCTTGTTCCCCAGGCTAGAGTGTGATGGCGCAATCTTGGCTCACTGCAACCTCTGCCTCCTGGGTTCAAGCAATTCTCCTACTTTGACCTGCTGTCACCACACACCCGGCTAATTTTTGTACTTTTTTTTAGTAGAGATGGGGGTTTTACCATGTTGGCCAGGCTGGTCTAGAACTCCTGACCTCAGGTAATCCACCTGCCTCGGCCTCCCAAAGTGCTGGGATTACAGGTGTGAGCCACCACGCCGAGCCTGGAATCTTTACTATATTTGACAGCCTAAGAATTATGTGAACATTAAAGCAATATTCTTTTTCTTTTTTTCTTTTTTTTTTTTTTTGAGATAGAGTCTCGCTCTGTCACCCAGGCTGGAGAGCAGTGGCGCAGTCTCGGCTCACTGCAAGCTCCGCCTCTCAGGTTCACACCATTCTCCTACCTCCGCCTCCCGAGTAGCTGGGACTACAGGCGACCGCCACCACACCTGGCTAATTTTTTGTATTTTTATTAGAGACGGGGTTTCACCATGTTAGCCAGGATGATCTTGATCTCCTGACCTCGTGATCCGCCCGCCTCGGTCTCCCAAAGTGCTGGGATTATAGACTTGAGCCACTGCGCCCGGCCTAAAGCAATATTCTTGATCAAAAGAATGGTTTGTTATTTTGCCTGGTTTCGGTACAACTCTTTTATCACCACTTTAACTGATCTGAGAGTATTTTATTAGGAAAAGGGGAAACCAAATGCTCAGAAGCAGTTCTTCTTAGGCAGGAAATAATTTGTCCCTGGTAGCAGATTTCTGATCCAAAACCAGGTGGTAGTAGTCATACCTCAGGATAACTGCATCATGCCCCTAATTGCTTGTCACTTTTTGGTTTGATTCTTCAGGAAATTCCCTGAGTTGTTTAATTGGTTTAAAAACTTTCTGGGCTATAAGGAGTCTGTACATCTGGAAACTTATCCAAAGGAACGAGCTACAGAGGGCATTGCTATGGAGATAGATTATGCTTCTTGTAAACGACTGGGCTCCAGCTATCGAGCCTTACCAAAGAGTTACCAGCAGCCCAAGTGTACAGGAAGGACTCCTCTCTGTAAAGAGGTAAGGCCTTCCTTCCCTAACAAGGATCAGCCCTGGGTCCTCAGCTTTTTCCAGAAGGGAGTGGTGGTACCAAGGATTGAGAATTTATATGAATGATGAAATTAAGAACGCTTTTAGTCCTTTTTTTAAAAAAAATGTTTTCTACTTTTTTGTTTGTTTTTGAGACAGGATTTTGTTTTGTCACCCAGGCTGGAGTGCTCAAAGCGCCTCAACCTACTGGGCTCAAATGATCCTCCCAAGTACCTGGGACTTACACATGCCTTCACACCCAGCTAAAAATGTAAAAATAGAAGTTTTTAGTTTTGTAAAGATAGGGTCACTCCTTCTGCGCTCAAGTGATCTTCCGCTTCATCCTCCCAAAGCACTGGAATTATATTTCCACTTATATTCAGAACGCTTTTCTTACTAATACCTTTTTGTAAACTTGCTAAAGGTGAAATTTGTGAAGTAATGTTAGTTGCCTATTTCTCCGCTAGAGTTTTGTCTTTTTATTGAGAATGCTTAATCACCAGAAAGCTGTTTTAGGCTTTTGTTTCAGTCTCTCTTCTTCTACCCAAAGGTTTTAAATGATACCTGGGTTTCCTTCCCTTCGTGGTCTGAGGACTCCACCTTTGTGAGTTCCAAGAAGACTCAATATGAAGAACATATTTATCGTTGTGAAGATGAGCGCTTTGAGGTACAAGCTTCTTTGGCATTTGAAGTTGGGGGATATGGGAGATGCTCAGTGAAAGACTATCTTAATACCTATCTCTGAGGGGTATTAAGATGGAAGAGCCAGAGGCTCACATTCTTCTGTGGTAAATGCTTGTTGTGGTACTTTCCATGCTTTGTGCATTGGTCAAATATATTAGTACATGTTTTATGGCAAATGTGACTTATCTAGGCCACTTTAGCTAGCCCTTTTAACTGAAATTGTCCATTGATGACTGAATAATAGTTCTTTTGATTTTGCATGGCATTTTAAGATTATTGTGTTTTACATGGTGAAGAAAATCAGCATCCTAAGGTTTATAGTACTTTCTTGAAACTGTTTTTAAATTATTTAAGATCTGTATGTATCATTACCCTTAGCAAGTATCTTGCCATGGTTAGTAAACCAGCTCTGTTATGAGAACTGGAATTTTTCTTTCATGTTTCTGGTATTGATTGCTTTGTTTTGTTTTGTTTTGTTTTGTTTTTTTGAGACAGGGTCTCATTCTGTTGCCCAAGCTGCAGTGCAGTGGCACAATCACAGTTCATTGCAGCCTTAACCTTCCAGGCTCAAGTATGACCCTCCCACTCAGACCCCCACCCCTACCCACCACCAAGTCACTGGGACTACAGGCATGTGCTACCATGCCTGGCTAATTTTTTTTTTTTTTTTTTAACTTTAAATTCTGGGATACATGTGCAGAATGTACAGGTTTATTACATAAATATACATGTGCCATGGGGGTTGCTGCGCCTATCAACTCGTCATCTAGGTTTTAAGCCCCACATGCATTATGTATTTGTCCTAATGCTCTCCCTCCCCTTGCCTCCCACCCCCTGCGGCTAATTTTTTGTTTTTTTATAGAGACAGTGTTTACTACATTACCCAGGCTGGTCTCAAACTCTTGGGCCCAAGTGATCATCCCACCCTGGCCTCCCAAAGTGCTGGGATTACAGACATGAGCCACCATACCTGGCCTGATTGGCTCCTTTTGAAAGAAGGTTAAATTAGGGCCTTTTTTTTTTTTTTTAAAGACAGAGTATTGCTCTGTCACCCGGGCTGGAGTGCAGTGGTGTGATCTCGGCTCACTGCAACCTCTGCCTCACGAGTTTAAGCCATTATCCTGCCTCAGCCTCCCAAGTAGCTGGAACTACAGGTGCATGCCACTACACCCGGCTAATTTTTTTTGTATTGTTAGTGGAGACGGGTTTCACCATGTTGGCCAGGCTGGTCTTGAACGCCTGACCTCAAGTGACCCACCTGCCTTGGCCTCCCAAAGTGCTGGGATTACACGCGTGAGCCACTGCGCCTGTCCCAGGAACTTTATTTTGAAGTAGTTAGGAAGGGAAGAGTGGAGTGAATACATGAGGTGGTAGAGGGCGCCATACCACCTGTATCAGGAGGGGGACTACTGAAAGTGGGCTCAAAATCCCCAATGTGTTTATATGTCTGGTTTACATTATCATTTTAAAAAAGGGAAGTCTGGTTTGTCTAAAGAGGTAAAATGACATGTATCCTATTTAGTGTATCTATTACATTAAATTGACTGGCTGTGCTTATTTGTATGGATAGGTATCTTGTTTTTGTTTTTTTTTTTTTTTTTTTTAAGTACTCTTTTAGCTCTTTGCCAGCTTTCCATCCTCACACTTGCTTCAGCTGTTTCTGGTGTGTTTTTAATTAAGAGCCACATGCTGCCTGGCCACTGGCAGGTGGCTGGCCATCTTTGCCCCAGCATTTATAAGTAGTTGCACCTATTTGCAGAAAACTAAATCATGACAGATGTTAACTTCCATAGGGAGTGCTATCAAGCTAAAGAAGACATTTCAGCCGGGCGCGGTGGCTCACGCTTGTAATCCCAGCATTTTGGGAGGCCGAGGCGGGCGGATCACGAGGTCAGGAGATTGAGACCACGGTGAAACCCCGTCTCTACTAAAAATACAAAAAATTAGCCGGGCGCGGTGGCGGGCGCCTATAGTCCCAGCTACTCAGGAGGCTGAGGCAGGAGAATGGCATGAACCCGGGACGCGGAGCTTGCAGTGAGCCAATATTGCGCCACTGCACTCCAGCCTGGGCTACAGAGCGAGATCTGTCTCAAAAAAAAAAAAAAAGCAAGCACTTATGTTTAGTAAGTGCTTACTTATGTTTAGTAAGGTTAGCTGATGAGTTAGCAGAGCTTGGCATCTGTTTTTGACAGAATGTTCCTATCCCCTCTCAACTGGTATGCTTCCAAATGAGAGGCAACTTCATTTCCCATTTATGACTACAAGGGCAAAGATGAAAGAAGTGGGGTAAGCATGTGTTTAAGATTTGGTGGGATGAGCGAGTTTGAAGGAACATGTTTACCAATTAAGATAGGTTAGTAATGCTTCAGTACGGACAGCTCCCACATCTGAGTGACTTGTAAAGCCATTGAGTTTAATTTCTAATCATTCTACATGTACATTGATGTTTACCAGGGGATTTGGCATATCAGAATCACTTGGGGATTCAGGCCAAGGGATTGCCACCATTATGATTGTTGCTAGTCACTAGGAGGAAAAGAGATCTCAGAAGGATCTCACACCTTTAAATGCTCCAGCCTAGAAGTGATAAACATTACTTCTTCTCAACTCATAACTCATTTGTCAGAACTAGTTACATGACCCTATCCAATCATAAGGGAGTCAGGAAGTTAGTCCATTTTTTGTCGGTAATTGGAGAGCAAGAGGGGCCAGAAGTATTGACAAAATGATGACCACATTTCCAAAACAAGAAAATTTAGGGAACACTTCTGCAAACATTTGGTTGTAGACTGTTCATTTAGGAGTCCAATAAGAATTTAAATCATTACCCGCAGATACAACAGTGAACTCCTTAGGGTATGATAGTCACTGCTCTTATTATTACTGAATGTGGAACAAGGCTATTGAGTATTTTAGTATTTGAATATATTTAAATATTTCAAGTTAAAAAACCTCTCAAGACAGAGCCGTCTTTTGGTATTGTTTTGATTGTTATTGTTTGTTCATAACGGATCTTAGCAATTCAGGAAAGTTCAGGGGAAAGTATCAGTAAAGTCATCTCTTGTTAGGTTCCTCCGGTCTAAGATCAGTAGTCTTAAGCAAAGCACACGGTGCAGGTGGTGGTGGTGATAACTACCGTTTATCCAGCTTCATCCTGTGGTTCTTATGTGCCAGGTATTGCGCTGAATACTTTATGTGGATTGTATAATTTAATCCAGAAATAGGCTTGTGAGAGTAATAGGTGCTGTTATCCCTATTTTGCTGATAAAGAAACAGTCTTATGTAGCTAGTAGGGCAGAACCAGGATTCAAATCCAAGGAGTTTGACTCCCTACCTTATTTTTCTAATCACTACTCTATTCTATTCTGATTTGGGTCCTGAGCATACCCTTCTTTGTCTTCCTCTTCAGCTTGACGTAGTTTTAGAGACCAATCTGGCAACAATCCGGGTTCTGGAAGCAATACAGAAGAAGCTTTCCCGCTTGTCTGCTGAGGAACAAGCCAAATTTCGCTTGGACAACACCCTTGGGGGCACATCAGAAGTCATCCATAGAAAAGCACTCCAGAGGATATATGCTGATAAAGCAGCTGACATCATTGATGGTCTGAGAAAGAATCCCTCCATTGCTGTTCCGATTGTCCTTAAAAGGTACCTGAGCAAATGTGCCCTTAGTGCTTTAGTGTGTACTTCATTACTGGTTCAGTGTCCCATTAAATAAGTCTCTCATTTTCAACCCGGTTGTCCCATGAGACCTCTCTTTCTCCCCAACCCTGGGGGAGTATTTTAAAATACAGAAAAGAAGATAATTACCACCCATGTTCCTGCCACGCTCAGGACTAACTGTTGTTAACATCTTTGTGGTTTTTTTGTTTGTTTGTTTGTTTGAGACAAGATCTCTCTCTTTCACCCAGGCTGGAGTGCAGTAGTAAGAACACAGCTTACTGCAGCCGCAACTTCCCAGGCTCAGGTGATCCTCCCACCTCAGCCTCCTGAATAGCTGGGACTACAGGAGTACACCACCACACCCAGCTAATTTTTATTTTATTTTTTTTTTTAATAGAGATGAGGTCTTGCTATGTTTCCCAGGCTGGCCTCTAACTCCTGGGCTCAAGCAGTCCTCCTGCCTTGGCCTCCCCAAAGTGCTGGCATTACAGGCACCAGCCACACCATGCCCAGCCCCATGTCATTATTGACCATACTGTAAATCCTTTGTTAGGAGCTTGGTTCTCTCAGTATCATCTGGTAAAAACTAATTCTTAGTTGCTGCACAGTTCACAAATACCCAGATTTTATTTGTCCTCCCTCATCTTCCCCTCAAGAGCTGGCACAGATTGATGGTTTCTTCTTCTTGCCTGTAGTATTTAACTTCTGGCTTTTGAAATATAGGTTATTCTTCAGTTTTAGTGCTGTTTCTTTGTCTTAGCCTGTTCTCTTCTGGTTTATTAGAATCAGTTCTGATCAGAACTTTCCAGACTGTATCCAGAGGAACATAACTGTGCAAGTTCTCTGCTCTTGGACTTCTGTGTTTCTATTAGCATTGTGAACATTTTACAAAGTCCTACAGCAGAGAAACAAGAACTCTTTTTGCAAGGAATACTTACATCTCAAAGGTATTCCCTGGAATGCTGTTTGATAAGTAACCATTCTAGGTAAATTATTTGACTTTGAGATAACTCATTTCCCCAAAATAAGTCTTAGATAAGTAATTTCCTCATGAAACAGAGTTCAAGACTGGTTTGATAACATCCCAAGTTGCCAATAATTTTGACAGACCTAATATAGCTTTGACTTTTCTTGAAAGAAAGTAAACCTGGCAAATTTCTTTCTTCTAAACCCTCTGAATTCCCATGTGTTGTTTCCATCCCTTCCCACTTCACTAGGTTGAAGATGAAAGAGGAAGAATGGCGAGAAGCTCAGCGAGGCTTTAACAAAGTATGGCGAGAACAAAATGAGAAATACTACTTGAAGTCTCTGGACCACCAGGGGATCAACTTTAAACAGAATGACACAAAGGTCCTGAGGTCTAAGAGCTTACTCAATGAGATTGAGAGTATCTATGATGAGGTGAGCTGGGGTTTTCTACATCTGTGAGAGGACTCTAGTCTATGTTTAGCACAGCTTTGATTTCTGGAAATTACCTTTGTTAAATGCAGGTGAGACTCTCTAAGACCTGTTGATTCCTGCTTTATAGCTGTCATAGCCTTTTCTATTCCTCATTCTACTATTTTAAATCTAAACTTTACCTTTATACCTAAGCTATTTGACTAGTTCCCTAGTTTACTATCCTGGTTTCAACTTATACCTCCTGCCTCCATTTTCCACTTCTCCCACTGCCTGTTTCCCTCAAACAATACCTTGTATTCATATAGTCCCATCTCTCCTTACTATAGCTTCAAAACTTGTCATTGACCACCAAACTCTTTGTAATCCTTGCTTATTCAGCATGCCTACTAGAACTATAAATAGTACTAGGAGCTAGGATCAGAGATGAATAAGCAATCAATTCTGGTTTACATGGTCTCAGTTTTAGCAGATGGATAGAAACATAAATGCAGTGCAATTGGGAGTTCCTGGAGTGGGGTGATCCTGAATTTTAAAAATAGTAAAATGAGCTCTTATGTGAACTCAATCAGGCCGGGGACAGTGGCTCACACCTGTAATCACAGCACTTTGGGAGGCCGTGGCGGGCGGATCACCTGAGGTCAGGAGTTAAGAGACCAGCCCTGCCAACATGATGAAACCCCGTCTCTACTAAAAATACAAAAATTAGCCGGGCATGGTGGTGTGCACCTGTAGTCCCAGCTACTTGGGAGACTGAGGTGGGAGAATGTCTTGAACCCGGGAGGCAGAGGATGCAGTGAGCTGAGAGCATGCCACTGCACTGTAGTCTGGGTGACAGAGCAAGACTCTATCTCAAAATCAATAAAATAAATAAACTTAATCCTCCATATTTTGCTGATGTTACTTTGTCACCCTCCGTACCCCCACCCCAGAAGTAAATTACAGACCTCATATCATATCCTCTATATAAATACTAGTCCAGAATTTTGAAAGATAGTCCCACGGGGCACAGTGGCTTCCGCCTATAATCCCATCACTTTGGGAGGCTGAGGTGGGCAGATCACTTGAGGCCAGGAGTTCGAAACCAGCCTGGGGACATGGTGAAACCTCATCTCTAACAAAAATACAAAAATTAGCCTGGCATGGTGGCACACTTCTGTAATCCCAGCTACGCAGGAGGCTGAAGCATGAGAATGGCTTGAACCCGAGAGATGGAGGTTATAGTGAACCAGGATTGCTCCACTGCACTCCAGCCTAAGTGACAGAGCGAGACCCTGTCAAAAAAAAAAAAAAAAAAGAAAGATGGTTCCAGTTCTGTCCCACTCGCCCTGTAAGTCATTGGTGTATAGAAGGTACCTGTATTTTGACATCAAACCACATCTCCGTCATTACCTATTTGTTTCTGGAAGAGGGACAAAATTATTGTTACGGTTCGGCCCTAAGTTTTGTTTTTGTTTTTTGTTTGGAGAAGAGTCTCACTCTGTTGCCCAGGCTGGAGTGCAGCAGTACGATCTTGGCTCACTGCAACTTTTGCCTCATGAGTTCAAGTGATTCTCCTGACTTAGCATCCCGAAGGCTGGGATTACAGGCACCCACCACCATGTTCAGCTAATTCTGTTATTTTTAGTAGAGATGGGGTTTCACCATGTTGGCCAGGCTAATCTCAAACTCCTGACCTCAAGTGATCGCCCTCCTCGGCCTACCAAAGTGCTGGGATTATAGGTGTAAGCCACTGCTCCCAACCCCAGGTCCTAAGTTTTTTATTAGAAAAACATAGACACTGTAGTTGATAATGGGATGTATGGCTGGTGTGGTCTCGTAGGCATGTTGTCGCTGTAGACACCTCACAGAATATTTTTGTGTCTCTGTCCCATCAGAGGCAAGAGCAGGCTACGGAGGAGAATGCTGGTGTACCTGTTGGCCCACACCTCTCACTTGCGTATGAAGACAAACAAATACTGGAAGATGCTGCTGCTCTGATTATCCACCATGTGAAGAGGCAGACAGGCATTCAGAAGGAGGACAAGTATAAGATAAAACAAATCATGCATCATTTTATTCCAGATTTGCTCTTTGCCCAAAGAGGTGATCTATCAGATGTGGAGGAAGAGGAAGAAGAAGAGATGGATGTAGATGAAGCCACAGGGGCAGTTAAGAAGCACAATGGTGTTGGGAGCAGTCCCCCTAAGTCCAAGTTACTGTTTAGTAACACAGCAGCTCAAAAATTAAGAGGAATGGATGAAGTATACAACCTCTTCTATGTCAATAACAACTGGTATATTTTTATGCGACTGCACCAGATTCTCTGCCTGAGGCTGCTACGGATTTGTTCCCAAGCCGAACGACAAATTGAAGAAGAAAACCGAGAGAGAGAATGGGAACGGGAAGTGCTGGGCATAAAGCGAGACAAGAGTGACAGCCCTGCCATTCAGCTACGTCTCAAAGAACCTAGTGAGTGCTGAGACCTTTGATTTACAGAGGATGTGTGAGGTTGAGGACCTTAGAGCTACCTAGACTTGGGACTGCTTCTTTTATTAATAGAGCACAGGCCTTAGAGTCTGTGTAGTTGGTTAAACTCTCTGAACCTGTTTATCTGAAAAATGGAGATGCTAGTTGCCTTGTGCTGTTGCTTTGTGCAAAGTATCCTATGCAGGGCTTAGATCATGGACACTTGGTCAGTGGTTGGTGGTGTGGACATACCAGGGAAAGGGGTATCGCTGTTAATTTGTCAAATGGCAGATTTCTGGGTTACTGCCAGCTGTTTCAAAGTACAGATAGAGACTAAACTGTCAGAGTCAATTTCAATCCATGACAGAACATAAATTCCTAGTGCTTAAAACAGAATTTTCTCATATTTTTGGGCAGGACTTCCATTTAACCAGTAGGGTTTATGGCTCATTCCTAATATGTAGAAATAATTTATGCGAAGGAGACTGGAACTCAAGAGGTGATGTGAGACATGGAGAACAGGCAGGACAGGGATAAAGATGTAGAACCCAGGAAAAGGAAAGTAAGTGAGGGTTCAGGACGCTGTCATGTGCTTTATGTAATTTTGTACTGCCTGCTTCCAGTTCACTTCATAAATTAAGTACTTGAGCTATGAGCCAAAAGCTTTTTCATGAAGGATTTCTTCTGGGCTCTTAAGGAAATAGTCAATCTGAGGAGTGTATCTTTTTTTTTTTTTAAAGTGTTGCTGATGTAGGAAGCCCAGATATGGCCTTAGCCTTCTATCTGTTGAGGAGCTAATGACACTGGAAGTTCTGAAAGCTTTTATCTGGACTAGTCCTAGCTTGAAAAAGATAAATTTTAGACCTCATTGTGGTGATTCAATCTACTTGGGTAGAAATTAGAAATAAAATGGCTTATTCCTGGCTTGGCCATGGACTTAACCTGGTTTGAGGCTTTATGTAATGTTGTCTTGTCTGATAATGCCAACCCTCACATTTACCATAGCTTGTTTGGACTCAAGACTTCATTCTGGCATAAAAGCAGTTTTCATAGCAGTGGTATATTTTGGAGTCTAAAGCCCATACCTATTCTATGGACCTAAACAATGTGATACTCTGTGATGAAACTCAAGCCAGTTGCCTCTTTTAAACAGTAATTGTCCTGTTCTGCCTGTTTTTAATGAATTCATCAGACTTTGGATAAATGGAGACAACTCGGTTTTGCTCCTAGCATTTTTTCCCCAGCACAAACACGACTAGCAAGTAACCAATTAGTCAGTGACAAATAGTTGGTTTTGTAACTCTTTTCGTTTTAGTCAACTGTTTGTTGAAATGCAATGTATAGGCCGGGTGCAGTGGCTCACACCTGTAATCCCAGCACTTTGGGAGGCTGATGTGGGAGGATCACTTCAGGCCAGGAGTTTGAGAACAGCCTGGTTAATAAGTGAGACCCCATCTCTACAAAAAAAAAAAATATATATATACACACACACACACAAGGTTCAGCATATATATATAGAAAAGTATACAAATCAGAATTGTGAAGCTCAGTGAATTTTTACAGACTAGACGTACCTGTATTCAAGAAACGAAACATAACCAGTACTCTGATAACCAATCCTTTTTCCACTTTCTTGATTTCTAACACTAGAGATTAGATTTGTCTATTTTCGAACTTTATATAAATGAGTCTTTAGTAAACTAAAGGCAAAACTCTCTAACATTCCTTGTGCCCTCTGCTAGTTGCCAAATGTCTCTAACAACTGATGAGATTTATTCTAGCTAGTGGTTGAAATGATTCATGTGCAGTAAGTACAGATGATTTAATGCAATTTGTGAAATACAATGTTGCAAATCCATGTTTAAACAAAAGGACTTTGACAAATGCAGATTACTTCATTATTCATAAAGGATTTAATTTGCACTCCTGTTTTTCTGTTCCCAAGAGGTTTCCCAGTGCTGGAGTATGGCTGTGTCTGCCTTTTCTCATCTGTACTTTATGCTTCATTGAAATAGCTTTATGAGCAAGTGACCCATGTGAGGAATGCTCTTGTGCAGTCTGGGAGAGCAGGTTCCTCTCTCAGCAGGGGAGCCAACAGCTCTTTGAAGGACTGGCTTCCCTAGGATATTTTCCTCTGCTAAAATGGCCCAGCAGTACCATAAAGAACGATCTTTCTAGCATGGTCAGTCAGAATATTAGAAGCCGCTGTTAAAGTTGCAGAGTCACTCTCTGATAGATAGTGCTGGTGATTGTAGTCACCTGTCAGAATTCATCTCTGTTTACACTGGAATGAGTGAGTACGTTTTGAATACCTGGCGTTCATACTTTCAAATGCCATTTAGGCCAGCTGTGGGATTTGCCCTGTACTCTATCCCTAGTCTTTTCTTAGCAAGGTAAGGCCTCACCTATCCCATCTCTCCCACAGTGGATGTTGATGTAGAAGATTATTACCCAGCTTTCCTGGACATGGTGCGGAGCCTGCTGGATGGCAACATAGACTCATCACAGTATGAAGATTCACTGAGAGAGATGTTCACCATTCATGCCTACATTGCCTTTACCATGGACAAACTGATCCAGAGCATTGTCAGACAGGTGAGGGCATGGAGGAGGCTAGGGTGAGTGAGGGAAGAAATCCTTACCTAGAGATGGACCAGGCAAAGAAAAGACAAGGAAAAGGAAAGGCAACTTTTTCATATAACAGTGTTTATGAACATAAGGTTCTGAAGAGAGGAGGGAAGGTTAATGTGATGCCTGATTTCTCATGTTAACAAAGTTGCAGTGTATGAGCCTACCTACCCCATATCTTTTCTTGCGGGCCACCTGTAGAGGGCAGTGGTCCTGACCCCAGCTTCCTGCCCAACTTGTCTATCTCTTACCTTGTCTGCCATGGGCAAGCACACAGTGTGGAACCTTGCCTCTTCCATAGGTGTTGGTAAGTTTTTTGTTTTTTTGTTTTGTTTTGTTTTTTGTTTTTTTTTAAATAGAGACACGGTGTCACTGGTTTGCCCAGGCTGGTCTTGAACTTCTGGTCTCAAGTGATCCTCCTGTCTTGGCCTCTTAAAGCACTGGCATTATAGACACGAGCCACTGTGCCTGGTCAAGGTGTTGGTAACTCTTATGTACTTGCATTATTCAATATTTGAAATTATTTTTATAAGAGGGTTCACATACATCTTTTACAATACTCTACCCACCTCACTTATCTGTGGTTCCCTGTAAGTCAGGTTTGTGGTTGGTTTTGTGTGTTCTTCCTGTGGCACCCTGGGAACTTGTAAACATGTTGTTCTTTACAACAATGATATGAAAAATAGCTTGTAACAGATAGTCACATTTCTACTTCTTGGACTTGAGTTCTGAACTCCCAGAGAGATTGTTGGTTAACTGCTTTTTCCTTTTTTTGGAGACCCAGCTTTACTGCTGATATATTGCAAGTCCCCAGTAGGGCTTCATTTTTCCTTTTCAGCATCCTGTTCTGTGGCTCCTTGGCCCTTTTTACCCATATGCCGAAGAGCTGAAAATTGATGTGGGCCATGTGAAGACTGGCAAATACCTTAAAGTTCTTAGTGATGAGTCTGACTTTCTCCTTCTTATAGACATTCTGTGTGGGAATTATTGGTCCTGTCAGCTGGGTGGCTGATTTGAGTTTTTCAGAACTGTCTCCCTTCTTGGGGGCTAAGAGTTTCCTGGGGAAGAGGTTGAGCTTGGAGTCTTACTCCTTCAGGTGCTGAACATTGGCCCGCAGGGACGTGGTGGACTTATTCTACCCTCTTGTGGATGCTGGTCACCCTTAACTTTTCTGAGCTGAAGCCCCTGCCAGCTTGTACTTTGGTGTGATACCTCACTGTGGGACACCTTACCATGGGCCAGATGGGTCCAGATGCAGGGTGCAGGTCAATGTGGTGTGCTTTTGCTTGCATCTGCAGATCTTCTGGGCTGGCTGGTTGACCACGTGGCCATGGGCCGCTGCGATTCCTTGTGTAAGTAGGGCTTTAGGATCATGCTGTTCCACCTGGGCACCGTGGCTACCTACAGCCCTCTTCCATAGAACAGCTCAGCAGAAAGGCAGTGAAATACTTAAGCGAAAACTTGCAAAAAGCAATTTCTAATTCTAGAGTCCACACTGCCACTATAGAAGGAAAGAGCTTGTTGCTTAATGTTCTCTTGGGCTAAAATATTGAATCCTTTGCAAAGTACCCCTGCTTTTGCCTTGGTTTTGGAAGGGTGCATGCTTTTGCACTCCTCCCACAGTATCTATGCATGATTTAGGAAGAGCCCTTCACATAAATGAACCTTAACATCTGGGGGAAAGTTGTCAAATAGTTGTTTCCAATAAGTTGAAGAAGTTATTAGGCCTTCCCGTAAGAGGTCTGGATGGTAACTGGCAGAAATCATTAGATGGATACATAGTCACCCATAGTCATACTTTTTCAGACTAATCTTCCTTAACTTCCCTGAAATTTATATAAAATACAGACTCCAGTTACCCTGTGCTTATGTTGCTGATTACAGGCTTGACTGCTCCTTCAGCTAGGAACAAAGTCTTTCATACCACCAGCACAGCTTTAAAAAAAAATCCAATAAAACTAACTATTAATAATTCTGAGGTTGATTTTTGAAACAAGAGATATAGTTATTTATTCTAAGTATCTGGTTATGATTTTGAATCAGTAATAAATACTATCACCACCCACTCCACCCCTGCTTTTTTTTTTTTTTTTTTTTCCAGTGGAAACAGAGGTTTCATCCAGAAAACCCCAAAACAGTGACTTTTTTTCTTCAACCCAGGGTCTCACTCTCTTGCCCAGACTGGAGTGCAGTGGTGTGATCTCAGCTCACTGTAGCCTCGACCTCCCACCTCAGCCTCCCAAGTAGCTGGGACCAAAGGGGTCACCATGCTGGCTAATTTATTGTATTTTTTGTAGAGATGGAGTTTCGCCATGTTGTCCAGGCTGGTTTCAAACTTATGGGCTCAAGCGGTTCACCTACTTCGGCCTCCCAAAGTGTTGTAATTACAGGCATGAGCCACTGTGCCCAGCCTACAGTGACTATTTAAAACATTTTCAAGCTTCCCAACTCCTTTAATTGGAGGTATCTCTTCTCTCATTCTCCTCGTATTTGGTGTTCCCTCAGATTTCGCTGTTGACTGGATGTACAACATATATTTCAAAGTCAAAGCTGGTCGTGGTGTACAACATATATTTCAAAGTCAAGGCTCACACCTCTAATACCAGCACTTTGGGAGTCCAAGGCAGGCATGTATCTTGAGTCCAGGAGTTGGAGAACAGCCTGGGCAACATGGGGAAACCTTGTTTTGTATTAAAAATACAAAAAAATTAGCTGGGCGTGGTGGCACATGCCTGTAGTCCCAGCATACTCAGGAGGCTAAGGTGGGAGGATTATCTGAACCCAGGAAGTTGGGGCTGCAGTGAGCCGTGATCGCGCCACTGCACTCCAGCCAAGTCAAGCCATTACACTTATCTTACCTATAGTAGACTGGCTTAAGAGGGATTTGTGTTAAGAATACAATAGGCAACCTCACAGACATTCAAGTACAGAACTCAAAATAGGACCACACCATGGAAGGACTGGGCTGGGAGGTTATTTTTCTCTCCTGCAGGCCTTCACTGTGGACTTCTGCTCCATGCTTGTGCTTTGCTCTGCAGATGGGCATTCAGCACGTGCTCCAGGCTCCTCCAGCCTCTAAGGCTTTGGCTTGCCCTCCCAGTACCCCTGGTCCCAGTGTTACTGGACCTTTCCATACAGATGCTCCTCCTCAAAAAATATATTGAACACTCTGTGTCATTTCCAGTTATCAGGATAGAGAATCTGATCTGCTCAGCAGTGGGGGTAGGAGTTCCATAGTTGCCCCTGGATTTGTAGTGCTGCCTTTTCCAAAGACTCGAGGAGGGGCCAGATATCCAAAAAGAGGGTGTGGGGGTGGGGGGAATCAGTAATACGTCTACTTCAACAAGAACGTATAAAGTAGAGGCGGTGGCTCACGCCTGTAATCCCAGCAGTTTGGGAGGCTGAGGCAGGTGGATCACTTGAGCTCAGGAGTTTGAGACCAGACTGGACAACATGGCAAAACCCCATCTCTTCTGAAAATACAAAATAGTTAGCTGGGCGTGGTGGCACATGCCTGTAGTCCCAGCTACTTAAGAGGCTGAGGTGTGGGAGGGTTGCTTGAGCCCAGGAAGTTGAGGCTGCACTGAGCTGAGATCACGATGCCACTGCACTCTAGCCTGGGTGACAGAGTGAAACTCTGTCTCAAAAAACAAAAAAAAAAGTATAAAGTGGAAGCATCTGTATGCATGATTGAAGTCATGCTTTCCATCTATTTTTTCCACCTTTTTTCTCTCTAAAACACTGTATCTTAATCTTTTGCACATGATATCAAGTACTCATAAGCATTATTTTAATGGTTGTATCAGAATCCTTTATCTGGACTCATTGTGATTTATTTATCCATCTGTAGTTGCTGGAGATACTGCCCTTTCTGCCACACTCAGTCACCCGTCTGACCTTGCACTGTGTCCAGTTATCTACTAATATACATACTGGTCATTTAGGACTTAAAGTTAAGAATAAATAGTTATTGTGGTTCCTAACACTTCAAAAAGAATGTATCTTCCTAAAAATAGAATGGCTTGGTGTTTATGATAATCTTAAAGTAAAATAGACAAATCGATATTGAAATTAATGTTTTGCTTTCTTCTTGTATCTATTTTTCACTTCTGTCATTTTGGTGATAAAGTTTCATTTGGAAGAATTTTTATTTCAAAATAGAAATAGCATGACATGAGAATGGGAACTCTGAAAGCTTCAACTTTCTAGTCATTAGTTTCCTAAGATTGTCACAGAAGTACTGGATAGTCAGTCATGATTGGCCTGTATGGAAAGTGAGTTAACATTATGTACAATGTAAGCCCTATACTTTCTATCAGATATAGAAAAATAGGTGGTGTGTTTGGAAAAGTATTAGGCTATAGGAGTCAGGAACCTTGACTTTTAGTCCCAACCCTGCTTCTTCAGCTGAGCACCCCAGGCAGTAATTCAGCAGCTATTTCTTAAATACTTAATGAGTTTCAGGCTTTGTAGTTGGGCTGGGAATAAAAACATAGATATTACATTCATGATTCTCCAAGGCTCCCTTCCTCACCCCAGCTCATGGTGAGCTTTGCAGTGGTGCAGTCTCGGCTCACTGCAATCTCTACCTATCAGGTTCAGGCGATTCTCCTGCCCCAGCCTCCCGAGTAGCTGGGATTACAGGCACCTGCCACTACATCGGGCTATTTGTGTATTTATTAGTAGAGCTGGGGTTTCGCCACGTTAGCCAGGCTGGTTTTGAACTCCTGACCTCAGGTGATGGGCCCACCTCAGCCTCCCAAAGTGCTGGGATTACAGACGTGAGCCACCTTTCTGATGCATTGTGTAAATTTGTCTCCTAACTGTCCCCAACTCTCTCCAGCCTGCTTTCCAGGGCAGTTGTGAGGATCAAATGAGAGAAAATATGTATGAAAGCAAATTGTAAATGATTTTAAAATGCAATAAAAATATGACCTATAGAAAATTAAAGATCCTTAGAATTTTAAATAGTACAATTATCCTGAGTTCTCTATGGTTTTTATTTTAAGTAGATATGAAAGTTTTACCATGGACCACTGATACGGCTGAAAATCTTGGCTTGATTATTCTCCAAGAAAATGATACAGTGGTGTGATACAGTTTGTGTGATTAATTTTCTAAAATTGCCAGCTCCCCCCCGCAAAAAAAAAAACCTTTTTTTGAGTTGAGTGACTAGATCAGTCAAAGGAACGTTGACTGTATAGTGGAGAAATGTTTTCTGTGTTCACTAACATCTTGCCTTTGTTTGATTCCAGCTGCAGCATATCGTGAGTGATGAGATCTGTGTGCAGGTGACTGACCTTTACCTGGCAGAAAATAATAATGGGGCCACTGGAGGCCAGCTGAACACACAGAACTCAAGGAGCCTCCTGGAGTCAACGTATCAGCGGAAAGCTGAGCAGCTAATGTCAGATGAGAATTGCTTTAAGGTGAGAGTTGTTCAGGTAGTCAAAGAACTTGCTGGTGACAATGTAAGTTGTTAGGATTCTCTGAACCAGAAGTTAAAGCCAGGGTACGTTGACCTGTGATTCTACTCCTGGAACTTTTAATGAGTTCACCAGAGAAATACAAAGTAGAAGTGATTGTCTTCGTGGACAATCTTCTTTGTTTCTTTCCTGCCTTTAAAAAAAAGAAAAAAAAAAACAAAACTAGTTATATATGATTTTTACAATTTTGTATTCTTTTTCTCTGAACATTTTTCATAGTATGCTTTGTAAATATTATTGTTAGAAAAATGTTGGTACATGAAATCCATGGTCATGATCATTATAGAAAGAAAAAAATAGGCCCGGCACACATGGCTCACACTTGTAATCCCAGCACACTGGGAGGCTGAGGTGGGCGGATCAGTTGAGACCAGCTTGGGCAACATGGCAAAACGGCATCTCTGCAAGAAATACAAGAATACAAAAATTAGTCCAGCGTGGTAGCGTGCACCTATACTCTTAGCTACTCGGGAGAATGAGGTAGAAGGATTGCTTGAGCCTGGGAGGTCGAGGCTACAGTAAGCCCTGATCGCGTCACTGCACCCCAGCCTGGGTGACAGAGCAAGCATTTTCTGTCCCCAAAAAATAAAAAGGAAAATAAAATACAGATAACCAAAAAAAGTCACCTTAGAATTCTTTCCTGAAATTATCATTGATGACATCTCTATGCTTCTGACTTCTCTATGCTTGAGTATATATTTTGAAAGAGTTTATACTGGACAAAATGGTCTTTTTCCCCGCCCCCCCGAGTTGGAGGCTCACTCTTGTTGCCCAGGCTTGGAGTCCAGTGGTGCTATCTCAGCTTACTGCAACCTCTGCCTCCTGGGTTCAAGCAGTTCTCCTGCCTCAGCCTCCTGAGTAGCTGGGGTTACAGACACGTGCCACCATGGCCAGCTTTTGTGTGTGTGTATGTATTTTTAGTAGAGACAGGGTTTCACCATGTTGGTCAGGCTGGTTTTGAACTCCTGACCTCAGGTGATCTGCCCTCCTTGCCCTCCCAAAGTGCTGGGATTACAGGCATGAGCCACTGCACCCTGCCTAATTTTTGTACTTTTAGTAGAGATGTGGTTTTGCCATGTTGGCCAGGCTTGTCTCAGACTCCTGGCCTCAACTGATCTGCCCGCTTCAGCCTCCTAAAGTGCTGGGATTACAGGTGTGAGCCACTGCATCTGACCTGAAATGGTCTTTAATGTATTTTTGATCAATTAGCAATACTTCTGGGTCTTTAATGTCTTTTTTATGGCTATTTGATATTCACTTTTTAGAGAATTAATGCCTGTATTATTGGACATTTAGGTTGTTTCCAATTTTTCACCATTATAATGGATAATTATAAAAGCAGATAGTTGGAAACAACCTAGACGTCCAACCCACTGTGGGGATTGGTTAATGACATCCTATTATGAATACTGGAGACAGATTTTGCAATTCTTAAAATTATAAATTGTAAAAATGCAGGGTCTGCCCCCCATCCCCCGAAATCTATTTTGGAAGTAACTGTATTTGTGTATATATGTTATGTTATTGTCAGGTTGTAAGCTTTACTAGTAGAGATCATTTTTTAAAGCTTTAAAAGAACACTGAGCTAGATCTAGCTTCTGACTCTATGTGTTTATTGACTAGTGGTGTGCGTTGAGAAACCAGAACTCTCTGAATTTCAGTTTTGTTTCTGTAAAATGAAGAAAGTTGAAATAAAAAATTCTCAGGTTTCCTTCCAGGCTCTGATCTTCTCCATGTGATTCTGATAGTTACCTTGTCTATTATGTCCTAGAAGTGGGATTATCAATGGACAGAGCATTGACATTTTTTGGTTCTGGCTACATGTGCCATGTTTCTTTCTAACAAAATATTTGTTTTGTAAAACATTCTTACTGGCATTGATTATTATGTTAGCGAATTCTAGAAGTTTGAAACATGAAATGGTACTTTTTTCTTTAACATATTTCATTTTACTTGTAGTAAGTGTAGACTTTTGCCTTTATCACTGGCCTCCCAAGATCCAGTATCTTCCTCATCTCTTCAGTTGGAGCAAAGTTTACTAAGTTTATTGCCTCTGCATATCTCATTTCCTTGAGAAGATAGATTATAGCTATAGAGACGGTCTTTTGTTTACGCTTAGGTTTCTTATTTGCAGCTTATGTTTATTCAGAGCCAAGGCCAGGTCCAGCTGACTATTGAGCTTCTGGACACAGAAGAGGAGAATTCGGATGACCCTGTGGAAGCAGAGGTATGAGCAAGTGCATCACACACCCCAGGTGCCAAGCAGAGCTGGCGTGTCTTGAGAGTCTGTCTAGTGACCGTGTCTGCCAAAAGGCCAAGGCACCTTAGGCCTGTTTAAGGGTCAGGACCTGGATGCTTAAAGTACAAGTCAATCCAGCCATGTCTTTAGCTGAAGAGAAGGGCTGCCTGGTTATAGATGTTAACCTCATCTTGCACTTAGTAAAGCTATCTCCTCTAAGTAAGTCTTATGGTTGGCAGCTTTCCTGTTTTTTCCTAAAGTATAAAAAACAACAAATGAGGTACTGTCTTTCTCATGTCATCTGGATTCTTTGGGTCATGTTTACTTTATATTGGACTGATAAAGCACAGAGTTTTCAACCCCTGAATAGACAGGTGTGATTATCATAATTAGTTATGGCATATAATGTACACGGGAGATGCAGGCCATATGTATGATGTTGCGGGGGACATGTGGGATGACCTGTTTGGTGGGAATGTTGGCTTGTTGGCAGATCTTTTTGTTTTTTAAAGTGATGTCAGAAATCTAGATTGTAATGTGAAGGAAACTTTCACACATTTGCCACTGTAAATTTTGTTCTTTAACAAAATCCTCTGTGGGGAAATGAAACTTGTCAGTGAGCCAGCTTCTACCTGTTTATGACTTCCGATAACCTTAGCACCTCAGAGAAACTTAACAGTATTACTGGCTAACAGAATTTTTAATCTGTGTTCCAGTACCTACTAACAATCATGTCTTTATAGAAAGGGACTTTTTTGATCTTGAAATTTATGAATTTGGGGCATTGTAGTCATAGAATTTACTAGAGTACCCAATGCGTTACGAGCTGTTTTTGTTATTTCCTTCTACCTGTATTTTGTGTTTGCCATCTTAGCGCTGGTCAGACTACGTGGAGCGATACATGAATTCAGATACTACCTCTCCTGAGCTTCGTGAACATCTAGCACAGAAACCAGTATTTCTCCCCAGGTGAGTGAGCCATGTCATTTGTCAGCAGTCCGTACTGTGTGTGATTTAGGAATGGAGAATTAAATGACTTTCACGTTCTTGGCTTTCATATATTTTATTCATTTGTTCTGTCTGCTGGGGATGCTAATTCAAGGTTTATATGGCTGTCACAACATGGGCTTACCTGGAGCATGTGTCAAAGCATCCGGGAGGTGAGACTTACAGAGAATCAACAATAACCTCCCTACTTTGGATGGCAATGTGTGTCAGAGTCTCCATGGTTCGATGGAAGAGGACTCACAGGACTCTGCATATAGTCAAACTGATACAGTGCAGCAAGAAGATGCAAAGCAAAATCAGCAAAGGGAAAAGGTGCCTGTGGCAAAGCTAGAGGAATCCAGGTGCAAGCTTCCTAGAATCCTCTCCCAGTGGAGTCACACAGGACACTCTTAATTCTTCCAACAATGAGTGTGACAACACATGTAAAATGCTGTCTTACCAGGGCAGCTCATTAGAGACTATGCCAGGATTTTTATTGATATCTAGTTATCTAAGCACTGTATGTCTAGCATGTACCAAAATCCCAAACTCTCAGAAAGAAAGCAGGTTTTCAGCATAAGCTATAGAGTTTGTACAGATAGTTTAGGTACAGTGTGACACTTACATGATTTAAGGAATGATAGAACATTGCCCAAAATCCAAGATCCCAGCCCCTAGCCAAGGGCCAACTTTTATAAGCAGGCTTTTCAAAGAATAGCAGTCTTAGGCCTGCTACATTAACTCTTTTCTGCACAGAATTTTAAAAATGTTCCCTCTGTATATAGGCAGATTGTGATACTGATCCTCCAAGTATATGATAACAGAGTTTAAGAAGTATAAAATGGGTAGAATGGCTTTCTTCCTTCCTAAAAGTTTTGAATTGAAATCTTATGTCTTAGGTTTCCAAGAAAGTATCATCCCAGTGTTATTAGACTTATTGAGTCCTAATGAGGACATGGGCAAAGGGGTACCAGAAAAATGGGCCCTGCCAGGTTCTCCATTCATGGAATCATTTAACACATTTGAGCAGTTGCTCTGTGTCAGGTTCCTCTCAACAAAACAGGCTCCATGCTAATAACATACTACAATAAACCTGTCATCATGTGTCTCTCACCAGTATATGAGGAAGGAGGCACATTTATGTACTGTGAGAAAAAAGAAATTGATATAATCGTTCTGGTGGCAGGATAGTTGAAGTGTATGGAACCTTCCCTGCAGAATTTCAGTTTTTAATGATTTGTCTGACAGCTAAGGGGCTCATCTTACTGGCCTTGAGACCCCTTACACTCTTAGAGCATGTGTTCTCCAAAAGCTTTTGTTTATATGGATTATACTGGTAATATTTACCAAGTTAGAAATAAAAACAAAGAAATGTTTTCAATCTTTAATTCATTTGAAAAATAACAATATTGGGTCGGGCGTTGTGGCTCACGCCTGTAATTCCAGCACTTTGGGAGGCCGAGGCGGTGGATCACGAGATCAGGAGATCGAGACCATCCTGGCTAACACAGTGAAACCCGTCTCTACTAAAAATACAAAAAATTAGCTGGGTGTGGTGGCGGGCGCCTGTAGTCCCAGCTGCTCGGGAGACTGAGGCAGGAGAATCGCTTGAACTTGGAAGGTAGAGTTTGCAGTGAGTGGAGATCACACCACAGCACTCCAGCCTGGGTAACCAAGCGAGACTTTGCCTCAAAAAAAAATTAAAAAAATTAAAAAAAAAAAAAAAAAAAAAAATATATATATATATATATATATATATATATATATATATATATATCCCATTATATTTTTTAATAATATTTTTTAATGAAAAGCTAATTCAAAACAAAAATTAGTGAGTAGACTGGCATTGCTTGTATTTCATGAATTTGTTTAATGTCTGGCTTACTAGAAGAACAGCTGGATTCTCATGTCTGCTTCTACATTCAATCTGTTGCATTATGTTGTTTGGTTGAAATATGTGAAGAAAATCTGGCCTCACGCAAATGTGTAGCTGGAAAAAGTATTTTCAGATCCTTCAGATAGCTGGAAAAAGGAGTATTTTCAGATCCTTCAGATAACTGGATATTCTTTGATATGACAACAAAACCACAAGTGATAGTTTTTGTTTTTGAGACGGAGTTTCATTCTTTTTTTTTTTTTTTGAGACGGAGTCTCGCTCTGTCGCCCAGGCTGGAGTGCAGTGGCCGGATCTCAGCTCAATGCAAGCTCCGCCTCCCGGGTTTACGCCATTCTCCTGCCTCAGCCTCCCGAGTAGCTGGGACTACAGGCGCCCACCACCTCGCCTGGCTAGTTTTTGGAGTTTCTTTCTTGTTGCCCAGGCTGGAGTGCAGTGGCGATCTTGGCTCACTGCAACCCCTGCCTTCCGGGTTTAAGCAATTCTCCTGCCTCATCCTCCCAAGTAGCTGGGATTACAGGCATGTGCCACCACGCCCAGCTGTTTTTGTTTTTTTAGTAGAGATGGAGTTTCTCCATGTTGGTTTGGCTGGTCTTGAACTCCTGACCTCAGGTGATCCACCTCAGCCTCCCAAAGTGCTGTGATTACAGGTGTGAGCCACCGCACCTGACCCCAGTGATAGTTTCTTTCTTTTTTTTTTTTTTTTTTAAATTTGAGATGGAGTCTCGCTCTGTCGCCCGGACTGGAGTGCAGTGGCGCTTTCTTGGCTCACTGCAAATTCCGCCTCCCAGGTTCATGCCATTCTCCTGCCTCAGCTTCCTGAGTAGCTGGGACTGCAGGCACCTGCCACCACGCTTGGCTAATTTTTTGTATTTTTAGTAGAGACGGGGTTTCACCATGTTAGCCAGGATGGTCTCAATCTCCTGACCTCGTGATCTGCCTGTCTCGGCCTCCCAAAGTGCTGGGATTACAGGCGTGAGCCACCGTGCCCAGCCAATAGTTTCTTAAAGGTTAGTAGCAATATCAATTTATATATCAGTGGGCTTTTCATACAGTTGTCAAAATCCATCATGTGTCTCTCACATGTGTTACCAAATTCCAATATCAATTTATCCATCACTGAGCTCTCACATTCATTCATGTGTATCATGAAGGAATCTTTTTTTTCTCTATGATTTTGTAACTATGCAATTGGCTATTTGGAAACATTAGCTCACTAAGTTGTACAGACCTACTAAATGTTGATATATTTTACAGTGTCTCCAAAAAAAATCACATTGATTAATATCACTATCACTAGGTCATCAAACACATCTTTAAGTATTGGGAAGCTGTCAAGCTCAGGGTGGCTAATACCAGTTCACCACAATTCATAGTTTTGCTTGAAAATTCTAATCTTATTATTGGCAACATTATTTTCCTTGAAGTGATAGGCTCCCTTGTTCATTTTTGAGAAAACATCTGCCAAATACTTGGCTGAGATTGACTATATTTAGTCAGTTGTTCTTTCAGGTAAAAATGGTGATCCACTTACAACTCAAGCAATTGCTCAAGTACTTTTCTTTAATAATACCATTGTACTGGCCGGGCGCAGTGGCTCAAGCCTGTAATCCCAGCACTTTGGGAGGCCGAGACGGGTGGATCACAAGGTCAGGAGATCGAGACCATCCTGGCTAACCCGGTGAAACCCCGTCTCTACTAAAAAATACAAAAACACTAGCCGGGCGAGGTGGCGGGCGCCTGTAATCCCAGCTACTCGGGAGGCTGAGGCAGGAGAATGGCGTAAACCCAGGAGGCGGAGCTTGCAGTGAACTGAGATCCGACCACTGCACTCCAGCCTGGGCGACAGAGCGAGACTCCGTCTCAAAAAAAAAAAATACCGTTGTACTTTAGCACACAAAAGTGCTTTATATGTAGTTCCCATTTTATCACTCAGCATGTTAAAAATATGTAAACTGAGGGGTTGGGATTTAATAAAAAATGTTACTCCTTCATCAGAAACATTGGTTTTTTTTTTGAGGCAGAGTCTCACTGTTGCCCAAGCTAGAGTGTGGTGGCATGATATTGGCTTACTGCAACCTCCACCAGCCAGGTTCAAGTGATTCTCCTGCTTCACCCTCTCAAGTAGCTGGGATTACAGGTGCGCGCCACCATGCCTGGCTAATTTTTGTGCTCTTATTAGAGATGGCGTTTCCCCCAATTGGCCAGACTGGTCTCAAACTCCTGACCTCAAGTGGTCTGCCTGCCTCAGCCTCCCAGAGTGCTGGGATTATAAGTGTGAGCCACTGTGACTGGCCCATCAGAAACCTTCTTAAGTGAAACTGGCTTTTTTTCACTTAATGTCATTGTGCAGTCAGTGTGAAGTTCAAAGACTTGAATTGCAATTGCATGAGGTTACAAAATCGTGGAAGTAAAAGGATTTATTCATGGTACAAGATAAACCAATAGAGTTTGACAACTGTATGAAAAGCTCAGTGATGTATATAGATTGATACTGGAATTTGGTAACAATTTGTTCGATATTGCAAATACAGTTTGGCGCCACCACCATTTTTATTCACCATTACGTTTATGGTGCCAGTGCAGATGTCAACACAGCAAAAAAGGGAAATAATATTTTAGTATTATTATGAAAATAGTTTTGATCTCACAGATCTCCTAAAAGGGTCTTGGGACCCTTTGGACAAAGAACTGCTGTCTACAGAAATACATGTATACAAAGATACTCACTAGAGCAATATTTTGGGTTTTTTTTTTTTTGAGACAGTATCTGACTCTGTCTCCCAGGCTATAGTACAGTGGTGGGATCTTGGCTCACTGCAACCTCCACCTTCTGGGCTCAAGTGATCTTCCCACCTTAACCTCTCAAGTTGCTGAGACTCTAGGCACACATCACCACACCTGCCTAATTTTTTTATTTTTTGTAGAGAAGGGGTTTTTGCCATGTCGCCCAGGCTAGTCACAAACTCCTGAGCTCAAGCAATCCACCTGCCTCCCAACGTGCTGGGATTATAGGCATGAGCCACAACGGCCAACCTGAAGCAGTGTTTTTAATAGCAAGTTATGAGAAACAATATAATTGTCTAGCTGATAACCTTTCTTCACTGGATGTTGAGGAGATTTAGCAAGCCTCCCACCCCTCAGGGCATCCATTCATGTGAATTATCTTCTTTCTTGTCTATGTAGAGTGGCACTAGTTTATATCATCTGGGGGAATTTTTAAAAATAGGCATTCAAATAATTTTTTGTTATGTGGTTCAGATGAGGAACCTCAGTTGAAATAAACTGTTAAGGAATGGTAAATTAGGGTACATTTTTCTGCAGCAGTTAAAGAGAATAAGACAAATCTGTCATGAAATGAAAAAATACTCATGACAGTAAGTGAAAAGTTGAGGACAGAATATATAGTATGATCCTATTTTGTCTTAAAAACAAATCCCAAAGCAGAATTATAGCTGGTAATTACATGTGTAAATTTACAGACGGAGGCCCAGAAGTTTCTCATTAAAACTCTTAACTGGCTGCATCTGCTAAGGCAAGTAGGGGATGGGTGAAGATTTCTACTTTTTATTCTGTGTACCTTTGCAGTTGAAATTTTTTTTGCAGTGAAACAACGGAACATTTTTGTATGTATTTAACAAATTGGGATGAGTACTATGTAAGCATATAATAAAGAAAACTCACTTGGGGGAAGTCACGGGAATCTGTGTCTGGATGAGCTCTCATCTTTCAGGGCTTTTCTGCCATAGGAATCTACGGCGGATCCGGAAATGTCAGCGTGGTCGAGAGCAGCAGGAAAAGGAAGGGAAGGAAGGAAACAGTAAGAAGACCATGGAGAATGTGGATAGTCTGGATAAGCTGGAGTGTAGATTCAAGCTGAATTCCTACAAGATGGTGTATGTGATCAAATCAGAGGACTATATGTATCGGAGGACTGCCCTGCTCCGGGCTCATCAGGTGAGAACCAGTAACTGTAATTTCTGTACACATCTGCCACCCTAGCTAAGAGCAGGGGAGGCCCAGAGTCTTCTGATTGTTTCTCTTTGTTTATGCAAACCTGTTCTTGGAGCTGAGACTTAGCTGAGGAAGTAGGTATGTTGGTTTGCTAAGGATGCTGTGACAGAGTACCACAGAGTGTGGCTTAAACGACAAAAGTTCTGGAGACTAGAAGTCCAAAGTCAGGTGTCAGCAGTGTTGGTTCCTTTTGAGGACTGTGAGGGACAATCTGTTCTAGGCCTCTCTTAGCTTCTGGTTCTTTGCTGGCAATCTTTGGCATTCCTGGGCTTGTAGATCCCTGCCTTTATCTTCATATGGTGTTTCTACCTGTGTGTATGTCTGCCTCCAGATAAGGTCACATTTGGAAGTACTGTGGGCCAGGACTTCAATATTTGATTTTTTGTTTGTTTGAGACAGTCTTGCCTGACACAGCCTCCCAAAGTGCTAGCTTTACAGGCGTGAGCCACCACACCCAGCCAACATAAGAATTTTAGGGAGAACACACTTCAGCCCGTAAGAGCACATAAATACCTGGTGGCACCTTTTTAGTGAATTTACTCCCAGTATTTACATCTCAAGTAGTATCTGATCGTTTGCTTGTATGAATTCTACCTGTTTTTACATTCTGTCTCAATTGTGAAACCTTCCTGCTGCAGCTGTGTACAGGGTGTTATGCCAGGCCCTGGGACTACAGCCATGAAGTTGATCAGATGAAGTAATGTGATGATATGCACTACCAGGGAAACAAATCAGGTGCAGTGATCAAGGGTAACTAGCATACAGGCCTTGCTTTCACTGGAGGAGGCTTCTCAAAGGAGGTGATGCTTGAGGCCTGAATAATGACAAGGAATTAGCCTGGTGAAGAGTAGAGGATGGGTGTTTTCTAGACAAAACAGCAAGTACAAGGCTGGGAGGAAAGAACATGGCATATTCAAGAAACTACAGACACCGTTGTGGCTCAAGGTTGCATGAAGTTAGAAGGGTAGGCAGAGGCCACATTACTTTGTCTAATAGGTCATGGTTTGGAGTTTGTTTGAGATGCATTGGGACATTTGACAAAGATAGCTTGGAGTGCTATGAGGAGAGTGGAGATGGGTATGTATAAAGAGCAGAGACCACTCAAGGGTGCCCTTGTCCAAATGAGATTTGGGGACCACCCAGACTACTAGGGTGGCAGTGGAATTGCAAGAATTACATTGTAGATTTTATGTGTTTATTTATTTTTGAGACAGAGTTTCACTCTTGTCGCCCAAGCTGGAGTGCAGTGACCCAATCTCTGCCTCCCGGGTTCAAGCGATTCTCCTGTCTTAGCCTACAGAGCAGCTGGGATTACAGGCACGCGCCACCACGCCTGGCTGATTTTTTGTATTTTTAGTAGAGATGGGGTTTTACCATGTTGGCCAGGCTGGTCTCGAACCCCTGACCTCAAGTGACCCACCCACCTCAGCCTCCCAAAGTACTGGGACTACAGGCGTGAGCTACCACGCCTGGATGTAGATATAATTTAGATATTTAATTGACAAGAGATGGTATTGGATCAAATGTGGGGGTAAGCAAAAGGAGGACATCAAGGATGGTGCCTAATTCGTTTTGGGGTTTTTTGGTTTGTTTTGTTTTGCTTAAGTGGATATTTTAGGGGCTCACCTGTTAATAGAAAAGGGTTATGAGGTTTAGGAGACAGACGAAGTGCGTTTTAAGTTTGAAAGGACTACAAAACTTTCAAGTGGGAGATGTTGAGCACACAGTTTAATGTATGATTATCCCTCGAATGACACGGGGTTTGGGGCACTGACCCCTGCACAGTCAAATCTATGTGTAATTTTTGACTCCCCCGGAATGGAACTACTGATAGTCTACTGTTGACTGGAAGGCTTACTGATAAACAGTTGATAGACATATTTTGTATGTTGTATGTATTATATATACTGCATTCTTTTTTTCTTGTTTTCTTTTTTTTTTTTTTTTTAATGGAAATAGACACGGGGTCTCCTTACATTGCCCAGGGCTGGTCTTCAGGGGTTCAAACAACCCATCTGTTTCAGCCTCCTAAAGTGCTGGGATTACAGGTGTGAGCCACTGTGCCCAGCCTATACTGTATATTCTTATAATAAAGGAAGTTAGAGAAAAGAAAATGTTAAGTCATATGCAAGAGAAAATATATTTACTCTTCATTAAGTGGATGTGGCTCATCATAAAGGGTCCTCATTCTCATCTTGTTGAGTAGGCTGAAGAGGGAGGAGGAAGGGGAGGGGTTGGTTTTGCTGTCTCGGGGTTGGCAGAGGTGGAAGAAAACTTGCCTATCAGTGGCCCTGTGCCATTCAAAGCCGTGTTATTCAAGAGTCTGCTGTACTTCTCTCATGGCGTGGAGGGACGCGCAGTGGCATGATCTCAGCTCACTGCATCCTCTGTCTCCCGGGTTCAAGAGATTCTCTTGCCTCAGCCTTTCGAGTAGCTGGGATTACAGGTGTGCACCACCACGCCTGACTAATTTTTTTTTGCTATGTGTTGTGTGTCTGCCTGTCTCTGATTCACATTATTTGGGACACTGGGCAACAGCAGTTTTGTTTTTGTATCTCTTCTAGTATCCTTGCATGTGGTCACCAATAAATTTTTACTGGGTGTGTTGGTGGGAACAGAACCCCCTGCAGAAGATCTGGCAAGCCTGGACTCTGCTTGCCAGGGTGGGGTAACACAATGGAGGGAGAGTGGGTTTTAAGCCCTTTGCTTTGCACTATCTGGCTTAGAAGTGGATCTCCATGCTGATAGAAGTGATCAATGGCTCACTGGGTCCTACCCAGGATACATTAGAGCAGATTGGTAAAACGAAGGAAATGTGGGGTTTTGGGTTTTTTGTATGTTTGTTTTTGGAGACAGGGTTTGGCTCTGCCATCCAGGCTGGTGTGCGGTGGTACGATCTCAGCTCGCTGCAACCTCCACCTCCCAGCTCAAGCGGTCCTCCCACTTCAGCCTACCGAGTAGCTGGGACTACAGGATTGTGTCACCATGCCCGATTAAGTTTTGTATTTTTGTAGAGATGGGGTTTTGTCATGTTGCCCAGGCTGGTCTCAAACTCCTGAGCTCAAGCGAACTGCCTGCCTCGGCCTCCCAGAGTACTAGGATTACAGGCGTGAGTCACTGCGCCTCGTCGGAAATGTGTCTTTTTAACACATTCCCTAGGTTATACTAATGCATGCTAAAATTGAGAACACTGAGCTTTTTCAGCCCAGAGCCTGTGTTCACATTTCTTTGGAGGCGTTATGGATTTTCATGCCCTCACATGTTCTATGTTCTTACTACTTTAACTTCTCTGTAAACAGAGAAGCTTTTTTTTTTTTTTTAAAAAAGAAAAACAAAAACAGTATCTAAGACTTGAGCCCAATCTCTCCTTTGCTCCTTTAGAAGAAGATAAGGCTTTGTATTTGAAGGGCTCTTTTTTGGTTCTGCTTCATTTAATAAAAAATATTTTTTTTCTGTTTTGCAGTCCCATGAGCGTGTAAGCAAGCGTCTACATCAGAGATTCCAGGCCTGGGTAGATAAATGGACCAAGGAGCATGTGCCCCGTGAAATGGCAGCAGAGACCAGCAAGTGGCTCATGGGTGAGGGGCTGGAGGGCCTGGTGCCCTGTACCACCACCTGTGATACAGAGACCCTGCATTTTGTGAGCATTAACAAGTATCGTGTCAAATACGGCACAGTATTCAAAGCCCCTTAACTGCAAAGCCAGAGCAGATAACTTGGGGTGTGTGTGGGGGTGTGTGTGTAGGCCTATGCATTCACACACTGAAGAAACAAGGAAGATGCCTTTCAAGCCTCACTGGGCCTCTCTGGGACATGGCCACCTGACCTGTGTGTGGCTGGTGCAGCCTGGCACCAAGTGGGCTACCTGTTAGGAACATGAATACCTTACAAAGCTGAAGCTGGAACTTTTCCAAAGGGTTTTGGGTATAGCCTGCCCTGGAGGGGAAGGAAGTCCTTGCAAGCAAAGACGTGCAGTTTGCTTGCACACACCAGCAGAGCTAAGACTGGAGTCTCCTGTGGCCTAACTTTCAGTGAGGGAACCGGATGCTGTTCACACTTTTGACTGGATGGAGATGCATTTACAAAACAGACTGGGGAAGGACTTAATACTCAGATGGATTGGAACTATCATGGTCACTGCTCCTCTCCCCTCCCCACAAAAGGAAAAAAAAAAAAAAAAACTGGATTTGATTTTTTTTTTTCTGGTCACTTGAGCACATCTAAGATCACCCATTAGGTTTTATCTGGGACCTGCAGTTTGGCTTTGGGATTGATCATCTTGTGGATTTTATTCCTGACGAATCCCTTGCTGCCTACCCTTTCCTTTGGTTCTCAACCTCAACGAGTTCAAATCAGTCGTCCTTTTTAGCTCCCGTGGAACTGTTTTGTATCTGCCTCTTTACTAGTCTACCCTAGTGCCATCCACCAGCTTTACTCTCTGACACACACATGCACACACACACGATTTTAACTTGTTTTTTTGTACATAATGTACATACTGTCAATTTTTTATTAAAAGAAATATGCTTTGATGTGCTAGCATAATTGCTCTAGCTTCTTGTGTACCATAGTACTATGTGGCTTCAGATTTAGTACCTATGAACAGATGTACAAGACATTTATTACACTTTTTACCAAAGGGAGTTACCATTGTAGTACTTTTGTGTAAAACTTGTCTTCCCCTTTGCCCCCAACTTTTTTTTTTTTTTTTTTTTTTTTTTTTTTTGTAAATAAATAAAGCTTGGTTCTTACTTAAGGAATAAACTGTCAACCCACGTCCCTTGTCCTCACCAGAAAATACTGTGAAGCAGGGATTTTGGTTTCAGTTCCTTATCCAGGGTAGAAACAGGATTTTGCTTTAAATACTTGTTACTTGTTCCAAATCAAAATATTCCAAAATCTTAGAATACTTCAGTCTTTTAGTACATGTTTTTTCCTCTTGTTCAACTATCTGAAAATATTTTATATTTGGGTAAGTTGTCAAGCTATGTAGTTTGTATTTCTATATATTTTTTCTTATTCACATTGGTGATGGATGGGGGTGAGCAACTTAAATACCAAACCAGTATTTGAAAAAAAGTGTGTATAAGGCATGTGGTATACCTTATAAATGGGGTTGGGAGGGAGAGAATTTGAAATGGGATACCTATTTTTTTAATTACATAAATTTAAACTAGCATTTAAACATGAATGATTAGAATTTTTCTATGTGGTTAACCTGGACTTTCTGAACAAAGACCAACTGAGCCCCTCCCAGTACTCTGGTGGATTTTTCTTCAGCAACCATTACGCAAGTCTTAGTCGTAAGCAGCAATGTTTTGTGTGTTTTATGTTTGCTTTTTAGTTAAAAATCACCACCACCAAAAAGAAAAATTTTTTGGCTCTTGGATTTTCAAAATACATGGTAGACCTGATTTTAGGCTTTTATTATTGTTTAAAGACAAAGTCCCACTTTATGACCCACACTGGAGTGCAGTGGCACGATCATAGCTCACTGCAGGCTTGACCTCCCAGGCTCAAGCAGTCCTCCCACCTCAGCCCCCTGAGTAGCTGCACGCCACCACACCCAGCTAATTTTTTAACTTTTTGTAGAGACAGGGTCTTGCTATGCTGCCTAGGCTGGTCTCAAACTCCCCTTCTCAAGCTGTCCTCCCACCTCGGCCTCCCAAAGTGCTGAGATTACAGGTGTGAGCCACCAGAGTCGGCCTGATTTTAGGCTGCTTTTGTACTGGGGAGAGGAGACTGTGAGCCAAAGTGTAGGGTGCCAAAAAGAGCTTTGTGGGATAAGATTTTAGGGCAAAACTGGGGCAATGTCTAACTTGGGAGTGGTCATATGTACTGATTTTGGGGAAAGATCCTGAGGTTTTCTCAGACATGATTCACCTATTCCCCTGTGTTCCCTCAAGAAAGGTCATGTTGACCTGGAACCATAGGGGAAATTGGTGGGGTGTGATCAGGGTCAGCCCTGGCTGTTGCTGCCCCTGCACAGTGTTACATCCAGAGCACCTGCCTGCAGGTCAGGATAGGATTTCAAGGCCAGTTCAGGAGCAAGTCCCAACCCACCAGTGCAACCAACAGAAGACAGTTTTACCTATAGCCTGGGTTTTCACAAGTAGCATTTTTATTCCTCCTGCTGTCTGACATCTGAGCTCCAAGCTCTAAACCCAACCTGTATTATATGCAGCAGCAGGTTATCTTTATTTTAAATCACATTTGGTATTCTGTACTTAGTCACCTTTCCGTGTGATTTGCATTTGAAATGTTGTAAACTTGGTCCGTATTTCCATTAAAATATCAGGGCTAATCTTGTGTATTTTTTTTTTTTTTTTTTTGTTCCTAATGATTTTATAGACACTCTCTTGGCAACCCCAGGAGAAAAAAACAAAGCTGTCAGTGGAGTACTAGGGGTGAGAATGAAACTGGAGTTCTGTTTCTGGTATTATGACTTCCCTGGACTCTACAGTCCTGTATGGTGAAATACATTTTTCCACTGGAATCGTCAATGCCATGACTGTTCTAACACCTCAAACTCCAGAGTTTCTGGTGATGTGCAAGAGTTAGCAATATACATTCAGTAAAGCCTGTAATCGAGGAAGTCGTGGTAACTTGGGCATATAGCTCTACTTTCCTGCTCACTAACACCCTGACCTCCGTCCGGTATGAAAACACCTATTCCGGGTAGTCTGGCTCTCCACGTTAAGCAAACACCACTTTCTGTGTTCAGCGACAGCTAGAGCCAGAGGTCTCCCTGCCGGTTGCTGCTTCTGAGGCTGGGTCTGCAGCAGCTGAGGCTCGTGCCCTTCTTGCCGAATGGCCTAAGTCTCTGTTCCGAGACTTTCAGGAGTTCTCAGCGTCAAATTTCCCATTTTATTTTGAGATTTGCCCTGCGGCCCACTATCTCGGACAACATAGGGGAGCCTCAAAAACACAGTTTCTAGCTTCCAACTCGGCTCAAGGTTCAGACAGCAGCTGGGCTTCCGAGTGCCGCCGGTGTGCCAAGAAAAGCTGCCCGGGACCGGGAGGCGCCCTCTGGACGCCGGAACCTTTGGTTTCCTGCCGTGGAGCGGGACTGTAGCGCCAGGGGCCTTCCGGAAAGAGGAGCGAGAGCTCGGCGATGGCGGCTGCGCCGGCCCTGAAGCACTGGCGCACCACGGTCGAACGGGTGGAGAAGTTCGTGTCGCCACTCTACTTTACCGACTGTAACCTCCGCGGCAGGTGTGGCCCTGGTCTCGGTAGCCGGCCGACCGCATCCGTGCGCTTCAGGCTTTCCTTCCGGGGAGAAACCCAAGCTGCAGCCACCCGGGCCGCGGGATGAAGTGCTCGCCGCGGGCAGGGCAGAGGCCGGGGAGGAGGGGGTAGGGAATGGACTGCCGCAGCGCGGCCAGGCAGCCCTCTTGGCGGAGGATCCAGGGAAAGTGCGGCCCCACTGGCCAGCTGGCACCCAGGCGGAAACCGGGCGGCCTCCAGCATGTGCCCACTGGCCCGTCCTACGCAGGCTTTTTGGGGCCAGCTGCCCTGTGGCTGCGCTCTCCAGCTTCCTGACGCCAGATAGGCTTCCGTACCAGGAGGCAGTCCAGCGGGACTTCCGCCCAGCACAGGTCGGCTGCAGCTTCGGACCCACGTAGGTAACGCCCAGCGGGTGGGCGGGGCTACGGGTCTGAGGGAAGTCCCAACCTAGCTCCCGGCCACACCTTCGTTGTCCGCCGTTTGCCCTAGGCAGCTACGTGGGATCGAGCAGCACCCTCTGCTGGGAACAGCTCCCTGGTCCCTCAGTCTTCAGGGGATGGTTTTCATCCCCACGTAGCCGCTTCTGGACATCCCTTAGGAAGGGCACCCTAGGGATCACGAACCTTTGACGCCTCTGCCTCTTTCCCTCATCTTGCTTCTCACCTTGTGGCTCCTTTCTTGTGGCTCAAAGCTGAGTACCTTGTGACACTGCAGATTCTTGGAGAGTTTCAAGCCCCGGCCGACACTTTATCCAAGGAAGGATATCAGGATAGGGCTTCTACCTCTGGGCCTATCACAACAGCTCTCTTGCAGATGGTGGACCTGCTGGTTCCGGGTGGAACTGACCATCCCAGAGGCATGGGTAGGCCAGGAAGTTCACCTTTGCTGGGAAAGTGATGGAGAAAGTCTGGTGTGGCGTGATGGGGAACCTGTCCAGGTGAGAAACCCTGCCCTAGGGCCAGGTATGGCCACATTTCAGCCCTGAAATGACTGCAGCCCTTCTCCTGTGGACTCTAGAGAAGCCACAGCTGAGTTGCTCTGCCTACAGGGTGGTATCAGGATTTCAGGACTAAGGAAGTTGTCACTTGGGCATCTCTGCAATTGGTCCTTAGTTTTTATTCCATGTCATACAAACTTACAGGAAAACATTTCAAACAGTTCTAGATAAAGTAATGGATCTCTCCCTATCACCCATCCCATTCCCCAGCTATAACCACTGTTAAGTGTCTTGTTCATGCTCCACCCTTATCAGGTTTAGTCCTTATACTCCTATCTAGTAGGTCTTTATACCCATTTACAGATTAAGAAACTGAGATGTGTAGAGGTTAGTTCACTCACTCAGGTTCACACAGCTTCCATTTCAAGTTGGATTGACTCTCAATCTGGGGTTAAGACTGTTCTTCCTGGCTACAAGAAGGCAGAGACCTTCCCTCCCTCCCTTCACTGACTCAGCAAATATCCCCTGGTGTCCATTCTGGGCCATACCCTTAAGCACTAGGGTGTGGCAGAGAATGAGGCAAACCTGCCCTTAACTTGATGGAGTTTCTTTTCAGGTATTTATTTGGGGGTGCAGAGGCCACCAGAATCCACACTCAGGCCGCCTAACCCCTTTCCAGGGCCCTTCCCATAAGACCATGGCTTTGCCACTGGTAAACAGGGGCTATTTGGTGCTCATGGTGCTGGCTGCCATGGGAATTGGGGCATCTACTGCCAAGGGTCCCTGATTTGCCAATCTTGGCCCTGCTTGGGAGAGAGGACCCAGAGCTGGGGACCAGATGGAGGGACCTGTCTCCCCATGGCTTACACTTTATCTGAACTGTCCAAAGGCCTCAAGCCTTGTCTCTCTCACTCCCCTCCCTACTAGGGTTTAACCAAAGAGGGTGAGAAGACCAGCTATGTCCTGACTGACAGGCTGGGGGAAAGAGACCCCCGAAGGTGAGTCCCTGTGCCCTGGTTGACCAGTGCTGTCAGGGAGGGAGTACCAGTGAGCAAGGAGGAGCTGAGGCCCAGAGTGATCTCAGAAGCACCCCTCTGCTCCAGCACAATCATCCTCACATCTCATTGTTTGCTTTTTAAAAGCATGATTTTTTCCTAACCATAAAAATAATGGGCTGGGTGCAGTGACCCACACTACCTGGGAGGCTGAGGTGGGAGGATCACCTGAGCCCAGGAGGCCGAGGCTGCAGTGAGCCATGATCACACCACTGCACTACAGCCTGGGCAACAGAGTGACTTTGTCTCAAAAATAATAATGTTTGCCTTGTGGAAAGCACAAAGAAAGAAATAACTACTGTTATTCCACTCCCTAGAATAGAGATGAACATTATTAACATCTCAGCATTCATGTTCTTTTTTTTTTTTTTCTTTTTTTTTTTTTTTTTTTTTGAGACAAAGTCTCCCTCTGTCGCCAAGGCTGGAGTACAGTGGCGCGATCTCAGCTCACTGCAACTTCTACCTCCCAGGTTCAAGTGATTCTCGTGCCTCAGCTTCCTGAGTAGCAGGGATTACAGGTGTGTGCCACCACGCCCAGCTATTTTTTTGTATTTTTAGTAGAGAAAGGGTTTCACCATGTTGGCCAGGCTGGTCTCAAACTCTTGACCTCAGGTAATCCACCCTTCTCAGCTTCCCAAAGTGCTGAAATTACAGGTGCAAGCTACCGCGCCCAGCCCAGTATTCATGTTCTTGGTGTATCTTTCCAGCATAGTTTTTTTTTGTTTTTTTTGGGTTTTGTTTTGTTTTGTTTTTTTGAGACGGAGTTTCACTTTTGTTACCCAGGCTGGAGTGCAATGGCGCAATCTCGGCTCACTGCGACCGCCGCCTCCCAGGTTCAAGCAATTCTTCTGCTTCAGCCTCCCTAGCAGCTGAGATTACAGGTGCCCACCACCATGCCCAGCTAATTTTTTGTATTTTTAGTAGAGATGGGGTTTCACTCTGTTGGCCAGGCTGGTCTCAAACTCCTGACCTCAGACTATCCACCCACTTCAGCCTCCCAAAGTGCTGGGATTACAGGCATGAGCCACTGTGCCCGACTCATCCTGATGTAGTTTTTACTAGTTGAGATTGTATCCTGACTTCTTACATTCCATGTTATAACATGGACATTTTATGACACCATTAAAAACACTTCTTAGACGTTATTATTGTATTTTATATTGATTGAACACTGTTTCAGATGCTTCCAGACACTGGGAGTATGGTGGTGAATAAAATAGTCCTTGCCAACAAAGGGAGACAGGTCTACTCATATAATTACAAAGCTGAAGGCTCTGGAAGAAAATCCTGGGTAGTCCACTGAGGAATTTGCTCTAGACTTAGTGGGGAAGTGGAGTCAGCAAGGCCTCCCTAAGGAAGTCGTGTTTGTTCTCTGAAGCCTGAGTATGGCATCACCACAGCCCAGCCTGTTCTCCAATGAATGGCCCGCCCATGTTAGCCATGTTGGTTTTAGATCTTGGGTCTAAAAGTTCAAGCCTGGGAGATCCGAACATGCTTTTAATATGCAAAGAGGGTTCCAAGACCAAGGCAGTGCTTTGCAAAGACAACTTTGGAAATATAAGACTAAACAGCAGTGTAATTTACATGATTCCAAACTGCTACTTATTCTCTCTGACAGCAGGACATAGGATCCATCTGGTGTTTGTACCCCAACCCTCCCACATGCGCTCTTGACACACTGTGGGATACTCTGGGTAGTGGATCCTGAAAGCAGACAGGTTGGCCTCAGCTGGATGCCTCCTGGGTGCCCCCTCCTCAAGTCCCCAGAGTGCTGTGCCAGTCCCTTAGCCTGAGGCTGTCTCCCCATGTTTGTAGCCTCACCCTCTATGTGGAAGTAGCCTGCAATGGGCTCCTGGGGGCCGGGAAGGGAAGCATCATTGCAGCCCCTGATCCTGAGAAGATGTTCCAGCTGAGCCGGGCTGAGCTGGCTGTGTTCCACCGAGATGTCCACATGCTCCTGGTGGATCTGGAGCTGCTGCTGGGCATAGCCAAGGTATTTGACACCCCCTGTACCCCCTGCTACCCTCTAGAGCCCTGCTGCAAGAAGGTTGTTCTTTGGGTCAGATAAATGGGACTCTGGGAATCCAGAGTAGGAAGAGGGTTTCCACCTGCTTGAGGGTTGAGAGAATTTTCCTATGTGAAGGGGAGGAGGGAGATGGTGCTGAGCAGGGGGACCAGCAGGGAAAAAGGGTTGGAGGTCAGGGGAGCTCTGCTGAGAGCCCTGAGGAGATCAGTGGGGCCTAGGTCTGGAAGCCATGCTTGAAAAGGGGATTAAGGGGCAGAACCCTGCTGCAGGGCCTCGGGAAGGACAACCAGCGCAGCTTTCAGGCCCTGTACACAGCCAACCAGATGGTGAACGTGTGTGACCCTGCCCAGCCCGAGACCTTCCCAGTGGCCCAGGCCCTGGCCTCCAGGTTCTTTGGCCAACGTGGAGGTGAAAGCCAACACACCATTCATGCCACAGGGCACTGCCACATTGATACAGGTAGGACAGCAGCTGGTTGGGCTGGCTGGGGAGGCAGGAGTGCCCTTGAAGACCTGGATGTGTCCTAGAAGCACTGTGTGATGCTCAGCAAGTTCCTGCCCCTCTTGGACCTGAGTTTTCCCCATCTGTAAAATGGGACCAGGGGGCTGGACTGTGGGCTCTGCTTGCTTTGGATTCACTTATTCTTTTTTTTTTTTTTTTTTTTTTTGAGATGGAGTCTTAGTCTTGTCACCTAGGGTGAAGTGCAATGGTATGATCTCGGCTCCCTGCAACCTCTGCCTCCTGGGTTCAAGTGATTCTCCTGCCTCAGCCTCCTGAGTAGCTGGGATTACAGGCACCCACCACAACGCCTGGCTAATTTTTGTATTTTTAGTAGAGACGAGGTTTCACCACATTGGTCAGACTGGTCTCGAACTTCTGACCTTGGGTGATCCGCCTGCCTTGGCCTCCCAAAGTACTGGGATTATAGACATGAGCCACTGTGCCCAGCCTCATTTATTCTTTCAACAAAATATGATGCCTCGTGGGGCCCATGCTAGATATTGAGGGTAGGATTATAGAGAAGGATTCAGCAGGCAGAGTTGGTGTCACAATGGTGGGGAGTCTGGGGCACTGGAGAGCACAGAAGAGGTACTTACTCCAGCTGGGCTGGGGGATTCCAGAGAGGCTTCCTCAAGTTTGCAGTGTCTGAGTTTTATGGGAAATCCACGTTTTTAACAAGCTCCTGAAGGTATTGATTCTGATGCAGCTGGAGTTTTGGGATCACAGAACAAGGGCTTTCTCTGCTGTGCCAAGATGTAGGGTAAGGTGTGAGAGGTTCTTTTTTTTTTTTTTTGAGACGGAGTCTCGCTCTGTCGCCCAGACTGGAGTACAGTGGCCGGATCTCAGCTCACTGCAAGCTCCGCCTCCCGGGTTTACGCTATTCTCCTGCCTCAGCCTCCCGAGTAGCTGGAACTACAGGCGCCAGCCACCTCGCCCGGCTAGTTTTTTGTATTTTTTAGTAGAGACGGGGTTTCACCGTGTTAGCCAGGATGGTCTCGATCTCCTGACCTCGTGATCCGCCCGTCTCGGCCTCCCAAAGTGCTAGGATTACAGGCTTGAGCCACCGCGCCCGGCCTGAGAGGTTCTTAACTGGTAAGGAAGGAACTGTGGCCTGGGGGTCAGGAGAGGCTGTAGCACCTCTGGCAGGACAGCCGGCTCCATCCTGGGAGCCACGCCCCTGTTCCCAGGTATCTGTCAAGTGTGTGCAGCGGCAGGGTAGTCCCTGCTGCCTCTCGTAGGATCCTCTAGGGGATGTCTAATTCCCCAAGAGGACTGAAGCTATTCCGGGACCTGGAGCCTCCATTTCCTGACCTGTATAATTGGCCTTATAGCACTGCCGCCTCCTTTCCCCAGCCCCCCCTCCCACCTTGCTGGAGTGAAGTGAAGTGACCGCTCAGGAGAGACACCACAGGGCTTTCCAGGGTGAAGGGCCTGGGATGGGAGGGAGGCTAGGTGACCCTCTGGAACCCCAGCGCGGGCCTGGTCAGCCTTGCCGCTCCCTCCATCCTCCACCCCACTCACTGTTTAGCCTGGCTTTGGCCCTTCAAAGAGACCATGAGGAAATGTGCCCGGAGCTGGGTGACCGCCCTGCAGCTCATGGAGCGAAACCCTGAGTTCATCTTTGCCTGCTCCCAGGTCAGAGGGACAGCTGTGAGGGGGAAGGGAAGCACGTGGCCCTCCCTGGAGCTCCACAGGCCCTGAAGGTTTCCTGGGCCTGTGGGCAGGGCTGCTCCTCACCCTTAGCCACCCACTGAGTCCCATATGCTCTGTCCTGGGTGGGGCCCTCATCACTCTGGGCCCAGCTCCCCTCAACCTGCCCACAGGCGCAGCAGCTGGAGTGGGTGAAGAACCGCTACCCTGGCCTGCACGCCCGCCTCCAGGAGTTTGCGCACCGTGGGCAGTTTGTGCCTGTGGGGGGCACCTGGGTGGAGATGGTAAGTGCACTGAGCACCCCTCAGCCTTGAACCGTATGACAACGGCCTTCCCTCAGGTAGCCCCAGCCCTCCTGGCTTTGCTGGTGACTTTCCGCAGGCCACTCATCCCCTGTGTGGCAGGGCTGGCTCATTAGTGCCTGGGATCTCAGGGCCTGGGACTTGAAGGGGGAGGAGAGCCTCCAGCACTGTGACAAGTTGCATGGCCTAGTCCTAGGCACCCCTTCAGGCAGATGGACAGTCAGGCCTGAAGGACAGGGGCCCTTACTGAGTTCCGGCTGTAACTCCCATGTTGGAGCAGCCCTGGCTTCTTCTGCAGGGAGTGGGTTGGCCTGAGTGCCTGCCTGCTCCGCATCCAGCACTGACCTGGGCTGCCTCCCACTTCCTTCACTGCCAGGATGGGAACCTGCCCAGTGGAGAGGCCATGGTGAGGCAGTTTTTGCAGGGCCAGAACTTCTTTCTGCAGGAGTTTGGGAAGATGTGCTCTGAGGTAGGCTGAGAGCTGCTGCATCAGGCTGTGGGCAAGTGGGGCTGGTGCTCGACTTGGAGTGCTGAGGGGCTGAGGCTGGGGTGAGTCCACCTGGAGCTCTGGTTCCTGCACTCCAGGATCCTCTTTCCCAGCAGTTCTGGCTGCCGGACACCTTTGGCTACTCAGCACAGCTCCCCCAGATCATGCACGGCTGTGGCATCAGGCGCTTTCTCACCCAGAAATTGAGCTGGAATTTGGTGAATTCCTTCCCAGTAAGCAGGGACCCAGGGGGGGGTCAGGGTCAGAGTGGGTCAAAGTCCCACCTGGCCCATTTGCCTCTTCCCCCTTATTGAGGGGTCCTAGACAGACCACCAAACCCTCACTCTGCTTCTGCCAGGGTCACATAGCAGGCAGGGGCAGGACCAAGTCTGGAAGACCTGGCGCTGCCTCAGCCCTGACTCTGGCCTCTCTGCCCTGCCTCTGTTTCTCTGCTGGTAGCACCATACTTTTTTCTGGGAGGGGCTGGATGGCTCCCGCGTACTGGTCCACTTCCCACCTGGCGACTCCTATGGGATGCAGGGCAGCGTGGAGGAGGTGAGGGGTCACCTAGGGTGGTGGGGTAGGGGCAGGCTGGAGAGGGCTGGCTTGTCCCAGGCTGATCCATGCTGGCCTGCCCTCACCTGTCTAGGTGCTGAAGACTGTGGCCAACAACCGGGACAAGGGGCGGGCCAACCACAGTGCCTTCCTCTTTGGCTTTGGGGATGGGGGTGGTGGTCCCACCCAGACCATGCTGGACCGCCTGAAGCGACTGAGCAATACGGATGGGCTGCCCAGGTCAGGCCGGGCCTTGGCTGTCCTTTAGCCCCAACCTGGGCCCTTGCCATGAGCCCTGCCTTCCCTCAGACATTGGACCCAACCCCTCATCTGGACCTTGTCCTGTCCCAATCCTAGACCACGGGTTCCTCCAAACTTCCACCCTGGGGATGGGTGGGGGAAAAGCTGAAGATGGTAAGGGCTCCAGCCCACCAGAGAGAGAGGCTCTCCTAGGGCGTCCGGGGCTGGCAATGTGTGGACGGGGAGCTTTCTGGAGTGGCTCCTTTCTGTAGGGGCTGGATCCTTTGCTCTGGTGTGGAAGAAGGGTGAGCCATGTGGTCTCCAAGGCTGGGAGACCCAGACTTGTGGTCTCCTCAGGGTGCAGCTATCTTCTCCAAGGCAGCTCTTCTCGGCACTGGAGAGTGACTCGGGGCAGCTGTGCACATGGGTTGGGGAGCTCTTCTTGGAGCTGCACAATGGCACATACACCACCCATGCCCAGGTCAGGGGCAGGTTGCAGGGCCGTGCAGGGAGGGTGTGCCCTTGATCTGCAGAGGGTCAGAGAAGGCAGCAGGGGAGAGAGCCCAGGCCAGATCTAGGGGAAGAGAAGTTTGGAGGAGAGAAGTTCAAGACCTGGGTTGGTCAAGAAAGCTTGAAGGAGGCAGTGTCCCTGAAGAAAGGGGTGTGGGCTGCGGGGAGAAGAGGGAAGACATTTAAGGCAGGTCACTTCCAGAGGCCTTCTCCACGAGGCCCTTGGGGGTTCCTCAGGGATTCTGAGCAAGGGAGGGCTTTGGAAGGTGTCCTGGGATACCTAAGCAGGCTCCAGACTAATCTTCCCATCCCGGGCTCAGATCAAGAAGGGGAACCGGGAATGTGAGCGAATCCTGCACGATGTGGAGCTGCTCAGTAGCCTGGCCCTGGCCCGCAGTGCCCAGTTCCTATACCCAGCAGCCCAGCTGCAGCACCTCTGGAGGTCAGCCTGGTTCTGTCCCTGCCACCCACCTGACTGCTCACTGCAGATACCTCTGTGGCTGCCCCTCTCAGTCTTCCCATCCCTGCCCTTGGCCCCTGCAGGCTCCTGCTTCTGAACCAGTTCCATGATGTGGTGACTGGAAGCTGCATCCAGATAGTTGCAGAGGAAGCCATGTGCCACTACGAAGGTTAGGCTCACAATAGTCCTTCCCGCTCTCTCCAATGCCAGGGCTGAGCCTGGAGTGTCTCCTGTGGGATACCCATGGGCTCATTCCAGACCTGTTGCCCACCTATGACCAGCCAGTCTCTCCTCAGACATCCGTTCCCATGGCAATACACTGCTCAGCACCGCAGCCGCAGCCCTGTGTGCTGGGGAGCCAGGTCCCGAGGGCCTCCTCATCGTCAACACGCTGCCCTGGAAGCGGACCGAAGTGATGGCCCTGCCCAAGCCGGGTGGGGCCCACAGCCTAGGTACAAGCTGAGGGGAAGGGTTGCTATTGCAGCAGGAAGGATGGAGGCCAGACAGATCAGGCCTGGGATACCCCTAGGGATCTGGGTGCCCCTGACTGGAGAGTAGTAGCTCATCTTCCACCACCCCACCCCCACCTACGCAAGCTTCCTGAAAGGTCAGGAAGGCTGCACTGATGCCCAGGCCTCACCCCCAGCCCTGGTGACGGTGCCCAGCATGGGCTATGCTCCTGTTCCTCCCCCCACCTCACTGCAGCCCCTGCTGCCCCAGCAGCCTGTGTTCGTACTGCAAGAGGTGAGTCCTGCATGTCCTAGGGGGCAGGAGCTGTGCTGGGATGCTTTCTGACAATTGAGCTCCCCTGCCTGGAGCAAGTAGTGAGGCGGGGCTGGGGTTGGGGTGGGAGGACTTTTGGTGTGGGAAGCCCCTACAGACTCAGCCTCAAGGCCTCCTCCCACAAAGACTGACGGCTCCGTGACTCTGGACAATGGCATCATCCGAGTGAAGCTGGACCCAACTGGCCGCCTGACATCCTTGGTCCTGGTGGCCTCTGGCAGGTGCCAACTCCTTACTGCCCTTTCCCAGTGCCTGGCAAGGAGACCCCAGCCCGTTTCCTCTGTCCCCTGGCCGCAACACTGCCCACAGCAGCCCACCAGTGGCTGTGGGCTGGAACCCACACATGGAGCAGGGCAGGCTGGGTAGTAGTCGCCTGTCCCCTGGGTCTACTCACTCCACCCTACCCCACCAAGAGCAGCTGGAGGGAGCAAGGTCAGATGGTTGTACAGCATCAATCCCATGTCCTTCCAGGGAGGCCATTGCTGAGGGTGCCGTGGGGAACCAGTTTGTGCTGTTTGATGATGTCCCCTTGTACTGGGATGCATGGGACGTCATGGACTACCACCTGGAGACACGGTATGGGCTGGGCAGCATGTGGGGATGGTGGAGGTGGCAGGAACACAGGCTGCTCTGGCTCAGTATGTCCACCCCTGTCCCATAGGAAGCCTGTGCAGGGCCAGGCAGGGACCCTGGCAGTGGGCACCGAGGGTGGCCTGCGGGGCAGCGCCTGGTTCTTGCTGCAGATTAGCCCCAACAGTCGACTTAGCCAGGAGGTCGTGCTGGATGTTGGCTGCCCCTATGTCCGCTTCCACACCGAGGTAGTGGTGGCGGGGGACGGGGTGGCTGTTTTCCCCAAGTGTGCTTGGTAAGGAGGGGCCAGCCCCAGGCCTGGGTGTGTCTCTTCCTTCCCTGACTTCCACCCTCCATCCTGCTCCCAGGTACACTGGCATGAGGCCCACAAGTTCCTGAAGGTGGAGTTCCCTGCTCGTGTGCGGAGTTCCCAGGCTACCTATGAGATCCAGTTTGGGCACCTGCAGCGACCTACCCACTACAATACTTCTTGGGACTGGGCTCGATTTGAGGTCTGACATGGCAGGGTGCGAGTGGCCTTGGATTCCTCCCTGGCTGGGGAGACTGCTTGTGTGGTACGGGCTGGGGAGGAAGAGGATAATCAACATTTGCTGCTTCCTAAGGTGCGTGCCAGGCATTGCACTAAATGCTTTACATTGGCCGGGCACGGTGGCTCATGCCTGTAATCCCAGCACTTTGGGAGGCCGAGGCAGGTGCATTGCCTGAGTTCAGGAGTTCAAGACCAGCCTGGCCAACATGGTGAAACCCCGTCTCTACTAAAAATACAAAAATTGGCTGGGCGCAGTGGCTCAGGCCTGTAATCTCAGGACTTTGGAAGGCCGAGGCGGGCGGATCACGAGGTCAAGAGATCAAGACCATCCTGGACAACATGGTGAAGGCCTGTCTCTACTAAAAATAAAAAAAAATTAGCTGGGTGTGGTGGCACACGCCTGTAGTCCCAGCTACTTGGGAGGCTGAGGCAGGAGAATCGCTTGAACCCTTTAGGTGGAGGTTGCAGTGAGCTGAGATTATGCCACTGCACTGCAGCCTGGCGACAGAGTGAGACTCCATCTCAAAAAAAAAAAAATTAACCGGGTGTGGTGGTACATGCCCTGTTATCCCAGCTACTTGGGAGGCTGAGGCAGGAGAATCACTTGAACCCAGGAGGCGGAGGTTGCAGTGAGCCCAGATCATGCCACTGCACTCCAGCCTGGGTGACAGACTGAGATCCTGTGTGAAAAAAGCAAAAAAAGTTTTGCATTTAATTTGATACTCATGATCATTCGGTGGGGTAAGTACTATTATTTATTCCCATTTCACAGATAGGAAACTGAGGCTTAGGCAGGTTGGGTGGCATGCCCAGAGCCCCGTGCAGTGGGAGCTGGAGTTCAGTTGTGTGGTTCTAGAGCTTGTGGTCAGCCTAGTGACAGGAGCTCTGGAGTCTACAAGCACAGAGAGGGGCACAGGGCCGCCAAGTGGGTCTTGGATCTGCTCTCCAGGTGTGGGCCCACCGCTGGATGGATCTGTCAGAACACGGCTTTGGACTGGCCCTGCTCAACGACTGCAAGTATGGCGCATCAGTGCAAGGCAGCATCCTCAGCCTCTCGCTGTAAGTGGGGTACCCACCAGGCCTGAGAGCTGGCATGGGGACATGGGTCTTCCCGGCCACAACTCCACCAGCTTCAGCCTGGCCCCTACTCACTCTCCTTACCCCAGCTTGCGGGCGCCTAAAGCCCCGGACGCTACTGCTGACATGGGGCGCCACGAGTTCACCTACGCGCTGATGCCCCACAAGGGTGAGTGCTGGGGACGGTGGGGCCTTCCTGCATCCCTAGACACCTCTCTGCCCTTCTGTGAGCCAAACCCCAGCAGCCTGGCTCCCTGTTCCTTCTAGGGACATGGGAGGGTAGCCCCCACTCTCCACCAGCATTGTTTCCTGGTCATTCCCCAGGCTCTTTCCAGGATGCTGGCGTTATCCAAGCTGCCTACAGCCTAAACTTCCCCCTATTGGCTCTGCCAGCCCCCAGCCCAGCGCCCGCCACCTCCTGGAGTGCCTTTTCCCTGTCTTCACCCGCGGTCGTATTGGAGACTGTCAAGCAGGCAAGGGGTGGGATGTGCTGGGGGCGGGGTCCTGGACTGGGCCCGCCCTCGGCCCCGCCCACCAGCCCTGTCCCTCTGCAGGCGGAGAGCAGCCCCCAGCGCCGCTCGCTGGTCCTGAGGCTGTATGAAGCCCACGGCAGCCACGTGGACTGCTGGCTGCACTTGTCGCTGCCGGTTCAGGAGGCCATCCTGTGAGTGGCGGTGCGGGATGGGAGTGGGGGTAGAGTCTCGCCCTCGCAGAGCCCTCATGGCCCCTCCTGTTCTCCAGCTGCGACCTCTTGGAGCGACCGGACCCTGCTGGCCACTTGCCCCTTCGGGACAGCCGCCTGAAGCTCACCTTTTCTCCCTTCCAAGTGCTGTCCCTGTTGCTCGTGCTTCAGCCTCCACCACACTGAGTCCTTGGGGCTGGGGTTTTGTTTGTGGAAGGTTCTGGGGACTCCTAATTTCTGTTTCCCCAGCCTAAAGCAGGGATCAGTCTCTTCTTGTGGAATAAATCCTTGGATCAGGAACCCTGCTGGTAGCCACTGCTCGCTCCCCTTAGGGCCCATCCTCAGGCTTGGGGTCGGGGTGGGAGGTCTGGGGTGGGATGGTTTCCCAAGTATTTGGTGGGTAGGGGCAAGATCCTAAAGTACCTGTGTGTGCAGGGTCTGGGTTGCAGCCCCCACAAGAGATTGGTGGCCTCGAGTGACCAAAAGCCAATGAAGAGACCATGAGTTGAGAAGCTCCCCTCTGTGCCAGCAGGCAAAGGGCCTGGGCCTGGGGCTGGGGAGGGGCCGAAGGGTGGGTTTTGCCTGGCTCCTGCCAGGATGGGAGAACAGCCCTGGACCCTGGAGAATCTGAACTGGAGGAGCTATGGCTCCTGGGCGGCCTGGGGCGAGGGTCTTTGTACCACCTCTGAGGGGCTGTCCCTGCAGAGGCAAACTGTCCTCTGATAGAGCCAGAGACTTGAGGACTGGTATGGGGGCTCAGTTTTGCCTTGTGAGGAGCTGGGCCTCCTGTCCCCAGGACTGGGCAGCAGGCCCTTCCTACCTAGCCATCTCAGACCAAGAGGTGCCAAGAAGTTCAAATTTATCAGTTTATTAAAAATGCAGCATTTTTCACATGAGCTTTAAAGATGTGGAAGGTGGGGTACAATTAAAAACATGAGAGTTGTGCAGGGAACAGCCATAGGGCCTGTTTGCACCTTCAGATATTGCCTGCTCCCAAGAATTCAGACCCCAAGATTCAGGGCAAGATAAGAAAGGGTGAGTGCAGCAAGGAGACCCTCCTGCTAAGAGGCTGAGGTCCCCTCTGGGTCCAAGGATGGGGTGTCAGCCTTGACCTTCCGGGGTCTGCGGTGGCCTGGGGGAAGAACAGGCAAGATGGTGAGCTCAGACTCCCAGGGGCTGCCGTGGCAGCCTCTCCCCCACCTTTGTTCACGCGCTCCTAGGCCACCATCCCATCCTCTCCTGTAGAGCCAGCTGCTGGGAGTGATGAGGAAAGCCCACCAGAAGCCGCCTGTCGCCCCTTTCTCCTCCCCTTCTTGGGCACTGTGGGAACTTCTGGGTCCTGCTGGAGGCTGGTCCCCTCAGGCCGCTGAGTTGCAGTCCTCTCAGGAAGGTCTCTCTTTGCCCTTCGTGTCCTGGAAAGGGCCTTGCTTGGAGGCGAAGGGTCCTGGATGGAGGAGACATGGGTCCCTGAGGGGCTCAGAGAGCAGTTTAGAGGTTGGTTAGGGCCCACTATTCCCCCCGCCCTCTTAGGGTAAGGCAGCTGCCTAGGAGGGGCAGCCAGGGCTAGAGAGTGCAGGGGAAGAGGAGGCGGGAGCAGGCAGCGATACCTCCACTCTGTTCTCAGGACTCGGCTGTGTGGCCTTGGATTTCTTTTTGCGGGATTTGCGCCCTGCAGGACACTGCTGTTGGAGTTGGAGGGTCCTATCCTGCCCAGGGGTGACTCCCAGGGTTGCAGGGGGATAGAGTGGAGAAGGGTGCTGTAGCCCTTGCAGGTGTGAAGTCCTTTCTGCTCTCTTAGCCTATTACATTAGGAGTAGCTTACCTTTGGGTGCCAAGGGTCCAGGATCCCCCTAAAATGGGATGGGGATAATTCAGGAATCAGCCTGGGTTGGCACAGGGGCAGTATTCCTTGGAGAGGTGGGACTCACACACACCCATCCAGATCAATGTAGCTTCTCCCCCAGGAAGCCTCTAAGACCTCTCCCATGTCAGAGTCCACATCAGCAAAGCTGCCCTGCCCTTGGGCTACTTCCACTAGCTGTGACCCTGGGACGCAAGGGAGGGGAGGGATGTGACCCTCAGGAACAGTGTGATCCTTGGAGGGTCTAGACAGGCCCTGAGTATCTCCACCCCAATTCTTGTGAGCCCACGTTTCCATGCGTCAGCTTCCTGGGGTCTCTGTTTGCCTGTGTGAACAGTAGGGCCCAACCTGGAACCAGATGGTACGGCCATGCCGGTCCTGCAGGGAGCTCATGCCTGGCATGCCATAGCAGCGCAGCCAGGCTCGAAAGGCGGCAAAGTCCTCCTCCCCGCTCTCTGACCCGTAGCCTTTGCCCCCTGTGGGACAGAGGAACAGGCAGAGATCAGAGGGCAGGCTCAGGTTGGGAGGAGTGGAGAGCCTGGTTAGACCTGGCCCAGACCTCAGCTACACAAGCTGATGGACTGAGTCAGGGGCCACACTCTCCCTCCTCTGGTGATGTGACCTCAGCTGGTTTCTTCCCACTCGGCCATGGGTTTCCCATCCTGGAGTGGGATTAAGAATCCTTGTCCTGGCCCTGTGCAGTGGCCCACACCTGTAATCCCAACACTTTGGGAAGCTTAGGTGGGAGGAGCCCTAGGGGCCAGGAGTTCAATACCAGCCTGGGCAACATAGGGAGATCCTGTCTCTACAAAAAAAAAAAAATTTAACAATTAGCCTGGTGTCGTGGTGTGAGCCTGTAGTCCTAGCTACTTAGAGGCAGAGGTGGGAGGATCACTTGAGCTCAGTTTGAGGCTAGTCCAGGCAACATGGCAAAAGATCCCATCTCTACCAAAAGTAATACATATACACGTGTGTGTGTGTGTGTGAATATATGAAAGAATCCCTGTCCTGCCTGTCTCATGGGCAGCTTGGAGGAAACACTATGTTTTGTTTTGTTTCGTTTCGTTTGAGATGGAGTTTTGCTCTTGTTGCCCAGGCTAGAGTGCAATGGTGTGATCTTGGCTCACTGCAACCTCCACCTCCTAGGTTTAAGCGATTTTCCTGCCTCATCCTCCCAAGTAACTGAGATTACAGGTGCCCACCACCATACCTGGCTAATCATTTGCATTTTTAGTAGAGATGGGATTTCACCATGTTGGCCAGGATAGTCTCGAACTCCTGACCTCAGGTGACCCACCCCACTCGGCCTCCCAAAGTGCTGGGATTACAGGCAGCCACTGCGTCCGGCCTGGAAACACTATTGACAAGTCAGGAGGCCTAGTCCATTGAATAACTAGGGCTACAAACTTCCAAATGAGTGAATCAGGCCCAGAGAGGGACAAGTGCCCCAGGGTTATACAATCATTTGCTGAAGCAGAGGTCACCGTCATCTTTGGCCTCACCCAACTGGACCACTTCCTTGGGCACTGAGTGGCATAGCTCCAGGAGGTCTGGATTCTGCAGCTTGGCCTTGATCTTCTGGCTGAGGGTCAGCTTCAGGCTCTGAGGAAGGGGCAGGGGCAGGGGCAGGGGCAGGACCTGTCTGTCAGTGGGGCAATGTAAAGGCAGCTGACCTTCCCTGTGAGCTTGGCCAGACCTTGGGTGGTTCATCCCCTCCCCACCCCCGTTGTTGAGCTAAGCTGGGGACACCTGACCCCACCCATCTCCTTGCCAGCCCACATGGACACCAGTGTGCCAGCACATGTGCTCCATCCCTCTCTGGGCTCACCGGCCTGCGCTGCTGCAGGGCCTCCAGGACCGAGCGGGCCTTCTCAAAGGGAGGGATCTTCAGCCTGTAGTGGGGGGAGGGGAAGCCATGCTAGGCAGTGGGGAATGTGGGCACACCTGGCCCACCCCAGTCCCCGTGCCCATGCCTGCTTGCTGACCGGTACAGGATCTCTGCCCGCAGATAGTTGCCAATGCCATTGAAGAACCTCTGGTCCAGGAGGGCCTCGCAGATGGGCCGGTCAAAGGCCTTGTCCGCTAGGTTTCGTAGCACATTCTCCCTGGAGGGACACAGTCTGGGTGCATAAGACCCATCCCCATTCTCCATGGGATGGGGAGAGGGGCTCAGAGAACCTGTTTCTGGGTGCAAGGGGAAGGAAACTGGGAGTTCCAGTTTCTCTTCTCCCTGCCCCAGTTTTCCTGTCTGTTAAATGGGAACATCATGGGATTTAAATTCATTGTGATAGGACGGCCGGGCACGGTGGATCACGCCTGTAATCTCAGCACTTTGGGAGGCCGTGGCAGGCAGATCACTTGAGGTCAGGAGGTCGAGACCAGCCTGGCCAACATAGTGAAACCCTGTCTCTACTAAAAATACAAAGTTAGCTAGGCATGATGGTGGGTGCCTGTAATCCCAGTTACTTGGGAGGCTGAAGCAGGAGAATCTCTGGAACCAGGGAGGTAGAGGTTGCAGTGAGCTGAGATCATGCCACTGCACTCCAGCCTGGGCCACAGAGTGAGACTCCATCTCAAAAAATAAAAACAAAATTAAAAATAAATTCATTGTGAAAGGTGAAAAATACTGATCTAAAGTAACGTGAGGCTGGTGTGGTGGCTCACACCTATAATCCCAGCAGTCTGGGAAGCTGAAGCAGGAGGATTGCTTCAGCCCAGGAGACCAGCCCGGGCAACAAGGAAGACTCCGTCTCTACCAAAAATTTTAAAAGTAGCCAGGGACTTAGTGGTGTGCTCGTGTGGTTCCAGCTACTCAGGCGGTTGAGGTAGGAGAATCACCTCAGCCCTGGAGGTTGAGGCTGCAATGAGCTGTGATGGCACCACTGCACTCCAGCCTGGGCAACAAAGTGAGACCCTTGTCTCAAAAAAAAAAGCAACATAAGGTTGTATATGAGGTTGTGAGTTTATCACCTCAGACTCCTCAGGACATGAGAACAGTGTGGCCACAGGACCTCAAGTGCGTTTGCAGTCTGGAGCTCCCTGTATAGCATTTGTGGTGGGTTAGAGACTATATGTGGGTTTGCCATTGTTAGGGTCCATTCTTCTCAAGATCCTGGATATTGTCTGGTTCTGTGCAGCAGATATGTGGGGTACCAGTGAGGGCCCTAGCAGCCCCCACCCCACCTCCAAGGGTCATGGGTGTCTCCTCCCCACAGTAAAGAGGATGCGCATCTTGTTTCTTTGTGGAAAAGGGTCGTGGCAAGACTGACTAGTGGGTGTGATGAGTGGACCAGAAGACAGAGTTCTGGGGTGAAGGTACAAGGGTAGCCTGGGAGGTGCCCTGATCCCTGTGGGAATCCAATCGCCACACGCCCCAGCTGGAGGACTAAGAAAACAGCCCAAATGCTCGCGGTTTGAGAGAAACTTCAGAGCCAGCTGGCAGAGTTAACTTGTGGCGTGACTCCCCAGGAAGGCTGAGGTTGGAGGAATCCAGAACCAAAGACAGATGTTTCCCTGGGGATGTGCTTGGGGTTCACACATGGGAAGGCCAGGAGTCAATGGCCTTCTAAGGCACCAGAGACATCCCCGACCCATCCCACAGGCATCCAAGTCCCCTAAGGGCCAACGGACACCCAGGGTCCCCCAGAAGGGGAGAACTTGCCAAGCCCACTCCAGGCCTCTGCATTTGTGACTCTTGTCAGTTCCAATGCCTTCCTCTGGCTGGCTCCTTCTCATCAGTCAGGCCTCAGCTCAAACCTCCCTAGAGTGGCCATTGCTAATGCACCCCCACCCTCGGCCAAGTCATCCTCTACCTCCTTCACCTGTTGGGTTTTCCTCAGGCATGGGTCCATTTCTCATTCCCCTACCCTATGTGAACATCAGTTCTGTGGGAGCAGGGGCCACATTCATCTTGTTCACTACTGTACCCCGAGCCCCTAGAACAAGGCCTGGCACGAAGCAGAGACTCATACACGTTTCTTCTTCAGAGGAAAGGAAATGGCCAACACTGTACCATCTGAGGTGACCTGCATCACATCCCAGGTGGGGCTGTTATACCCTCCTGCAGGCAGGGAAGCGGCACAGAGGAGACCACAGGACACAGAGTAGTGGGCAGGCCGGATGTGGGAGACCACAAAGCCCAAGACGGAAGCCATGTCATGAGGTAGTCCCCTCCCCATCCCCTTGAAACAATTCCTCTCAGCCTCACTTACCATGTTAAAGCCCCTCTACTTTCTCAGCCTCCTGGGAGCCCTGAGAGGTGGTGTGGGATTGTGAGTGGGAGCCCCAGCTTCTCTGACACTAACTGGCCACATGTCCTCAGGGCAGTGCCTACCCATCCTCCTCTTGACTCTCCTCTCTCCTCCCCCATCAGTTATTATTATCATTATTTTTTGAGACACAGTCATGCTCTGTTGCCCAGGTTGCAGTGGAGTGGTGCTATCTCGGCTCACTGCAACCCTGCCTCCCCGGCTCAAGCGATTTTATTGCCTCAGCCTGTAGCTGGGGTTACAGGCATGTGCCACCATGCCCGGCTAATTTTTGTATTTTCAGTAGAGACAGGGTTTCACCATGTTGGCCAGGCTGGTCTCGACCTGACCTTAAGTGATCTACCTGCCTCGGCCTCCCAAAATGCTGGGATTACAGACGTGAGCTACAACACCCGGCCTCCAATTAGTTTTGAGTTTCCATGTCCATTGGCTCAGGGAGCTGACCCAGGACAGGGACACTGTCTTGATCTGCAGATGAGGGGACTGAGGCCCAGAAGGGGCAGGGACTTGCCCTTTGTTGACCAAGAAGGCACTAACAGAGTGTGACTATGTTCATCACACCTGGTGCTGGCCCTACCTGAACTGCTCGTACTCCTGCAAGACACAGGGCCCGCGGCCTGGCTGCCACTTGCCCCCAAGGTCCCAGTGGCCAAACCGGCGGACGTCCACGAAACACAGGGCGAGCTGGGGGCCAGGCGGGGCCGTATAAAAGCGCAGGTGGGCATGGCGTGGCAGCTCCTCGCGGGGCACCAGCTGAAAAGAGCCGGACATGCCAAAGCGAAAGACCAGGGCCAGGGGCTCCTGTGGGGGCTGGGCCCCAGGCAGAGGGCTCAGTATCAGGCGCAGCTCCTTGCCGCGGGCTGAAGCTGAGATGCGGTAAGCACTGCTCTCAAAGGGCACCTCGGGGTTGCGGCTGACAGAGGACTTCTCCACGCAGCCGCCGAACACCAGCGCCCCGCAGGCCTCGTTCACAAACTGGCTGGCCAAGTGCAGCTCAGGGCCCTCAGGCATCCTGAGGGGGGCGGCGGAGTCCTGTTGGGGAGGAAGGTAGCAGGTGGAGCCCGGTGTGGACTTTGTGAGGTAGGGGCTGTCAGCCCCATTTTTAGAGGAGAACTCGGAGGGTCAGAGGGGCATGTGGCCAGCTGAGGCTGGCAGGAAAGTGCGGGCCTGGCCACTGCCCTGAATCCCCTACCCGGACAAGTGCCTGGAAAGCCCAGGGCACTGGGAGCTGGGGCTGCAGAGGGGGTAGGACTCTGCCTTGCTGCTAACCGCTTCCTTCCATGGGCTTCCGCCCCGTTTAGAGGAAAGTCCGAACCCTTGCGGGGCCGCGGCTGCAGCCTCACTTCTTCCGGGCTCCCCTCACTGATCTTATCTCCGCCTTGGCCCCTGCTGTCCCTCTGTCCTGGACACTTGAGGGAGACTTCCCGACCCCCCGTCTGAGGGGGCACCCCCTCCGCACACGCTGTCTCTTTCTCCGGGCCTTCCCACCATGTGAAAGGGTCTTAGAGTAGCGTGGCCGCCCCTCCCTGCGCCCCCCACCCCACCCACTTAGGACGCGCACCACCGAGGGAAAACGCAGCTCGGCCTGGCGCAAGGGAGCAGCGGGATCGGCCGCTAGGCCGCAGCGAGCCCCGGGCCTGCCCCACGGGCCGGACACCCCCGTGGCCGCCCCCGGGTCAGGGCAGGGGCCAGGACGAGGCGAGGGGTCTGCTGCCGTGCGCTGGAGCCGACCCCATGGCTCCGCAGGAGGACGGGGGGCACCAGGAAGGGCTTCCCGAGCTCCGGCCCCGGGCCCGGGGGAGGCAAAGGGCCCGCGGCAGCGCCTGGTCCCTGGGGTGGGGGTACCCACTCCTCACCTTCGCCCTCCCCGCTTTGCCACTTGCCTCTGTCCCCGGGCGGTTTGGGATCGGAGGCGAAGGTGTGCCTCAAGTGGAAGGGGGCACTTAGCGACGGCAGACGCCCGTATCTTGCCCCCTCCGCACCTGGGCGCCGCCCCTGGCCTGGCACCCACAGGTTCGTTTTCTGGGAGAACGTGAGGCTCCAAATCCTAGTTTGGGGGAGGAGCGGCGCTCTAGGGCCCGCCCTGCCCATGCCCCCGCTGCAACCCTGTCCTCGGTTAGTCCTGACTCCCCTCCTCCTCAGGGCCCCCCAAAGCCCATCCTCTTCTTAGCCCTATAGCGCACCCCCCGCACCCCGATCCTACACGCCCCCTCCCCGGGAACCCGCACTCCATTCCCCTCCTCGCCACTGCAGCCACTAAAGGGTTACGGCCAGGACGGGCGGCGCCCAGGAGCGCGCTGGGAGCCGCTGGGAGGTGTAGTCCTTCAGGGAGGCGATAGCGAGTCCTCGGGGTGGGGTCCCCGAGCTGGGGGGCGGGGGGCTTCCGGGCTGTGGGGCAGGCTTCGGGGCAGTTACCTGGCTGGGAGGTGGCGGAGGAACCTGACTTCCCACTGCCTGGCGCCGGCGGGATGCGGGCGCAGGTCTCAGGCTCCGGGTCGCCGCTGTCTCTGCGGTTGGGGGAAGTCACCCAGCTAGCCTGGGACAGGGTCGGCACCCCCAGGAGGAAACAGCAGCGACGAGCCAGAGCGGAGTCGCTTGCAGGTGCGCGCAGGGCGTGCACAGGTGCGCGGTACGCGCATGCCCTAGGGACTCGGTGGGGATCTTAAGCACCAACGAACAGTCAGACCTAACTCATAAACAAACATCATCACTGCCGGCCCGGTCAGAAGTGCAGCCAAGCAACAACAACAACAAAAAAGTGGGGGAGGCAGACCCATTTCAGATGGTTGTGTTGGAGAGAGTCTCTGAAATCAGAAGGCACCAGCCCGCAAAAAGGAAGAAACCCGACATGTTGGGCGGAAGGAACCGCCAGTGAAAAAGCCCTGCGGCGAGAAAGAGATTGGTCACTGAAAGAACTCAAAGAAGTCCTGTGTAGCTGGAGTGTAGCTGCCGGTAGTGATGGGAGGTGAAGATAGAGAAGCAAACAGGACCCAGGTCAGGTCCAGCTTATCCGGGTGTGGTGGTGGGCGCCTGTAGTCCCAGACACTCGGGAGGCTGAGGCAGGAGAATTGCTTGAACCTGGGAGGCGGAGGTTGCAGTGAGCCGAGATCGTGCCACTGCACTCCAGCCTAGCGACAGAGCGAGACTCCGTCTCATAAAACAAACAAACAAGGAAAAACACCCAGAAAGACAAATACCTCATGGTTCCACTTATATGAGGTATCTAAATAAACACATAGAAACGGCAAGTAGAATGGTGGTTGCCAGGAGCTGCCGGGAAGGAGGAAATGGGTAGTAGATATTCAATGAATATAAAGTTTTGGGGTTTTGGCCCGGCGCAGTGGCTGACGCCTGTAATCCTAACACTATGGGAGGCCGAGGGGGGGTGAATCACTTGAGGCCAGGAGTTCAAAACCAGCCTGGCCAACATGGGGGTTTGGTGAAACCCCGTCTTTACTAAAAATACAAAAATTCGCTTTGAGATCCTGTCTCAAAAGAAAATAAAATAAAAGTTTTAGGTTTTTGTTGTTGTTGTTGAGACAGGTCTCACTCTGTCACCCAGGCTGGAGTACAATGACGCAATCTTGGCTCACTGCAGCCTCGACCTCCCAGTAGCTAGGATTACAGGCGGGAGCCACCATGCCTAATTTTTTGTATATTTTAGTAGAGACAGGGTTTTACCACGTTGCCAAGACTGGTCTCGAACTCTTGACCTCAAGCGATCCACCCGCCTTGGCCTCCCAGAGTGTTGGGACTACAGGCGTGAGCCACCGTGTCCAGCCTGAAAGTGATTTTCTAATTGTCATTCTTAATATATTTGATAGAATCCATCTGTCAAGTATAGCTTTACCTCATTGACCAAGGCTATTTGGTTATCCTGACTAAAAAGACAGGATAAGCTCTTTTTTATTTATTTATTTTTTTTGAGACAGGGTCTCACTCTGTCACTCAAGGCTGGAGTGCAGTGGTGTGATCATTGTTCACTGCAACCTCGAACTCCTGGGCTCAGGTGATCCTCCAACCTCAGCGTCCTGAGTAGCTGGGACAATGGTGCATACCACCACACCTGACTAATTTTTGGGTTTTTTTTGTAGAGATGGGGTTTTTCCATGTTGCTCAGGCTAGTCTCCTTGTGATTTTTTTTATCACTTTGTTTATTTCCGGTTTTCATTTTTTTTTCTTCTTGCCCAACTGTGGCTAGTTGAACATTTTTTAGAATACCAGTTTGACTTACCTATAATTTTATTTTTAATTGACAAATAATAACTGTATACATTTATGGGGTACAGTGTGATGTTTTGTTACATGTATATATTATGGAATGATCAAATTGGCTGGGCACGGTAGCTCATGCCTGTAATCCCAGCACTGTGGGCGGCTGAGGCAGGTGGATCACCTGAGGTCAGAAGTTTAAAAACAGCCTGGCCAACATAGTGAAACCCTGTCTCTACAAAATATACAAAAAATTAGCCAGGGGTGATGGTGCATGCCTGTAGCCCCAGCTATTACAGAGGGTGAGGCAGTAGAATCACTTGAACTCGGGAGGTGGAGGCGGCAGTGAGCCGAGATCACTCCACTTCTCTCCAGCCTGGGCAACAGAGTGAGACTCCATCTCAAGAAAAAAGAAAAAACAACAAAAAAAGATCAAATCAGGCTAATTAGTATATCTATTACCTCAAATATCATTTATTTGTGATGAGAACATTTAAAACCCTCTTTTAGCTATTTTGAAATATACATGGTTATTAGCTAGTCACTACGCTGTGCAGTAAACCACCAGAACTTCCTCCTCCTAACTGGAACGTTGTACCTTTTGACCACAACCCACCCCTCTCTCCTCCAGCCTCTGCTAACCACCATTCTACTATCGACTTCTATGAATTTAGCTTTTTTTTTCTTTTGAGACAGGGTCTCACTCTGTTGCCCAAGCTGGAGTGCAGGAGCACTATCATGGTTCACTGCAGCCTTGACCTCCCTGGCTTAAGCAATCCTCCCACCTCAGCCTCCCAAGTAGCTGGTACTACAGGCATGTACCATCACACCCAGCTAATTTTGTTTATTTTTTATAGAGACAGGTTTGCCATGTTGCCTAGCCTGGTCTCAAACTCCTGGGCTTAAGCGATCCTCCCACCTTGGCTTCCCAAAGTGCTGGGATTACAGGCACGAGCCACTGCCCCAAGACTTCTTTTCAATTCCAGGCGTAAGTGAGGTGATGTGGTATGTGTCTCTGTGCCTGGCTTATTTCACTTAGCATCATGTTGTCTAGGTTTATCCATGTCACAAATGACAGAACCTTCTGCTTTCTAAGGGCTGAATAGTATTCCAACGTCTATATATACTTTTTTTTTTGAGACACGGTTTCAGCTCTGTTACCCAGGCTGGAGTGCAGAGGTATGATACAGCTCACTGCAGTCTCAAACTTCTGGGCTCAAGCGATTGATCCTCCCGCCTCAGCCTTCTGAGTAGCTGAGACTACAGGCATGCACCACCACGCCCACCTTTTATTTTTTTGTAGAGACTGAGTCTCCCTATGTTGCTCAGGCCAGGCACAAGGTCTAAAGCAATCCTCCCACCTCAGCCTCTCAAAGTGCTGGGATTACAGGCATGAGCCACTACACCTGGCCTTTAGTTATTATTTCTTTGAATACTTTTTCCATTCCACTCTCTTCCTCCTTAACCTTCTGAGACGCTAATCATGAATGTTAGCACTTTTGTGTAGTCCTACAGATCGGTGATGATCAGTTTTATGTGTCAACCTGACTGGGCCGTGGGGTCCAGATTCCAGGAATTTCTCTGCTGTGTGGAGCCTCAGGTCCTGAGGATCCCGGCCAGGATAGGCTGCCTTCTCTCCATCGCTCAGTCTTTTAGTTTGTTTTATATGTAACATCCAGGGTTGTTAACTGTACTTAGTGGGAGGAATAGGGAAAACACCTACTTCATTTTTCCAGAAGCAGAAGTCAGGAGTAGAGTCAGTACTTATCTCTTTTGATGTTCAAATTGTCTCATCTTTGGCCAGTGGAACAAGCGATTATTCTTTGAAAGGTTCCTTACACTGAAAGGTACTCCAGGCGGGTCCTCCTTGTACCCTCCATGTGCCAACTTTGGCATCAGCCTTTTCTACAAGGGGCCCTGGCTGGTCTGGGCCGGTCCTGGGAGCCCATCTGCCTTAGTCTTCTCGAGCTGCTATAACAATGCCACAGACCGGTGGCTTACACCACAGAGATTTCTTTCTCACAGTTCTGGAGGCTGGGAAGTTCAAGATCAAGGTGCCAGCAGACTCAGTTCCTGCTGACAGCCCTCATCCTGGCCTTGTAGACAGCCACCTTCTTGTTGTATGCTCACATGGTCCTTATCTGGTGGTGTGTGCATGTGGACAAAGGCTTCAGCATATGAATTCTGGAGGAACATGAACATTCAGTCCATAACATTGGCAGTGTTCCTCTTGCCAATGAGTGGTTCAGGCATGGTCGCTTCTCTCTTCCTAAAGAAGATGGCAGTGGCTAGGCGCAGTGGCTTACACGTATAATCCCAGCACTTTGGGAGGGCAAGGCAAGTGGATCACCTGAGGTCAAGACCGGCCCGACCAACATGGAGAAACCTCGTCTCTACTAAAAAAAAAAAAAATACAAAATTAGCTGGGAATGGTGGCACATGCCTGTAATCCCAGCTACTCAGGAGGCTGAGGCAGAAGAATCGCTTGAACCCAGGAGGCAGAGGTTGTGGTGAGCCGAGATCGCACCACTGTACTCCAGCCTGGGCAAGAAGAGTGAAACTCCGTCTCTAAATAAATAAGATGGCAGTGAAACCTGGGCAAGAAGAGCAAAACTCCATCTCTAAATAAATAAATAAATAAAAGATGGCAGTGAAACAAGGGCAATCTCCTTTCTGTACAAGGGGCATTTGGCTTTGGGGCGGCCAACTTGCTGCTAGCCTGAGGACATGGCCAGAGGGCAAAGACAGCAGAGCCAAGAGCATCCCAGGTCTGGGAGACAGAACCCTGATTTTCCTCTCATTAGACAAGCAGATGCATTTTGGTCCTCAGTTGGCCTCACCTGTGACCTCCTTCAATCAGCAACTGAGAAAAGAAAATGAGCGATGGACCAAGGAGGCCTGTATGTCACTTGTTTCTCTCACCAAAACCCTTGATCTGAACCCAAACAGAACCCCTGCACACATTCCTTTATACTTCTGTTTATTTTTCCTGCTCATGAAAACAGCCAACAATTGCCTTTCGAGGGAAGGGAAGGTAATGCTGGGAAACGTCCTCAGGAGCCCTGAGCCGAGTTCTCAAGAGAGAAGTGAGGCAGCTGGGGATCTGGGAGGCCAGAGTCCAGGCCAGGACCTCGGCATCCTAGAACTAGGGCTGCCTCCTGAAGAGCAGTTCAGAGGGAGTGATTCCATACAGGCAGGGCGGCTTCACACAGGCCTGGAGTGCCCTTCTCCTCAGCCCAGGGAGCTCATTAGGGTCTGGGCCTGCTTCAGTTCTGTAGAGGGAAGAGGTGAGCAGCCGGGAGGCAGTCAGGCAGGATCTGGGAGAGCCTCTCACCCGTTGAGGAAAGCTGAGCCTCACCTGTCAGGAGGACCTGGAACTTGTCTGCTGAGAGGGACATGGCAACAGGCTGGGCTGGGGTCCCTGGGGCAGCTGCCACCTCCAGCCGCAGGTGCACCATGGGCTCTTCCACGGACCGCAGCAGGCTGGAGCTCAGGGTGTAGTCCACCCGCCAGCCCACGCCTGCCAACCTATTCACTGTGAGATAGGGTGGGTGGCTCTCAGGACCAAAGGCAGGCAAGCCAAGTGGCTCTCAGCTGACACCCTGGCTAAGCTCTCAACCCTTCAAGGCTATGTGGCCTCTAAGAAGCTCCCATCCTGCTGACCCAGGCTCATAACAGGGCAGGTGCCCAATAATCAGTTCGGATCACCTACAGCAGACCTCAGTGGCAAGAGGTCTTGGCTGGACTCTGGACTGGAGTCAGGAGACCCAGGGCCAGGTCCCAGCTCTATGGCTGCTAGTAACCATGTGACCATGGTTAAGTCATCTCCCTGGAACTAGCACTTTGCATGCTGCATGCACCTTCTAGAATGAGCCCAGACCCTGGCTGGCCTCATACTTACTGCGTAGGCTGCAGACCCGCAAGTGCTTCTGCAAGGGGCTTTGCTTCTCCTCATAACAGCGGCACAGGCTGGCCGCGTGCTCTGGGGGTAGAACGGAGTAGCTCTGGAGGTAGCAGGTGGGGGCTGGGCTTGGGTTCCTGGCCCAGACAGGGCAGGGTACACCATAGGGTCACAGGGCCTGGCCCCCTCTCTAGCAGCCCTTGGCCCACAGGCTGCCCAGCTGCCCACCCACAACCCATACCTTTGGGCAGCCCCAGCTGCTGCAGTTCACTGGACAAAGATTCGCCATCGACACTGTGCTTGGCCGCACTGGAGAGGATGAAACTCAGCACTGCCACTGTGGCCTTCACATCGCCTGACTCTGAAGGACCCGTGGGTGGGACAGAGGGTGTCGCTGTGGCCCCAGCCACCTCCCTGTTTCCCTATTAACTTCAGCTCAAAGCTCCCAGGCCTCCTGGAGCCACAGGCACTGCTCCTGCTCCACCAGGAGCTGGCAGAGAACAGGAAGGTGGGACTGTCAATGTCTTTCTTTCCCTCATGCTTCTCCACTAGGGAAGGTAAGTTAACGATGCAGCAGGGAGGGGTGGGGGGGTCCCTCTATACCAGGCACCAGGCCAAGGTCCCAGGGTTGCCTGGGGCCTGTGGACTCAGCGGGGTACTCACCAAACTTGGTGTCAGCCGTGAGCTTCAGGATCTTCTCATACTATAGGGAAAGGAGACCTTCAGGGGGTGCCAGGCCCGTGCTCACCAGCCCCTCACCCCCAGCTTGGGTCCTGTGATAAGGAACAGACAGGCTGGAAAGAAGTATGGGAGGTGCCTAGAGAGGTTGACAGGCTGGGTCACCTGTCTCCCTGGGCCTAGTGCAGAGCTTCAGGGCACTGGGGGTCATAAGGTCATGGGACAATGGGGTGCTGGGTCTTGTACTCACATCAATTCCCTGCCCGAGCAGCTCCTTTAGTACCTGGCTGCAGAGAAGCCGCAACTTCACAGAGGACTGGAAGGGAAGTCCTTACATCAGCCAGGCTGGCGAACCTCACCCCTCCTTCCTGGGGACTGGCTCAGAGCAGGCCAGCCGCTGATCACGGTCACAAAGCATGATAGCACAGGCTGAGAGCACTGAGGCCCTAACCCCAGAAACCTCACCATCCTCTACACCCACAATCCCCAGCCCAGCGCCCCTCCTCCACCCAGACTAGACCCTGTGCACTCAACCATCTTGGCCAGCGTGCTGATCTCAGCCAGGACCCAGTCGGGACAGTCCAGATCACCACAGAACCGGAACCTCTGCAAGGGAGGGAGGCAGGTAATCAGGCTGGAGGGAGGGCTGAGGTGTGGCCAGGATCCGTGTGTCTCCCACACTGCTGCCCAGCAGGGACCCCTGGTCCCCATCATAGGTGGATACCCTCTGGCCTCTTGTTCTCCCCTATCACCAGGCTGTTGAGTGAACTCTCTCCTGACCCACCCTGCCACCAAACCCTGCTCCGAGGTCTACTCCAGGCATCTGTCTGCTCAGCAAACATCAATCGAGCACCTTCTCTGTACTAGCTCCCACTCTTAAGTGCTAGGGGTACTGCAGGGGATAAAACAAAGTCCTCTGCCTCACACAGATGAGTGACCTCTCTCCCCTCTTCCCCATACCCACACAACTCCAGCCACTCCGGCTTCCCTGCTGCTGCTCAGGGACACCAGCCTTGCTCCTGCCTCCATGCCTGCTGCACTCTGTGTGGCTTGGTATCCCTTTTTTTTTTTTTTTTTTTTTTTGAGACAGAGTTTCACTCTTGTTGCCCAGGCTGGAATGCAATGGTGCAATCTCCGCTTCCCAGGTTCAAGTGATTCTCCTGCCTCAGCCTCCCAAGTAGCTGGGATTACAGGCATGTGCCACCACACCCAGCTAATTTTGTATTTTTAGTAGAGACAGGGTTTCACCATGTTGGCCAGGCTGGTTTTGAACTCCCGACCTCAGTTGATCCGCCCGTCTCAGCCTCCCAAAGTGTTGTGATTACTGGCATGAGCCAGTGGCTTGCTATCCTTTAAGTGACACCTCATCAGATCAGCCCTTCTTTTTTAAAAAAATAAAAAATAAAAAAATAAGACAGAGTCTCCCTCCGTTGCCCAGGCCATGCTGGTCTCAAACTCCTCACCTCAGGTGATCCACCCTCTTTACCCTCCCAAAGTGCTAGGATTACAGGCATGAGCCACCGCGCCCGGCCAGGACAGCCCTTCTTTATTATACTTCTTAAAATAGCCCCTCACACAAAGAAATTTTGGGGGCGCGTGGATATATTCATTATCTTGATTGTGGTGATCCAAGAGCCAGGAAGATTTGATCTTTACTTATGCAACCTCATCTTTCCCTAACCTCCAGATGATACTCTCCCAGCTATGGGAAATGCATGCATTCCTGGGGAGCCATGCTCTCTCTAACCTGGTCTCTGCACATGCTGTTCCCTGTCTGAAGACACACGCCTCCCACCCTTGCCTCCCAACCCCTGGTACACAAACTGTACTTCAGCCAGCCAGCTCCTGCCATCCGCCTTTAAGGTTGATGGCACCCTCAGGGAGCCCCCCTTAGCACTACACACAAGGCGTGGTTAGGTCTCTGCCCCCGGAGCCTTAACTATGACTGCCAGTTCAAGCCTCCGATTTCCCCTTCCCCAGGCAGCTCAAGTCCTCCCAGTGCCTAGCACACTTCACGGTATAGACTAGGCACTTAGAACGTATGGATGGATGGGGATGGATGGGGATGGATGGGGATGGATGGGGAGATGGATGGGTGGGGGGGGGGGGGGGGGGAGGGGTGGATGGATCTCAACCCCAGAACTACTACTTTCTGGCTCTGGAAAGAGCGGAGGGGCTTCCTAACAGTGTGCAAGAGTGAGCCTGAGTCTAAGCACATTCTTGTCTAAGTCCCACAGCAGGGCTGGGGAAGGGGGTGTCCTTGGGAGGTCCTCTTGGAGCTGGGGAAGACCTGAAAGGACTCCCAGCTCGAGATAAGCCCTAGTTCCTGCCCCGGGAGACAGGGGCCCTTCCTTTCGCTAGGGAAGCACAGGGACTCTAAGCCGACCCACCTGCTCTGTCTTACCCGCCCCCCACCCCCGCCTCCGGCTCGGGAGCGGGATGGCGGTGGACTTTTCTCTACCAGACCCACAGCCCTCACGCCCGCACACACTGTGTTTGCCCAGAGGCCAGGACAGACAACCCCCCCCCCCCGCCCCCGTTTCCGGAGCCACTTGGCGCCCCCTCATTCCCGCTCCAGCAACCTAACCCTCGCTTAGTCCCTGGTGCCTCACCATCGCGCCAGGAAGCTAGGGCCCGGGAATTCCTTTTTCCGGTCCTGCAGGGTCAGCTGAGTCGATGATCACGTGACTGGGACTAACCGCCTCTGGGAGGGCGGGGCCTGCTCGAGTGAGACTGGGAGCGGACCGCAGCCCACTGGAGGTTCCCGCAGCGAACTGCTGGCGTCTCCTCTTCTGTCTCCCAGAATCCTTCCCTGGACAAAACTGGCGCCAACCGCCAGTTTAACTGAGGACTGAATTAAGACATTAGGAAAGACAGTGGAAGTTATTTCATTTGTTTAACTTAAGGGGGTAGGATCCTGGGAGCCAGGGAGATTCAGGTCATTGCCATGTTTTCCACTGTTAAGCAAATAGTATTATACACAGCTGCGGGCTGTGGCAAAAGACATTTTAAAAACTGTTGAAATGTACTACATATACAGAAAATTGTACCTATTATAAATATAAAGCTTAATGTTTTCGTCAACTGTGGAGCTCACATAACCAGCACCCAGATAAGGAAATAACCAGATAACTTCTTCAAGTGCATGGGTATTTTATTTCATTTTGATGAATCTTCTAGGTGCCTAGCAAAAAGGGCTGTTGTAATTAACATACTCAGGAAACCGCCCTACAGCTTCAACATCAATAGATGCTTATCTTAATTTTTGGCAATCTGATGGGGAAGAAAAATAAGTTGCTTAGATTGCATTGGTAGTCTGCTTACTGGTAACTGAGCAAATGCGTAGACTAGAACAACTAAGTTTCCGACATTGACTTGAAGAGGCAAAAACAGAAAGATAAAACAACAAAAATACATTAGAGAATAGACCAATAACCAAAGAAGAAATTGAAAACAGTCGTCCCTTGGTAACCTCAGGATGTTGGTTCCAGGACCCCAGAGATACCAAAATTCACAGATGCTCAAGTCCCTGATATAATATGGCATAGTATTTGCATATAACCTATACACATCCTTCCGTATACTTTAAATCATCTCTATATTACTATAATACCTAATACAACGTAAATGCTTTGTGAATAGCTGTTATAAAGTTTAAAAAATTTTTATTTTTGAGACAGAGTCTTGCTCTGTCGCCCAGGCTGGAGTGCAGTGGCAGTGATCTCCGCTCACTGCCAGCTCTGCCTTCCGGGTTCATGCCATTCTCCTGCCTCAGCCTCCAGAGTAGCTGGGACTACAGGCACCTGCCACTGCACCCAGCCTGTGTTTTTTTTTTAATTGTTTTACTTTTTTCCAAATATTTTCGATGCACAGTTGGTTAAATCCAACGATCCAGAACCCGAGGATACAGAGGGCTGACCCTAGTTTGAGCTCTGTCCTCAATTCCATGCCCATCCCGTGCACCAGGTGCAGCTGGTTTTATTGTTGCAGGCTTTCAAGTCTTCAAAAGACAGAGCTCATGACAAGTAAACTGCTCTCTAGAATAGAAAGAAATGGAAAGTGTCCCAATTCATGGTAAAATTGAGCTCATTTCCAAAGAGTTCTTTTTTTTTTTTTGAGAGGGAGTCTGGCTGTGTCGCCCAGGCTGGAGTGCAGTGGCCGGATCTCAGCTCACTGCAAACTCCACCTCCCGGGTAGCTGGGACTACAGGTGCCCGCCACCTCGCCCTGCTAGTTTTTCGTATTTCTTTTTAGTAGAGAGGGTGTTTCACCAGATTAGCCAGGATGGTCTCGATCTCCTGACCTTGTGATCCGCCCGTCTCGGCCTCCCAAAGTGCTGGGATTACAGGCTTGAGCCACCGCGCCCGGCCCCGAAGAGTTCTTTTACAAATCATAACCACTAGCCTGTTGAAAACAACAGTACATTAAGTTACTAGACTATCCTATACCATGTCAAAATTTTTTTTAAGAACATAAGACCTGTAACCATAGCACTTTGGCAGGCCAAGGCCAGTGGATCGCTTGAACCCAGGAGTTCTAGACCAGCTTGCACAACATAGGGAGACCCCAATCTCTACAAAACATTACCCACTTGTGCTGGTGCACATGTGTCGTAAGAGACTGACGTGAGAGGATCTCTTGAGCCTGGGAGGTGGAGGCTGCAGTGGACCATGATGGTGCCACTATTCTCCATCCAGCCTGAGCGACAGAATGAGAGTATCTCAAAAAAAAAAAAAGAAAGAAAGAAAGAAAAAGGCTGGGCACAGTGGCTCATGCCTGTAATCCTAGCACTTTGGGAGGCCAAGGCAGGCAGATCACCTGAGGTCAGGAGTTTGAGACCAGTGGCCTGACCAACATGGCAAAACCTCGTCTCTACTGGAAAAAAAAAAAAAAATAGGGTGTGGTGGTGGGTGCCTGTAATTCCAGCCAGTCGGGAGGCTGAGGCACAAGAATCACTTGAATCCAGGAAGTAGAGTTTGCAGTGAGCTGATATTACACCACTGCATTTCAGTCAGCTTGGGCAACAGGGTGAGACTCCGTCTCAAAAAAAAAGATGATTTCACTGTTTAGAGCAGTGGTTCTCACACATTAGAGTGCATCATAATCACCTGCAGGGTTTGTGAAACCAGCTGCTGGGCCCCACACCAGTTTCTAACTCAATAGGACTGAGTTGGGGCCTGAGCATTGCATGTCTGTGTTTCCAGGTGACGCTCATGCTTCCAACTTGAGACCATGCTTTGAAAACCACTAATGTAGGGAAATATACTAGATAATATGTTATGAATATTCTTGAAATATGTGTATATGTTAACTTAGAGGTTTCTGTCCAGTAGAGAAGATAAAGCCCAAAGATGTCAGTTTTTTTTTTTTTTTTTGAGACGGAGTCTCACTCTGTCGCCCAGGCTGGAGTGCAGTGGCCAGATCTCAGCTCACTGCAAGCTCCGCCTCCCGGGTTTACACCATTCTCCTGCCTCAGCCTCCGAGTAGTAGCTGGGATTACAGGCGCCCGCCACCTCGCCCGGCTAGTTTTTTGTATTTTTTTTAGTAGAGACGGGGTTTCACCGTGTTTGCCAGGATGGTCTCGATCTCCTGACCTTGTGATCCACCCGTCTCGGCCTCCCAAAGTGCTGGGATTACAGGCTTGAGCCACCGCGCCCGGCCCCAAAGATGTCAGTTTTATTTCCCAATATGAGTTTTTTTTTTTTTTTTGAAATGGAGTCTTGCTCTGTAGCCCAGGCTGGAGTGCAGTGGCGCGATCTCGGCTCACTGCAACCCCCGCCTCCTGGGTTCACGCCATTCTCCTGCTTCAGCCTCCTAAGCAGCTGGGACTACAGGCACCCGCCACCACGCCCAGCTAATTTTTTTGTATTTTTAGTAGAGATGGAGTTTCACTGTGTTAGCCAGGATGGTCTCGATCTCCTGACCTCAGTTGATCCGCCTGCCCCGGCCTCCCAAAGTACTGGGATTACAGGCTTGAGCCACCGCACCCGGCCCCCCCACCTTTTTTTTTGACACGGAATCTCATTCTGTTGCCCAGGCTGGAGTTCAGTGGCAGGATCTCAGCTCACTGCAATCTCCGCCTCCAGGGTTCAGGTGATTCTCTTGCCTCAGCCTCCCAAGTAGCTGGGACTACAGGCGCCCGCCACTGCACCTGGCTAATTTTTGTATTTTTAGTAGAGACAGGGTTTCAACATGCTGGCCAGGCTGGTATTGAACTCCTCACCTCTGGTGATCTGCCGGCCTTGACGTCCCAAAGTGGTGGGATTACAGGCGTGAGCCACCAGGCCCAGCCTCACTGTAAGATATTAGCAAGTTTTGTCTCTATATCAGAATACATTTCGGAATGCCCTTCCTGGAGCACTACAGACACTGTCTCTCAAAAAGTTCCTTGAACTAGCTTCACCATGTTGCTGACGCCCTTGCGAATTAAAGAAAATATCTTATACATATTCCTTCATTATTTGTATGAAAGTCATGCTTTTCACATTGTGAAAATTACACTTCAGGCTGGGTGCAGTGGCTCACGCCTGTAATCTCAGCACTTCAGGAGGCCAAAGTGGCCAGATCACTTGAGGCCACAAGCTTGACACCAGCCTGGCCAACATGGCGAAACCCCATCTCTACTAAAAAAAAATCAAAATTAGCTTGGGGGTGGCACACACCTATAATTCCAGCTACTTGGGAGGCTGAGGCACAAGAATTACTTCAACCCAGGAGACGGAGGTTGCAGTTAGGTGAGATCATGCCACTGCACTCCAGCCAGAGCCAGAGCAAGACTCTGTCTCATAGAAAAAAAAAAAAAAAAAAAAGAAGAAGAAGAAAATTATACTTTGATACAGTATGCTAATATAAAGCATATAATATGGCTTGGCTTTGCATCCCCAACCAAATCTCACCTTGAATTGCAATAATCCCCACGTGTCAAGGGTGGGACCAGGTGGAGATAATTGAATCATGGGGGCTGTTCTCGTGATAGTGAGTGAATTCTCTCGAGATTTGATGGTTTTAATTACAGGTTTTCCCCTTTGCTTGGCTCTCCTTCTCTCTCCTGTTGCCCTGTGGAGAGGTGTCTTCTGCCATAATTGTGAGTTTCCTGAGGCCCCCCCAGCCATGCAGAACTGTGAGTCAACTTAAACCTCTTTTCTTTATAAATTACCCAGTCTTGGGTATTTCTTCATAGCAGCATGAGAATGGACTAATGTCAGGAGAACCCACTCGCAATGGTTAACGTGAGTTCTTTTCTATTTCCTAGGCATCTCAGCTGGTTTGAGAAATAAAGGGAAAGAGCACAAGAGAGAGAAATTTAAAGCTGGGTGTCCAGGGGAGACATCACATGTCGGCAGGTTCTGTGATGTTCCCTGAGCCGTAAAACCAGCAAGCTTTTATTAGCGATTTTCAAAAGGGAGGGAGTGCGTGAATAGGGTGTGGGTCACAGAGATCACATACTTCACAAGGTAATAAAATATCACAAAGCAAGTGGAGGCAGTACGAGATAGCAGGACCGCAGGATGGGGTGAAATTAAAATTGCTAATGAAGTTTCAGGCACACATTGTCATTGATAACATCTTATCAGAAAACAGGGTTTGAGAGCAGACAACCTGTCTGACCAAAATTTATTAGGTGGGAATTTCCTCAGTCCTAATAAGCCTGGGAGTGTTACAGGAGATGGGCTTATTTCATCCTTTCGCTTTGACCGTAAAAGCTTTGACCGTCAAAGGCGGTTGCCTTAAGGGGGCCATCTATAGACCTACCCTCAGGGCTCATTCTCTTTCTCAGGGGTGTTCCTTGCTGAGAAAAAGAATTCAGCGATATTTCTCCTATTTGCTTTTGAAAGAAGAGAAATATGGCTCTGTTCCACTTTGCTCACTGGTGACCAGAAGTCTTATCTCTCTTGTTCCCTGAAGATTGCTGTTATCCTGTTCTTTTTTCAAGGTGCCCAGACTTCATATTGTTCAAACACACATGCTCTACAAACAATTTGTGCAGTTAATGCAATCATCGCAGAGTCCTGAGGTGACATATGTCCTCATCTTACAAAGAAGATGACGGGATTAAGAGATTAAAGTAAAGACAGGCATAGGAAATCACAAGGGTATTGACTGGGGAAGTGATAAGTGTCCATGAAATCTTCACAATTTATGTTCTTCTGCTGCTGCTTCAGCTGGTCCCTCTGTTCAGGGTCCCTGACTTCCCGCAACAGACTAATACAGTGTACTAATCACAGCCCAGACAGTAGTATATAGGTACTACTATACTTTAATGCTAGAGGTATTCCTATTAAGATCAGGAGCAGGCCAGGTGTGGTGGCTCAAGCCTGTAATCCCAGCACTTTGGGAGGCCGAGGCGGGCGGATCACGAGGTCAGGAGATTGAGACCATCCTGGCTAACACGGTGAAACCTCATCTCTACTACAAAATACAAAAAATTAGCCGGGCATGGTGGTGCACGCCTGTAGTCCCAGCTACTTGGAGGCTGAGGCAGGAGAATGGCGTGAACCTGGGAGGCAGAGCTTGCAGTGAGCCAAGATCGTGCCACTGCACTCCAGCCTAGGTGAGAGAGGCGAGACTCCGTCTCAAAAAAAAAAAAAGATCAGGAGCAGTATGTGCTATCATTACCATGATCTAACATTGTTCCAGAGGTTTTTAGGTCAGCAGTTCTCAACTGGAGGTGATTTTGCCTCCCTGGGGATATTTGACAATATCTGAAATCATTTTGGCTGTCGCACTGAGGAGTGCTACTGGCATGTGGCAGGCAGAGGCTGGGGATGCTGATAAACATCCTGCGAGGCTCAAACAGCTCCATAACAAAGAATTATCCAGCCCAAAACACCAATAGTGCTGCTATTGAGAAACCCTAGACTAGACAAATAAAACATGGGAAATCCATTAACGTAAATGTGGGAAAATAACAAACTAGTATTTGCCAATGGCAGTCTAGCTAGGAGGTCCAAAAGAAGCGCCTAAAGAACAGTTACGTTTTGCAGGGGCTGCATGGTGGCTCATGCCTGTAACCACAGGGCATTGTGAGGTCACACTGGGAGGATCTCTTGAGGCCGGGAGTTCAAGACCAGCCTGGGCAGCATAGTGAGACTGAATTAAAACATCAGCCAGATGTGGCAGTGTGCTCTGAGAATCCCAGATGCTGAGGTGGGAGTATCACTTGAGCCTGGGAGTTAGAGGCTACGATGAGCTGTGATCATGGTACTGCACTTGGAAAAGATATTTTTTGAGACAGGGACTTTCTCTATTGTATACTGGGTCTTGCTATGTTGCCTGGGCTGGTCCCAAACTCCCAGCCTCAAGTAGTCTTCCTGCCTCAGCCCCCGAAAGTGTTGAGATTACAGGCATAAGCCACTGTCCCTGGCTTTACAAAATAAAAATAAAAAAATAAAGAAGGTACAGGATGTTATGTGGCCTGTTGAAAGATGTTGGAAAACAGTTGTGCATGTGATCCTGCTGTAACCAGTTATAAAAGTATCAGGATTAAGAAATGTACTGCGTCTGGCTTTCTCAAGTTTAGGTTCCTGTTGAAAGAATGAGATGGACCTTTTCTTCCTCTGCTCCTCACCTCCCTGCAAGAACCAGGACTGTGCATTTTGATGGGCAGGCTCTTACCTCTGGCAGGCCACAGGGGGCATACAGAGCCTTTCTGCATGTGTTTTTTGGGCACTTGGGTAAAGACCCCCTGTCCAGGCCTTTGTTTAGGATATTTGGCCCATGGAGGAATGAGGCTAGAATCACCTGGGAGGGATAGAGGCTTTGACTGGAAGGAGGAGTGACCTGAACTCCAGGTTCTGGGCCTACACTTTGTTCCCATGCAGCACCCTGGTAGTGGTGACTGGGGCCTGGAATTCAGGGGCCTTGGTGGCTAAGTGTTGACTGGACAGGAGGAGCTAAGGGAGATGAGGGGGCATTTCTCCAGCACTGCCCCCCGCCCAGTTCCTGAATCAGTGCCCTCTGTCAGCTCAGACACAGCACTGGCCAGCATCAGTGTGGATCAGGAAGGGCGAATGCACTCAGCACGAATCTGCTCCATAGTCTCTGCCTCACTCATCCTCTCACAGGTTGTGGGAGGAGTCCCCTATAATTGATGCTGATGGGCGCTGTCACGGGCAACATTCAGCCTGATTTGTGGAAGACAGGGACATCTCTTGGCACATGCAGGAGCAGTGCCATCCTCCAGCAGCTTGCAGCCAAGCACAAACTGAATGTGCAAAACTCATAGCCCCAGAATCACCTCTGCTCCGGAGGGAAAGCCTATATTGTCAAGATGCCCAACTAAATTAACCCAAAACATTCCACCCAGCCTCAAAACCATGTGAACTTTGACATTAATACATTAACCTCAGGTCTATAAATGTGTAAGAATAGCCACATACTGTAACATGGTCATTGAGAGAGGGAGGAATCCTCAGAACAAATGAACCAAGTCCAGAAACATGTCTGTCTAGGCTACATGCCAGTATGTGTGTCAGCCAGGGAAGCAGACCGGGGGAGATATTTATTAAGATTTAAAACCAGGCTCCGTACCTCAGGCCTATAATTACTATACTTTCTGAGGCTGAGGTGGAGGATCACCTGAGCCCAGGAGTTTGAGGCTACAGCGAGCTCTGATCATGCCACCCAATTGCAGCCTGGAGATAGAGCAAGACCCCATCTCAAAAAAAAGTGCTTAGATGTGCCCTTACATGAAGCCACCTTGGGTACAGCTTCCAAGACTGTCGAGGCCTCACTCAGGACCTGGGGGCCCAGCACTAGCTCAGCTTCCACCGCCTGAGTGGCACCTGGAGGAGGTGGCTACAGTGTCATCAGTCCAGGCTCTGTCGGGTCTCAGAGATCATCATGCCTTTTCTGCCCAAGCTCTGCCTCATGATGGCCTCCACTGACCGCAGCCTCTTCCACCCCCCCCAAAGGGACCCCTGCTCATGCTCCCCAGCCCGCAGGAGTGCCTGCGTCTCCAGGAAGCCCACCGTCCTGGCTCTGGGCTCTATGTAGGAGAGCTGGGCAGGCTGGATCCCACCACTGAGTTCAGTCTCAGGGGTCTCTACCCACGCTAAGCTTCCACTGATGGGACATACGAGGCCAGGGGCATTCATTACATCCACACAAGAGCCCCATGGTGACCAGGAGTGGGGTTCTGAGAGGTTAAATGACTTGCCCAGGGCCCCAGAGCTGGCTAGAATTCCTGCACTGCCACATCCAAGGCCATGTTTGGGCCTCCCACTCAGGGACCTGTACACCCCTCTGCATCTACCAGGCTGGGAAACACATGTCTGCTGCAGCTTCCTCCCAGTGACTTACAGCAGCTGCAGATTTCTGGGGGTCTTCTACAAGGCCCACCACAGCAGGGAGCCGAGAACTCTTACAGAGCCCTGTGTTCACTCTCCACCCGCTTCAGCTCTGAACTCATATACTAGCTGGTCTGATGTAAGAACAGGCCGTGGTGAGGGAGTTGGGGCTCTGGTCAGTAACCCAGGCCTCCAGGAATCAGGTGATGTCGATCTGGAGAGGAGGTGCCTGCTGGAGGGACTAAGGGGAACAAACCTGGCCCAGGGCCCTGGCCTCCTGCTGGGGCATCCCGCTCTTCCTTCCCAGAGTCCCCTGAGAATCCGAAGGCATCCAGGGTAAAGTGCAGTGTTCAGCTGTGTCCTGGGGTCCAGGAAAGCCAAGTAGTTGCTCCACCTGCTGTCCACCAGGCACCCCGGCAGAGAACAGCCTCAGCCCACCCCAGCCCAACACCAGATCCCAGGGACTGATCTACCTGTAAGAGGGCAGCATGAGACTGCCCCATTGTCCCCAGAGAGTCCCCTCAGTCATGGGCTCCGACCAGGGTGCAGGTGGGCCCAGAAGGCTGGCCCAGCATGGGTGTGGCTGCCCATTGGTCCTCTGAAGAGCCTCAGGGGCTTGTGGCAGCTGGTGTGTGTCTGGGCTTGGAGGTAGAGGATGTTCCCCAGCCAGAGGGCAGGGGACACTTGTTTTGTATTCCAGTCCTCAGCAAGGACAGGGACCCCAGGCTCTGGGCACCCCAGCTCTGCCTGCTCCTACCCACAGCCAACCACCATTTGACCAAAGCAAGTCACCCCGGCTCCCACAGAGGGAACCATCCTCCCCACCTCCTGATGTTTGCCTGCACCGGTCAAGCTCCATTCTGGAAAAATTCTCCACATCCTTGGGAAGGCACCTCGTCCTAGACTCCTTTCCAGAGCTGTCGTCCCCACTTCCATTTTCTACCTATCATTCCATACAGAGACCAGCTTCTTCCCTGGGCCAGGGCTGCTCTGGAGGCAGGGAGAGTGTGGTCAGGCCATGGGGTGTAGCAGAGCACCGGGTATAGACCAGGCTCTCCAGGCACACCTGGGCAGAGAAGTCAGAGACCCGCAGGTGAGTGCCCCTCCTTCCAGCCCCACCCACCACACAGGCAGAAAGAGGGAGGCTCCACAAGGAGGCTGAGGTAAACAGGGGAGCCTGGGTCACCTCTGTCTGATCTCGTGCCCTCCTGGGAGAAAGCCAGAGGTTGGATCTGGGAAGTGTTGAGAGCCCTGGCCCAGTCCTGGTTTCACTGATGAGGCTCGGGGAGGGGCTGGGTCAGCCCAAGTCAGTGAGTCCATAAGGGAGGGCCCTTACCATAACCCAGGACCCTAGAGCTAGCCGAGGCCACATCCCTTTCCCATGTAGACCAAGGCCCGGGCATGAACTGGCTTCTGGCTTCTAAGGCCGAGGCTCAGCTCACCTCTCCCTCCCCTTGCCTGCAGCTGTTGTCACAAATCAAAAGTGAGTTTTTTCCCCGAGGGGCTGGAGGTCCAGCTCCTTGGACTGGACCAGATGGCCAATCCAAACAAGTGTTCCGTGCCCCTGCACCAGCCAGGGAATTCTTACAAGTAGCAGCTGGGGCACCAGGATACCCGGGGATTCCAGGATGAGCTCCTCCCTCAGGCTCCCACAGCACTGTCACCCCAGACCTGCCATAAGCTCCTGTGTCCATCCAGAGCCTTAGAGAACTCCGCCCTCACACGCAGTTCTTTTCTAATTTCTGATTGGGAAATGGAGGCAATTCTGGGTACTAGAGTCAGAACTAAGACAAGGCTGAATAGAGAGCCTGGGGTCCGAGAGGCAGAGACGTGAAACCCTCTAGAGTGTGGGAGCTGTGTGTGTTCTGGCCGGGTTGCTTCTCCCCTGTGCCCTCACAATGTTCAGGTACCCTTGAGGGGGCTGAGATCCTGGGATGCCTGGGAGCTCGCATGATGTGGGCTGGGGTTCTGATGCCCCTTGTTCTCCATGGCAGGCCAGCAAGGCCAAGGAGAATGGCACTGACAGTTTCATGCATCATGACCCACAGCTGAGAGCGTAAATGGAGACCACAGCCTGGACTCATGTGGCCATTGTCAACAAGCACCATAACCCTCCTGGTTATCTCGGCTCAAGAATCACCCACATGCACCTCATGATCAACAATGCATGCACCACGTCATGGGGCAGGAGTTCCCATGCATCAGATGCAGGTGGCCATGTTGGCCTGGCGGAAATGCCAACCAGCCCTATGGGACCAGGTCCAGGGAGAGGAGCACAGTCAAGTCCAGAGCTGTCCCATAGAACTAGAACGTGGGACTGGGCACAGTGGCCCATGCCTGTAATCCCAGCACTTTGGGAGGCCAAGGCAGAAGGATCACTTGAGCCCAGGAGTTTGAGACCAGCCTGGGCAACATAGTGAGACCTGGTCTCTACAAAAACATTTAAAAAATAGCTGAGCCTGGTGGTGGCATGTGCCTGTACTCAACAGGCTAACGTTGGAGGATCACTTTGAGCCCAGGAGGTTGAGGCTGCAGTGAGCAGTGATCTCATCCACTGTACTCCAGCCTGGCAGCAGAGCGAGATCCTATCTCAAAAATTAAAAATTGAGTAGACAGGTGCCCTGGTGGCATGATAGGTCCTGACTCCCCTCCCAGATCTGTGACCTAGGACAGGTGACTTTTCTTCTTGGCCTCAGTGTCCCCATCTGAGTGAAAAAAGGCAGTGGGGAAGTGGGTCTTTGAGTCTAAGTGGTGTAGAAGCTGCATATGAAAAGCCACACTTGGGGCTCCAAGTCCAGTGCACAGTCCCAGAAGGGCCTGGCCAGGTGGCCAGGGTGGCACAGGCATCAGGTCCCAACCTCCTTCCCTCTTTGCCCACTCTAAGATCAAGGAGTTCATCTTCTCAGATCTGCTGGTCAACCTGCACTCATGTGGAGACAAGAACATGTTGATGGGGGAGTTGGCAGAGCAGGCACAGCGGTGCAACGAGATGCTGTGCATGCACCACGTGCTGAGGGAGGTGCCCAGCATCATCAGCGACGTCAACACAACCACCAACAACACGCCCACGGGGGCCCATGAATGACTCCTGGCTGCAGGTGCAGAGCATCCCAGTCAGACTCAGGTACCAGGCCTGGCCCCCACAGCACCAAAGCACCCGGGCCTCCATGGTTGAGCCTGTGGGCTCTTGGAACAGGCTCCATTCTCAAGCTGGCAGATGTGGGTGCTTTCTGGAGTCATCAGAGAGGGCACAGAGCTCGTGGTTTATGGTGTAGGGGCTGGGAGCTTGGAGGGGGGTGTGTGTGAGGCTGAACTGTGAGGTGGCCAGAGGCCTAGGAACACAATCCTTGGCATGCCGTACCTGGTACCTGTCATGCAGTATGAGCCATGCTGCCAGGACAGGGCATCCAGCTCCCAGCCTGGGTGCTGGGGCCGAATCCAATGCAGAGCAGCGGTGATAGTCAGGGGGTCCCACCTCCCATCTGCAATCCCAGTGGGTGATCTAGGATGCACCTTGAGATCCCATACACGTGGTCATCCCACAACACACCCTCACAAGCCAGGCACCACACACCCACCTTCCTCCCAGGTACCATCATAGCTGCTAGCATGTGACTGAGGGGTCCCTGGCCCCCTGAAGCACTACCACTGGCCAGCTAAGGCACTTTGGCCTGCTGTTGCTCCTAGGGGTCAACCAAAGGTTCACCAAGGGGACCAGTACCTGTTGGTTCAGCTGAGCCCGACCAGCTGCATTCCACCCATCTCCTGTCACAGACTCTCCTCTTCTGCTTTTCCTAGGGAAGGCCCAGTCTCACCTATGCGTGGCCTGCAGACGCCACAAATAGCTGAGCCCCCCTCGATTTATAAGTCTATGGCCAGTGGCATATGCCCTTCCTGCCTCCCCCAGGGTCCTTTCAGAGGGTTCTGGGCTTCACCACCCAGAGGGCCTCCCCTGGCCACCCAGCCATTCATTCCTTTTGCAGGCTCACCATCCTGGGTCAAGCAGTGTTCTTCATCAGGCCTGCTGACTGTTGGGAGTGGGCTCCCCATGAGGTGGCCCCAGCCAGTGGGCTGGAAGAGGGTGACCTGCGAGAAGAGGGCCGGAGGGACTGGAGCATTGGTCTGACCAGTGCACTGCCTGGGTGTCATGGAGAGGCCAGTGGTGGGCTGGGAGGGCCGCCACAGTCCCCAGGCACCAACTGCAGAGCCTCACTCCTCCATCTTCCTCTTCCTTCCCTTTCCTTCCAGTCCCCTTTCTTTTTTTTTTTTTTGAGACAGAGTCTCGCTTCTGTCAGCCCAGGCTGAGGTAGTGGGCACGATCTCGGCTCACTGTAAGCTCCATTCCTGTTCACGCTATTCTCTCAGCCAGCCTCCAGTATAGACTACAGGGCCACACCTCGCGCTCAAGGTTTTTGTATTTTTAGTAGAGACGGGGTTTCACCATAAGCACAGGGATGGTCTCGACCTCCTGACCTTGTGATCCACCCGGGCCACTCCCAAAGTGCTGGGATTACAGGCTTGAGCCACCGCTACTCGGGCCTCCAGTCCTCTCTTTTCCAGGGACCTTGCCACACCTGCACCTGCCCCTCCTTTCCGGGGTTTCTCCATTGTGCTGCTGCAGCACACTCCCCGTTTCCATGCTTGCCTCACCAGCTCTCTGCTCACTTTTCTCTCTCCTGTATTTTCTCTGTCTCTCTCCAACTGCCAGCTGATTGGGTCAGACAAACCATCCTGTCCTGAGAGCCCCAGGTCTCAATTTCTTTGACCTCTCAATGATCCTCCTCTTCTCTGAGGCCTCCCTTTCCAAGCCTGCCTGGGTGGTGTCTTGTGACTTGACAGTGGCTCCCCAGCCCAAAGCCAGCCCCCTTCATTTGTGACTTAGTCTGTTGTAGGGCTGAGCTGACACATCCAGGTGTGACCGTTCCTGAAAACTTGTGCCCCTCTGTGGTATGCCCTGCCCTGTTCTATAAATATCTATAACTACATGCATACATATACATACATATATATACACATACACACACACACACACCCCTACACATGGCCAACTGCCTCACCTCTAGCTTGGGAATCAGTTACTGCGGTTGTCCTTGTGGGAATCTTAGGCTCAACAAGAGCCTCTGACATTCCCTCCACTGACCACCTCCAGTGAGCCTCCTGCCGCGCAGCCTGTGGACAGCCAGCCTCCAAGCATCCTCCAAGCCTCACCAAGCATGGGGGAGCTGTGCAGGCAGTCAGTAGGGATTGAAGGCCCCACCAGTGCTGCTGTCCCTCAGCTGAGAATCAAACCCATTTCTGGATGGCGGGAATGTCCTCTGCTGGCTGTGTCCTTGTGGGAGCTCAGGGAGGGAAGAGGCCCAGCCATGTCTAGGGTGCTGTTGGGGTGGTGAAAAGGCCACACCCTTCTGAGGGACACTTTTCCTGAAAGCCCTGGCTTAGCTGGCTCTTATTCCGTGAAGCCTGCTCTGGGTCACTAGAGAGCAGGGCGAACTCAGCCTGGAGGAGCCTGTGGGGCAGTGGGTACCTGGAGAACAGATAGAACCTGGTCACTTGTACAGGACAGGAGAGGGAGGCAGGGGACAAAAGCTGAAGATGCCTGGGGTGGCTGTGGTCAGTGCCCTGAATGCTGGCATCTGGCCCGGCCACCGTAGATCAGGCTTCTGGAGCCTGGCTGTCAGGGTCTCATCAGGTGCCCCATAGCACCATGGCAGCCCCTGTGAAATCCACCAGGTGTCACTCAGGCATACAGGTAACAGGCCTGGAAGGTCCCCAACAGCTGAGCTGGACATGTCAGATGACCCGGGCTCACCAGTGGCACAAACTCCAGGACCCAGTGAGGGAAACGGGAACCCACCAGGCTGAGCAGTATGGCTAAATCCATTTATTCCATAATGAAAAGCAAAATAAACAGGAGTCATATCACCAGGGAGCCACAACCCCATCCCCACCTCCTTCCTCTGTCCTATGCTATCAATAAATAAGTCTCCCAGCCATAAGTAATGACTAGAACCCCCTCCCCATATGCCAGCTCCAACCTCCATGAGGTACAATACAGGGGGTGGCCCTAACCCCTGGAATATACAAAATGTTACACAGATACTATATGTACACTGGGGAAGGGGGGCCACCCCAGCAGTCCGTGCCCTCACCTGTTCTACACTTAGCCCCACTGTCCCGCCTCAGCTGCCTCTGAATAAGAAGACGGGAGCTCCCCTGAGGGAAAAGTTGCTTTGGTGAGAGTAGGGAGGCCATCAGGCCTCCTCCAAACAAACCAGCTCCACCAGCCTCTGGCTCTTCAATAACAAACATCACCGTCCAGGAATGTAAGGACTCAGCCCTGGTCAAGGTGGCAAAGGGTCTGGTTGTCTGCCCCCCATTAGACAGGGATCTTGTCTTGCTACCCTAATGGTAAAGGGGTGACTGGGAAGGGGTGATAGGGACACGGTGGGGGTGAAGACTCCAGCCCCACTTCTCCAGGCTTATGCTGACAGGGGCCTGCTTTTATTTGTTTTTGTTTTTATCCCATGACTTATTTTTTTAATCCTATAACTTCTTGTTCATAATAATTTTTTAAAACTTTTCATGAAAGCATTATTCTACTTTTTTTCCACAACACTTTTTTTTGCCACAACTTTTCCACAACATTGTTTATCCCATAACTTTTTCATCCACAACTTTTTTATCCCATAACTTTGGTTTGTGTTCTTCTAATAAACACACTTGCATAGTTACAATTTTGTAAAAATAAAAACCGATGATCTCATGCCAAGCATGCCCAGCATTTGCACAGTCTCAATACCTTTAACACCATAGTTTCCAAGACACACAAAATTTTAAGGCAAAAACAGCACTTTGCAACAATTTCCTAACTTATTGCATTGCAGTAGCATCACAGTAGCAGTCAATAATGGCACTTTAGACAACAGTCTTTCAGCATTTCCATTATACATTCTGTTTACAGGAATTCATAAATTGGTAAAAGTCATTCTAAGAAAACTCGGCAAATAAAGCTTGGCATTGGAATTGGCATTTCTTTCTCTACTTTTCCTTCCCCCAGTTTCTTTCGATTAAACTACAGTATTCATATTTTAATATGCTTTAACTTATTTCAAATCATTAAGATAGCAGTTACATTTTTGCATAGTTATATTCTTTTAAAATGATTCTTTAAGCCAAAGTTTTACAGAAACTATATTGTGGATAGGGCTGATTTACATTTTCACATTTTCTAAATTAGATATCAGCTTTGGTTGTGGAATTGATTGTTGTTTTTATTCATTTCTGGGAAACCTATCAGGTTTAATCAAATACTTTAAAAATGGTTATATATTGCAATCTTTAAATAGGTATTTTAATTATTTACTTCATACAGAAATTCATATTTATTCAGTTGAACTCACACTTTAAAGTTCTATGTTTCTGATAAACTCTAACCTTCTAATGTTGCCTTCTCAGCAAATTGAAAGCTACCTTATACTGAATGAGGAAGAGAACAAATACTTGGCTGAATGAGGTATTGCAAAAGACTGCATGCACTTTGAAGAAAAACTTAAGTTATTAT